>NW_022103898.1:78978801-78989086 GCF_000313985.2 Echinops telfairi | reverse complement strand
GGACCATGTAAAAATGAAATCATTATTGCCACTATGAGCAATAACGAGACCACGATGAATAATTCAGGGGAAATCACAGTACCCATTAAGAGAAGGGATGCAAATGATAGAATGACTGAGTTAATTATCAAAGCCGTACAAGGGAATGAGGATTTTGGTATATTTATGGAAAAATGGAAAAGTTAGAATTGGGACAACCCCAACTGACTACAGTAACTCCCAAGAAGTTCCCTATGACTGCCTTTCTGGGAAAGAGTGCCAAAAATAAAAAACAACTCTTAATTCACTCAGTAAAACCCTTTAATAAATTTGCTTATAGTAAAGGGGACAGTAATGAAAAAAACCCTAAGACTACTCTCCCTCCTTTGAATTACACTGGCATTTATGACAACAATGGAGAACATATTATTGAGGTAAATGGGAAGCGTGTAAAATTGTTAACCTTATTTTTATGGGAAAGAATAAAAAGGGGTGGTCCAGTTTGGTGCGTTAGATCTATTGAAGACAAAATAAGGTGTGCAAAAATGTTATTACAGAGTGGATTGTGTAGATGGTGCATAATGGAAACAAGAGAACAGTGGAAGCCCGATTGAAAAGGCAGGTAAAAGAAATGGAACGAAGGCTTAAAGAACGTAAGATTGATGAAGCATAGAAAGAATATTTAGCTAACGTAGACCTTTGCAGACTGAACTTTGTATTTTAAGTTCATGCCCATTTTCTCCTATCCACTTCCTTAAACTTGAACACTGTTTGGCAGCATCACCACAGACCTATTTCAAGAACCATTCATGTCTGCGGTTAATCACAATGTACGTTGGTCAAGATTGAAAACTTAAATGAACCAGTCACTCAGAAAGAACGTTCCGAGAAGATTTAAACAGAATGCCCTGGAAAACTCTATGCTTTGCACCTTTTATTATTAGAATTTTTTCTTTCCGCTTTGATTGTATGATCGTCAGAAACTATTGTTTAAATAGAACCTTAAAATTGTAATAAAGCAGCAGATGATCACTGACTCCTGACTCTGCTCATCCCTCTCGCGTTGACGCCTTACCCACCGAAAAGGGGACCCATCACCCTGCCGCAGCTGGACTGTGGCAGAATCTGTGATTTCTTTTTTCATCTTTTAAATTGTTTGGCAAAAATTCTCTGCTCCATTGTTTGGAGAGTAAATATTCAATATGGTAACTGATTCCTGATTTACTGATCCTTTGAGCATTATATAGTACCCCTCTTTGTCTCTTTTTATGGCTTGAATCTTGAGGTTCATTTTGCCAGAGATTAGGATTGCCACACCCTACTATTTTTAAGTTGCCATTTTCCTTGTATACTTTCTTCCAGCTTTATATTCTTAGTTTATTTTGGTCTGTGCGCTTAAAATGTGTCTCTTGCAGGCAACAGATTTTTGGGTTATGTTTTCTGAGCCAGTCCTCAAGTCTTTTTATTTTAATGTATGAATTGAGGCCACTGAAATGCAGAATTATTACAGTCTGGATTCATTGCTGTCATATCATGTCTTGTGTTTTGGGTGTTTTCCTATCTCCATATCAGTGCGCTGTATTTGTGTGTGTGTGTGTGTGGGGGGGGGTTCTTCTTTTCCCTCTGAGGCCCTGTTATCTTGTAATTGTTGTTGGCACGTTGGCTTCTAGATGGAGATGGGCTCTATGGTGGTCTCCTGCTTGTGCTTGGTGGAGGTTGATTCTCTGGCCATAGTGAGTCAGCCAGTGCCTTCTGCCGGGTCAGGTGTCTTGCAGCATATTCGTTGAGCCTTTCCTTGTCCTGGAAGACCCTTATCTCCCCATCTATCTTAATGCATAATTTGACAGGGTAAAGGATTTGGGGGCACAAAAGTGCCCTCTGTCGGTACCAACCCCCTTTGAAAAGAAGTCAAAGACCCACCAAGACCATTTATCTAAGTTGTAAACTAGGTTCCTAAGTATGTCAAGCCTTGCTCACTCATCTTTTGATCCTCAGGAAAGTGTTAAGCTAACAGATTCAAATCTTCCATTTTTATTTAGTGTAATCAGCTCTGACTAACCTAAAGAACTGTCATCTGACCTAGCTGTGTTCCTTAGAACTCAATAGGATCCTTAACGTTGCCCTTGTAAAAGTACTCATCTGTTTTCCCTTTGTGTCTTCCTCTACCCCCCTCATACCCACCCCCCATGTAAAGTATTTGGGTAAATACCACTCTTTAAAATTAACCTGAGAAAAAAGAAATGTGAAGGCTACAGGAGAAAATAAGGGCAAGCTTGAAGGAAAATGTGGGGGTGCTTTCTGGAGGCTGCCTGTGATGTACTTTAGAGGTTGGTCAGACTGCCTGGTAGACAGAGTTCCTTGATGGTTCAGTAGTGAATAGTGGTGAGGAGTTTCAGTGACTGGAGTGATGGTCAGAGCCTATATGTAAGGCCCTGGGTGCTTTGACCTGGTCTTTCAGGCCATGCTTAGCAGCCTTTTATTTTGTTTAATTAAAAAAAAAAAAATCCCTTTAGTTTTTAAAGTTGCCGAATAGAAGGCAAAGGTGGAGGAGGCCTTGCTGCGACCGGAGGTGGTGCTGATCTAGGGCTCCGAAGCCAGGCTATGTGTGGGGAATGTATGCTCTTCAGATCAAGCATGCACTCCCCCTGCTCCCTGTGGACCTGGAGTGCTGAGCAGGTAAGCAGAAGTGGCACTGGTGGGATGTGCACATCAGTGGCAAACCTCCTTCGCTGGTAGGAAGAGGATGAGGCAGCAAGGAGGAGCTCAGGGCCACCAGTGCTGGGAGCAGGCTGCTGCAGTGGTGTGGGCCTGCCCAGGAGCAGGCAGAAAGAAGCATAGGCAGGGGTGTGTCACCTGCATAGTGGTGGGAGTGTCCAGGGCTGCCTGCTTAGAGAGCGCTCCGCTAAGGGAGACAGAGAGTGGGAGTGAAGCTGGTGGGAGTGGGCACGCAGGCAGGGGTGCTGGTGGAGGGGTCCCAGGCAACAATGGGGGGGATCGTCCCCAGTCGCCAGTCACCTACCCAGCCACAGGTAGACTGCAGGTCAGTTTCCAGGGCCCTAGTGAATGGAAGGAGAGACCTGAGCCCAGGGGAGGATTGCATTGCCACCTGGGGAGAGGGGAACTGCAGGAAAGGGAAACTTCTCTCCTAGTGGAGCACCATGAGCGGGCAGCTGCTGTTGGGGGTCCCGCCACAGCTGCGGGTGTCTCAGTGGGACAGCCAAGCAAGTCCTGGCATGGAGGCCCAGCCTGGGGTGCTGCCCATGGCAGCCGTGGCAGAGCTGGGGCAGCTCAGCCTGATTAGCTGAGATGTCCCAAGTACTGGATCCCAGATCTCAGGGGCTCTGGCTCAGGATAGATGCATGGAGGGTGGGTAGTGTTGTCCCAGGTGGTTCTCTTACTCATCAGAATCCTTTTACTAGGTCACCTGGACACTAGACCCACCTTGCATGAAAGAGCCCTCAGTATGTGCCACTCACCTCCGTGCCATCTTGACTGGTCTCTGTATCTCCCTTTTGACCCATTTTAAATTTGTTCCCTTTTAAAATATTTTCTACTTCCTTTTTTATGGAGGTTTTCCTCTGCTTTACACTGTTTTATTACTGCTGCTTTTTGTATGTTTTTCTGTATATGACATCAGCATACGTAAATCTATACAGTAACTGGATTAATGATTTCTTAGGAGTGTGGTCAAGGAGATTGGGGAGAAATTAATAATGAGTACAAGAAAGAAGAAAATGTTCTAAAATTGATTGTGTTAAGGAATAATATGATTGAACTCTCAGATTGTATAATATTCGAATTATGTGCCAATAAAAATATTTATAAAATAAATAAAATAGAAGGACAATGGACATGAATAGCCAAATATAAAAGGACAGCCCTTGAATAGCTAACAAACACATAAGGAAATTCTCACAATCACTAGGCATCCAGGAGATGCAAAACAAACGACAATTAGATATTACTTGTAACCATTATAGCCTAATTAAAAATGCAAAACAAAACACATGCACACAAAAAAACAGAGAACAACAAATATTGGGGAGGTTATGAAGAGTTTGAAACTCTTATACACTGCTGGTAAGCTTGTAAAAACATACAACCATTGAGGAAAATCACAGATGCCTAAAAAATTGGCAATAGAAATGCCATACTACCCAGTGGTACCTTTGCTGGGCAAATACCCCAAAGAAATATGAGATAGAACATGAACAGATGTATGCTCTTCCACATTCATTTCAGCACAGTTCAAAATAGCAAGAAGCAGGAAACAGTCCAGATGCCTTTCAATTGAATTTGTATAAAGAAACTGGTATATATATATTAGATGTAATTTGGTGTACCATACATCCCTAAAAAACAGCGAGGAAATCATGAAACACCTCAGTATATTATATTCTCAATAAAATTTGTCAATTACAAAAGGAAAAATATGACCTGAATCCGCTAATAAAAGAATAAACACCAAGACCAAGGTAGGTTTCTGTTCTTGGGTAACATAATCTTCTAATTTGATCTCCTATGTAAAGAGGTAGAAGGCCTGCCTAATGCCCTTGAACCATGCATACATAACCACCTTTATATGTACATCTTAAAAACCACTTTGATAGAGCAGACCTCATCTCAACTGGAGTCAGTTTTTCAAAGTGTGAGCAGAGGGAGAAGATCCTTCAGTTGTTTTGATACAACATGGTGCTAAGGGCATCCCAAATGAGCAGACATTCCTACGAGAGTGATAAAGGAAGTTTTCTGGAAATTCAAGTCAAGCTAGAAAGAAATGGGCAAGAATGTCTCAGAGAAGGTGACTACATTTCTGTTGGTGGGAAAATTAAAAAGAGCAACAGCTTAACAGATAAAAAAAAACAACACTTAACAGTATTTATGTAGAACCCAAGGGGAGAATATGCCAGGTACTAATTGAACACTTTTGATCAAATTTCTATCTAGCCCTTGGTAACTCAAGTCATATGTTATAGACTACTGGCCTTCAGACTAAGCCTTCCGTGGCACATAACATCCTTCCTAGGCCACACAAGAATTCCATTTGTAAACCCCACTAAATGAGCTGGACTTTACCTCAAAAATCACATGTAACAGATTAAAGAACTGATACACTGCCTTTGATTCATGGCTGAAATTCCCTAGTGTGAAAAGTAGCATATGACAATAAAGTTTACTGATGGACAGTTGTTGGCCTTTGGTTTGGATCTCTTGAATTGAGGTTATCCACTGAACAATGGCCTGGACTACCCTATATTTACTATTTTCCCACCCAAGTACCAACCAGGCCAACCTTGTTTGTACAGTGTTCAATTAGTTAATAATTTTATTTATAGAAGTAAGCAATTCATGTATTGCCATATGAAGCTAGCTTATATATAGATATAATCTCTTTTTCTCAACAATATTTTAAAATTTATACCATTGGTTAAATCAATTACATTAGGAACAGAATTACTTTATGCCCCAGGGATATGATTTATAATGTTCTCTATTAAAAAATTATAGTGATGTCTCAAATGTGAACCCTAAACATATATGAACCATTTGATATATGAATGGATTTGGGCTCACACTTAATTATAGCCCAAATATAAGAAAATTAATGCTTATAACATGGCCCTTCTGAATGCTCACAATCATGAAGAGATCAATGGATTATGGGTGTTATAGCAGAGTGGTGAAGAAACCAGATGGTACTTGGATGTCTGGGGGAAAAAAGTATCTGAGGTCTTAAAGACATGTCTTAAAATAGCCATCAAAGTAAGGAATTGGAAAACTGGATCCACATAGAAGAAGAACACCAATTGGTGTGATTCAAGGATTATGAGAAAATAAAATTCAAATTCAAATGAGGGAATGATGTCAGAGCTTAATTGGTGAATGCCTTGTTTGTCGAAGTCTATAGATAACAGAGGAAGCCCCAAATCCATTTGCAGGGTCTCCATTAGTATTAAGTCTTTGGTAAATCCCCTCTGACTATGTTCAAGGGATGTGCATAGCCTTGCTATCAGACATAGAACCTTATTAAATTTGATCATTACAGATGTAGTCAAGTTAAAATATAATACCTTATCATTTGATCTCCCTTTTGACCCATTTTAAAGCAATTTCCATTTTGAGGTTTTCTGTTTCGTATAGTCCAGCAGTTGGCAAACTGCTGCTCTGTAGCCATAGGCAGCTCTTTCAAAGTGTACAGGTGGCTCTGAAGTAAAATTGGAAAAATTTAAAGGCTATTTTTAGATAATGGTGATTTCATTTATTTGTAAAATATTTTTATGATTCTTAAATAAATTTTAAAGTTTTATGAGGGACACGATTGGCTTTTCCATCTCAAAAGGTTGTCAACCTTAGTTCTAATCATTGTTGTTCTTTTGTTTGTTTATATCCTGTTTGTGTCTTGTATGCTTTTCTATATATGAAAACCATGATGTCATTTTATAGAGACAATTACTGCACCAATAATTGCCTAGAGGCATGGCACTGGAGGATGGTGGGAAATGGGGAGCTAAAAACAATGAATTAGAGAATAAAATGTTCTGAAATTAATTGTGGTGATGATTTCTCATCTTAATATGACTGAACAATAAAATGAAATAATATGTTTAGTACATGCCATTAAAACTATTTTTAAAACTCAAGGCAGAAACTACTCTAATTATTAAAATGTTAAAAGTTAATGATTATTTACTTCACTCTTTTGATATAATCCATTTGATTTAATACCATTTTTCTGTGAACATTTTGAAAGCTGCCTTGATGTAATTTTCTAAAAGATATGAATGCTGTGTTTTAGTAAAAAGCCATTTAAATCTATTTAAACTATCTATTGATTATTACAGTATCTATAGAAAATATATATACAGCATTGAAATTTCCCCAAATGTAATAAATGGGCTTTTTCATGGATCAAATTGTGCCTTCTCCCTGCAACATGCTCAAAAATACTATGTGTCAGCTGGGCCATTATTCTCAGTGGTTTGGCACTTATGTAATGATATAATTATTTCACCATGATTTAATCTGATGTGATCAGTTATCACTTCTAATGATGATATAGAACAACTAGTAAGGATTGGATGCAACACCCTTACTACATTTAGAGTCTAGTCAAATATAGGTGTAGCTTCTGTTGAGTGTGGCCTGCATCACTTTTTACTTACAAGGAAAGCAAGTGAACAAAAGGAACCAATTACCACTAATAAAAAAGAGCTGGGAGTTGAGTAGGACCTGTGGACAAGAAATCCATGTGTTAACAGAATCCTAGACTCAGGGATACATTGATTCCAAGGCACATGGAGATCTCCACTCAACACTGGGCTCACAGATATTAGAAGGAAACATGGACCTTCTCCGAGAGCTGATACAGAGAAAAAACTTTCCCCTACAGCTTGTAACTTGAGTTCAAATCTCTAGCTTCGTAAACTGAGAAAGAATAAATATATGCTTATTAAAGTCATCCATGTAAAGTGACATAGCAGCACTAACGAACTTAGATAATTTTATAGATATATTTCATCGTTTCTATAATCGATTCATGTTACAGTCAACACTTAATTTCTTACACCAGAGCAGTTTCCGTGACTTTGTTTTCTTTCACAATAACAATGATTTTGAAGAGTCTCACGTGGTACTTCGGAAGATTGTTTAAAAAATATGATTTTTCTATTTGTTTTACCTTGATTAGAGTTGCTATCTTTAGAGAGAATACCACTCAGTTATATTGAGTCCTCCTCAGTATCTCACATTAACGGCACTAGTACGTGAACTCTAGGACTGGTGATGCCCAGTGTTAACATTTGTGAAATTAAATATGAAGACATTTCCATTATTATAATGACACCTTTACCATGTTTAGGATTTGAGATTGTTTATGATTTGACTGTGAATGTCCTTTTTTCTACATATCACTCAATGACTAAATTGAGTAGTAGATAATATATGTGTTAATGTAATAAACATTAATCTTTATATATGGCTAAAGAATTGTGTACATGTGCCAAGTTGGCAAGGGGGAGACCAAGATTGTTAGGTTTATTGTGCCAACCTGGCCAATAGGCACATGTGGGATTAATACGGCTGCAGTTTGATAGCAGCTGCTTTAGCTAGTTCTCTGTCTCAGCTTGTGAGCTACACTACCTGTGGGACAGCCAACCCATGGATCGTGTCACTAGAGCTTGAGGTTCCTGGGAGACCTGCTTCACCACGCTGCTGGTGTGTACATGGCTTGTATGTGAGGCTGATGGATCCTTTTGTCTTGAATTGCTTGAGTTCAATATCCCATCTGGGCATGCTTTGCTAAGCTTCTGAGCTGCTATTTGTGACCAGCCCTGCTGTTTGCTACCTGTGCAGGACTCTGCCTGCATTGCCCAAGGGAAGGCTCAGCTGTCTGCTTCTTGACCTTGGACCAGCAGCCCTTCTGAGTTGAAGGATTTACAGTATATTAATGGTTCCATGGAAGTGAGTTGAGCTGAGTCCTCTATACTGCTGTGTGAACTAATTAACAGTTAAAGTCCTTTGTGCTGTATACATCTATTTTATACATATATAAAATCATGACTGTCCTGGTTTTGTTTCTCGAGAGAACCCTTCCTAATACACTACAAGTACCAGCAACTATGGGTCAAACAGAAGCTGACTCTTAGCATAAGACAAAAATAGATCTGCACTGCTTTTAAAGATAGGCATCTTACAGCAGAGAGGCAAAAAAACAGGTGCCTCTAAAAGGAAGCTTTACTTTAGCCTCTTAAAGGAGGACAGTTGTGGGGAGAACTCTTTCTATCCGGAGAATGCATATTAGGTTTTATTCTCTATTTCAGAACTATGAATGTTTTCTCTCACAAGAGCTGGCTATCCAAGGCCCGTGGTTACGAGTGTAGAGACTAGGCCACTTACACTTTCATCTGAGTTTCCCACACATTGTAGAGTTAGTTATGCTAGATCCCATTTTGGCAGAACTCTGGCCCACCCAGGTTGACACATAACCTGCCACACCAGCTGAATAACTTTTAATGTCTGCTTGTACTTCTCATGGTTAGACTTAATTCCACTGAGAATAAATTATCAGAGTTAGACTACTCAAAAAGTATATTTAATATTTTATTTTACTTTTTAATTTTGTGATTTATTACATTTGAATCATAGCTATGTTAATAGTTTTAATTTTTATTTAATTATCAAATTTTACTTTCCTTGTTTATAAAACAGTGTACTTCATAAAATATTAAAATAGCAATATGGCTGAAAATTCAAAATTATTTATAAAATATAGACTGAGAAAAACATTATGTGTTCATCTTATTTCTTAAAATCTTGTATGTTTTGGTATAAGAATGTCACTCATTCAATCATATTTTGATTAAAAAATACTTTTGGTGTTTAAGATTATGCAATATTCCAATTATACATTTACATATGAAGTGCCTATTTCTTTCTTTTTTTCCCTTTGTTTCCTATTTTATGCCCTCCCTCTTTCCTCCTAACCAATCATCTATCTATCTATCCATCTATCTTTCTATATCAATCAATCTATTGTGTGTCAATCTATATATTTACTTGAAAGTATGGCACAATTTTTAATAAACTACATATAGGTGTCAAAGATCGTATAATCATGTCTACCTCACATCTAAACCCTTCATGCATATAAACAAGAAAATCAGTTTCCCTAATCTAAGTATATTTTAATACTCAAAATGTATTCTTATGTATGTTTTATATGCTTATAATGATAATTTAATTAAATAATGTCTGTACAGTAATTGGCGTCATGTTTTATGCATAGTTAATGTTTAATTCACCATAGCTACTATGCATGGTTAGTATTTGTGTTTGATATGAACATGATGTTTCAGTTATAGGCTTGTGGTGGAGAAAGTAGCTCTCAAAAAGAGATATCTTTCAGGAGGGAAAAGTATGTTTGGAGACTGATGATGGACGCAATTGTACAATTCTGCTTGAGTGTAATTGAACTATAGAATTCTATGACATATATATTAACTCCCAAGTTACATCAAACTGAAAAAAATAAAAATAAAAAGCATAGATCCAGGAATGGAATTGGGGTTCTCACTAAATCCTAGCTTCAATTTAAAACTAATTAGTTCTTACATCATGGCCATGGTCGATACTTGCACTCAGGAAGGGAACACAAAATATATTAGTGCTATAGCAAAATGTGGCAAACAATTGAGATGATGCCTAGCTATCAGATAAAACAGCATCTGGGGTCTTAAAGGCTTGTCTCCAAACAAGCAGCCATCTAAGTGAGATGTCAACTAAGTCCAAATGGAAAAAGCACACCAAC
>NW_022103898.1:78976895-78978384 GCF_000313985.2 Echinops telfairi | reverse complement strand
GAGGTCACCCTCTTGAATTTGGGTCATATTTCTTCCCATTTTTCTGTACATGAAGGCCAGGTTTGATGAACCTATGGGGAAAGCAAGTAGAATAAGAGGTTTTGGGGGGTACAATGTTGGTGGGGTTGGTGGAGGGGTAACAGGTAGACAATGTCAAGGAGTCCATATAGAAAAAGAATATTAGGAACCTGTGGTAGCAATTGTACAATTCTACTTTATGTGATTGAAATATAGAATTATATGGTATGTTATTAAATATAATAATAAGGAGATATATCATCTATGTCCAAAAGTAATCTGCTAGTTTTTGGTATTTCCATGATTATCTTAAACTGTGTATTTTCTGAATGCAATAAATCTAATGGTACTTTATGCCATCATGTTTGTAACAATGAACTAACTTTTAATTAAATGATGAAAACAGAAGGCCAGCTAATGTAGTGCATAGTACTTTGAATGTTTTTAATCTATCATATTTCTCTCTAGGGAAGTTATTACTTTAGCTTTCCCCTAGAGAAGCACTCATTCATTTTAAATAATTAAAAACTAGAAAATATTCCCCCAGTTTCAACTAAATCATCTCACAAATCATCATGAGTTTTGCCAAATAGTATTTTAAATTTTCTGGTATTTTAAAAAGTGAGTTTATGAGAACTCTTTATTTCAGATATAGCTATTGTCATGTGTTCATTTATATAAAAGTTGAAGAAAGATTACATTCCTATAATGTACACACCTTAGATTTTTGTTTTGGCTTAATCTCTTTTATATTTAGTATCCTGCTTATAAAATTAAAATGTTTTTAAATAAGTATGTTCACCTTTGTATTTATGAAAACAAAAAATCAAATTTATGTTACTAAAGGTAAGTAAAATGATTGCATTACATTATTTTTAGTATTTAAGAATAATTGAAGATATTATTTGTTACAAGCGATAAATAAGAATTATTTAAAGATAACATGTGATATTATTTTGTATAAAACTTTAATCATGTGTCACTTTTCCATATGTATATTTTTAAAAGAAAGGTAATGATGTTATATTTAAGCACTTACACCTGTATTTCTAATACTTTAGTGCTTAAAAACCAGATACTATACTAGAAATGTCAAGGGAATAATGATGGTTCCACTGTTGTTTACATAAAGAACAGCTGAAGTATGATAGAAGACAATCAGCCATGCCAAAATTGGAAGATCTCTTTCTTGAAGAATTTTCACATTTCAGTACCTTTTGAGAAGTAGAAAATTTAATTATTTGGAAGTAATAATACTCATTTACACCTGTAAGGAATTACAGCTAGTTTATTTTCATCATTGAAAATTAAACTGAACTGATTGCAGAACAAGTTTCTGTTTCTTGATTTTGAGATTATTCTTATTTTATATTGAACTTCAAGAATGTTCAATATATCTCAAAGAATATAATACAGGAGGAAACAAGGATAACAATGGTGACTATATAACCCCACTCAAGGGAAATGAATA
>NW_022103898.1:78974238-78975417 GCF_000313985.2 Echinops telfairi | reverse complement strand
TCAAAACCTTAGTATTGCTTTAAGTAATCTATATTGAATGTTTAACTATAATATAAACTATCATCATCTTAAATATTGCTTCTCTCCATTAAAATATTAGTAGAATTAAGCAAAATTTGATGATCACTAATGTTATATGGTCATTTTATACTTAAATTAAAAGTAAAATTTTATCTGTAAGGCATATTATTTTATTATTGTATTGAACATGTTAAAACGTTTAATATAAAGTTGATCTAGAAATGTATTGAAACTTGTTTTGTTGGTAGATGACATAGAGTCAGTCCCGGCTCACAGAGATCTTACGTACAACAGAAGGGTTCGGTTAGCCCTGTATCATCTACACAATTTTTCACAAATTTTCTAGAACTAATTGTTTTAAAACTATGCCAACCTATCTTGTTGAGGATCTACTGTTTAAGTGGACCCTCTACCACAAATGATGTCTTTCTCTTGACGTTCAAAGTGGCATCCTCTTGGAATCTAGAGATAGAAACACAAAGCGAAAAAACCCCAACTCACTGCCATTGAGTCATTGCTAACTCAATTTAAGACCACAAAGAACTGCCCCTGTGTGTTTCCAGACTGCAGCTCTTTATAGGAGGAGAAAGCCCAATCTTTATCCCAAGAAGCGCCTGGTTGTTTTGAACTGCTGACCTTGTCCGTCTCAGCCCAACTCATAAACACTACACCACCCAGGCTCCTCTCTAGGGACTAGTACTTCCTTATAACATATTCAAAATATTTGAGCTGAAGTCTCATCATCCTCCCTTCTATGAAACATTCTGGCTGTGGTTTTTCCAAGACAGAGTTGTTCATTTTTCAGGCAGTCTATGTTCTATATATTCAATATTCTTGAGGAATATAATAATTTGAATGCAAAAATTTTCTCCTGATTTCTTTATTCATTTTCTAACTTTGCAATGCACATGACGTGGGTCACACACAAATTATTCCTCAAGGTAACACCTTTGCTCTTCGCCCCTTAGAGAAATGCTTTGCACCATATTTTCACCGGTTTGATTTCTTGGCTGATGCTTCCGTGAGCATTGATTGAGGATACAAGTAAAATCAAGTACTTGACAATGTCAAACTTTTCTATACTTATTGTGATGTTTCTTGGTCCAGTTGTGAGGCTTTGTTGATTTTTTACATTAAAGTGTAATCCGTGCCTTCCTT
>NW_022103898.1:78958210-78959859 GCF_000313985.2 Echinops telfairi | reverse complement strand
CCAAATTTTTCTAGTTGGTATTCAACCTTTTTTCTCCTTTCCTCTGAAGCTCAGAGTTTGAGGAATATTATCCATATCTGTTTCATGTAATCTTTTGTGACTTTGTTGTGGAGGGCCTATATGTTGTATTTGCCTACTTCACCATCTTCCCAGGAGTCCTCTTGCCTACTGATCTTTATTATCAAAGGGAAAATGGAGCATAAAAAGTGAAAATATATTATGAAATTTTGGGTAAATGTTCCAGCCTTCAATATAAATCATAAACAATGAAAGTCTTTCAGAATGGCTCATGAAAATTTAAAAGATAAATGCAATTCTATCTAGAATACTTTTAGGATTTAAATTGGAATGGTAATATGCTGGAGAAATTCCCAATATTGTTTCATTATTTGTATAGCCTCAATGAATAAGAAATAACACAATGTTTTCTGTCTTACCCCCTCCTCTCTGTGGCACAAAATTTCCTTTTGAAATAATCACAACACAATAATACCTGCTACGCAACATGTTCTTACACTATGACTATGATACTTCTTCCAAGGAAAGGTGAGGTCTAAGTTTCCATTCCTCAAATTTGAGGAGAAACTGGAATTTTCTCTTACCTGGAGAGTATGGCAGAATACATGGCATGGGGCTTCACATCTAAGCCATAAAAAAGCTACACCTCCTCTCTATCTTTCTTTTCTTGGAGACTCATATACTTCACACCATCATTTGGTCATGTGTAGGACCACAAGGAACATGGCTGACAGGAATGGAATCTCTACCTGACAACCAACATCAACCAACAGGTATGTACATGAACATCTCTTCTAATATTTCAAATGTTTAGAGCTCCATGTGGCCCCCAGAAATAATCAATGAGAGAAAAGCCTTGCTGCCCTCTGAACAAATTCTTGACAACAGAATCTGTGAGCCTAGTGAATGGCTGTTTTAAACCAAATGTATTTGGATCATTTTTAATGCAGCCACAGTGATCGGAACAACCAACACCACCGGCCATTTCTCTTTATCTAATTACAACCCCATTGGTATCTGTATGTGCGACCTTTATTTAATGGAATGCGTTATGTGTTCTTGTCAACGGGGCTCCTAGTGATGGAGATGCTACATATAACATAGCAAATGGTACCTGATCCCGTGCCATCTTTGTGATCATTATTATAGTTGACTCAATTGCTTGTCAGTCTGTCGATAGAACTTATTGAGGATTTCCTTAATTTTCATTGACTCCTCTGTTTGACCAACTATGCTGTCCTTACCCAGCAATTGGCATTCTGTGATTATGTCCAAAATAATTCAGCCAAAGTTCTCCATCTTGTCTCTTAAGGAGTATTTTGGTTGTCTTTCTTCTAACACTGATGGGTTATTTTCAAAGATCACAACATATACACCAAAACCACAATTTGAATGCACCAGTTCTTTTGTATTTTTCTTTTATCACTGTCCAGGTTTTAAATACATATATGATCGTTGAAATGGTCATGGCTTGGGTTAATTGCAACTGAGTTGTCTAAGTGATATCTTTGTTTATTAAACCTTTAGTCTGATCTTTTGTAGCAGATTTTCCCATCCCTTAATTTATTTACTGCTAACAAAAGTGGGATGCAGAATATTGTCTTTGTTGAATGTGGCAAAGTATTTGGTTA
>NW_022103898.1:78930970-78957245 GCF_000313985.2 Echinops telfairi | reverse complement strand
TATAAGGGGGTATTGATTTTCTCAAATGACTGGGGACATTTGATGGGCTAATTATGAAGTAGTTCTTTTAAAAATTGAAAAGTGGATATATGAAGGAAAATGACAGGAAATGTGCACCAGGGTTTGGAGATTTGTTTCCCCAGCAAAACAAAAGCACCTGCTCATTTTTCAAGAGTAATAAGGGCAGGCCTGGGAAAATTTGTTTCAGTGTGAAACCTTGCCCAGCCACCTTGTGCCCCTAATCTAGTCTCTTCAGGCTTGTTTTTGTTTTCTGAATGCAAGTAACATTTATAAGAAACACGATGTGAATTGCATGAAGATGTTCATTTGAGGTGCTGCAAATAGACCACGAATTTTTTTTAGAGAAGACTTGGAAATAGGGAAACACCACTTCCAGAGGGATATAGAAGTAGAAACAGTGTTTCCCAAAGTGGGTGACAGTGTCCCCTTGGGGACACAGGAACCATTTCAGAGGACTTTAAAAGAGAATCCCTTCAAATGATCCTGGGTTGTGGGCTGTGATACAGAGTTTTCATTGCCAGCAGGGCCCTGAGGACTTCTTCCCCCAGCCCATGAGAAGGAGGCAGTAGGCCAAATACGTTAGAGAGCCTATGAACTGGATGGAAGATATGAACAGTAGCTGAACATTTGGATACTTCTTCTTTATAAATATTTCAACGATTTTGCAGTAATACTTTAGAGTTACTATTTTATGTAAATAGAAAATAGATTTCCCTCTATATGTAAACTTTATATTTAACTTACTTCCTATATTTGTCTGATATATATATATATAATCAGTTGTTGAAATCAATTCATTCTGAAATCATATTCAAACACTTAAAAGTTTGAGAACTGAACATATTTTTCCATGCAGAAATAATGGAAAACTAAAGAATTGGTCCAGAGGCTCCGAAATTACACTAATAAATTTATTTTCCCAGGATTTAAATTATTATGGAAGCTTTTAGACTTCTACATATCATTTTCTCAGATACACTATCACCACAGAGTGGCTTCTGATTTCCCCAAAACAAGAGCAACTCTTCAAACTCTTCAGTTCTTTGGGTGCTTTGTTTTGTGGTTAATGATTTCACACCTTGTGCTACAAGAGCTTATTTGATCACATTTCCCCCCTAAAATATTGACAGTGTCAACTGAGTTATATTATATTCAGGCTCCAAAGCAGACAAGTTGGAACCTGACCCAAATTTTGCAATAATTTCTTTTTTTTAACTCTATTGTCACAAGTTGCATCTCACCTCAAGGGTGACACTTCAGTCTAAGCACCACTCTTGCTCTGAAAAACATGTAGTGTATTACAACATTTATCAATGTGCTTCTTGTCACTCTATTTGCATGAAATATCAAAATCGTGTATTCAAATAAAGATTAGCATCCCAGTAGTAAAGCTAAGTAGAGAACCACAGTAGAATTAATGAATTAGTCTGAATTAGTGAGCTCAAAGTCAAATCTTTTGACTCCGACCTACAAGAAAACCAAGTAAGAGAAACTACAAAAAGAGTCTGAAAAAGTTTAAGAATTATGTGAGACTCTATCAAGAGGAACAACCTCCATCTCACTGGAGATCCACAACAGGAAGAAACAAAAGTACCCACAGAGAAAACCATACAAGAATTCCTGGGGAAAATGTGTCCAAACTGCAGAAAATAGATATCCAGGAATCTGGGTATACCCCAGAGTATAGACTCCAAAAGAAAAACAATGTAACATATTATGGGTAGACTCCAATATTAAGGACAAGGAGAGAATTCTAAGAGCAGCCAGAGAAAAAAGAACAGTCACATACAAAGGAAATCCAATAAGATTTTTTTTTTATTAATCAATTTATTGGGGCTCATACAATTCATCACAATACATAGATCAATTGTGTAAAGCACAACTATACATTTGTTGCCCTCATCATTCCCAACATTCTCTTGCCTCTTGGGTTCCCGGAATCCGCTCATTTTCCTTCCCGCCCCCCTTCCCTTCCTCCTCCCCTTTCCCCCATGCACCCTTAATAATTTATAAATTATTATTGTATCTTATATTACACTGTCCAGCGCCTCCCCTCACCCACCCCGCTGCTGCCCGTCCCGCAGAGAGGAGGCCATATGTGGCTCCCTGTGATCCATTCCCCCTTACTACCCTCCTGGTATCGCCACTGTCACCCCCGGTCCTGAGAGGTTCTTCCGTCCTAGATTCCCTGCGCTTCCAATTCCCATCCGCACCGCTGTGCATCATCTGGTCTAACCAGGTCTGCAAGGCGAAACTGGGGTCCTGGTAGTTGGGAGGAGGAAGCGTTTAAGAACTAGAGGAAGGTTGTGAGTTTCATTATTACTATACTGTACCCTAAGTGACTCATCTCCCTACTACCCCTCTGCAAGGTATGTCCAGTTGTCTAGAGATGGGCATTGGGTCTCCATCGCGCACCACCCTCATTGACAAGGATATGACTTTTCTCCCCGCCTTTGGTGTTTAAAGCCTGGTCCCTTTGGCCCTTCATGATCACACTTGTTGGTGTGCTGCTTCCATGTGGGCTTTGTTGCTTCTGGGCTAGATGGCCGCTTGTTTGCCTACAAGCCTTTAAGACCCCAGACGCTATAGGTCTCGATAGCCGGACACCATCAGCCTTCTTCACCACACTTACTTATGCACACATTCATCTTCAGCATGATCGCTGAAGACAGATGTGTGCATAAGAAAATGTGGTGAAGAAAGCTGATGGTGCCCGGCTATCAAAAGATATAGCATCTGGGGTCTTAAAGGCTTGTAGGCAAACAAGCGACCATCTAGCTCAGAATCAACAAAGTCCACAGAGAAGAAGCACACGAGCCTGTGAGAACACGACGTGCTGAAGGGAACAGGCAGCAGACACCAAATAACAAAAACCATCACTGTGTGACCACCTTCCACGCATAAACGCCATCGTGATAAATTGCCAACAGATGCCGTGTAATACTAACTCCTGTACCAGTAGGTATGAGTGTGTGACTTCAGTTGTTTTTATTCTATGCCTTATACGAGCACAAGGGGAAGGACAGTAGATAATTGTGAGTAGTAGTACTAATACTGGATTTGATGATAACATATGCGGTAGTCATTATTAGTGTACATCTTTTCCTTTAAAACTATGGATTTTCAGATCATTACTAGTTCTAGTTTCATGAAAGTTTTGTAGGAAAAATCCTCTGTGTATGTGGGTGAGGGTGGGGGTTGGAGAAGGAATGTGGATATATGTATATGTATAAATTCTTTGCAAACATATGTGTGAGTACGCGTGTGTAAAAGCTACACACAAACAACCCTAAACTTATATATTGTCTAATATTTTATTTTCCATTTCTGATATTTTACAAAGTTAAAGGACTTATACAAAAAATGACACCATTAATATGAATATAGAAAACAGTAAAGACAATATTTATGAGTCTGCATTCAGATAAAAGCCAAATATTGAGTATTCATGATGAAAAATACTTTTCAGACATAATAAAAGCTGATTAAAATCCAAGAGCACCTCTCAGTGATGCCGTGAGAGTCCAACAAAGCCGAACACAGGAACGGAGATGCTGAGGGTAACCTGGAGAGTCACCTCCGAATAATACTGCCACACTCGAGAGTCCAGTTTTCTAATAGGCTCATCTACTCTGAGGCAGGAAAAAACGTTCTCAGTGTGTACTCCTGATGATAGTCCTCTGCTCTAGAGCCTAGCTGTCTATCAAGCTCCATCTACCATGAACTTGGACTCATATCCGTGCCCAGTGTGAGAGTCTCTGTGCCAGGGAGACCACATCTATAGTGGTGAATACAGTGCTCATTAAATTCAGAAAATGAGGTGGGGGCACATTCATTCAAGGATCTGGTATTACACATTATAATGCATTTCTGAGGAAAATATTTTGAAATCGCAAGGACATTTCTTTTTCTTATAGATACCTTTCATATGTAGTGGAATTTAGAAAAGTTTGAGCTTGAAAAGCTGGAGTTGATAACGGAAGCTGACAAAAACAACAGCAACAAAAACTATAAGTGTTGAGGTAAGGAAAATGAGTCAGTTAAACAAACTTTACTGACCAGTAGCTCTGATATTCCATGTGAATGGAGGGAGTGATCGAATGAAGGTGACATTGGGGTTCTTTAGGTTGTGGCTTTGTGAGTTCCATTCATGCCAATCTCATTAACAAAACTTCTAGTAATATCCCCATTTGTTTCTCAAACGTGTTATTTTACAGTGAATTACACACTCACTTACTTCTAAGGGTTTTAAAATAAAGGACTGTCTACATTAAAGGACAGCATTAACAATTGTCTTGCAGTGTTTACAGTTCGAATACTGGCATTTTAACCACATGTCAATCTCTAGGAAGCAATGGGCACCTATTTTACCTCTCTGTGTGATCAGTTTTACGTTTGCAGAATAGAGATTATGTCACTCCCTACCTCACAAGATTATATCAATAACTTATGCACTGTATTTTAAACAGTGCCTGAAGCATGGCAAGAGAATTATATGTTTTCTGTTATTAAGATTATACATTGAAATAAATCATATGTATGTGCAAATTTGGGCACTTTTAAAACATTTCTGAAGTAGAAAGAAAACAGCAACAGATATAGAAATGAATGCAAAGTGCATACCTAGTCACAAAGAGTAAGAACTTGGACAAAAGGAGAGATGGGGCACACCATTACCAGTGAAGAGACCAAAAGTGTATATTTCATATTTTTTCACAGTGAATTCATTATACCCCCAATTGCCTCATAATATAATAAAAGTGGACAGCAAATGCACAAGAAGTATAATCCAAGGAAGAGATTTAATATATTGGTCTTGAAACTGGTGATATGTGAAATTATAAATCTGATTGTTTAAAATCAAAATGAGCATGGCCCAGGTAGAATTTGAAATGTTAAGTTCACTAGTATGTCATTACAGTATAGTTATAAAGATAGGTTAAGCATTATTTAAATTAAAAAATAATCTTAAAATATTCATTTATCCATTCATTATCACTTACTGAAGGACCTCAGATCAAAAGAAGATAGAAAAAAGAATAACGTGGGTGAACAAATAAAATGCATGTGTTTTAGTTTGAATGTGAAGTTTCATCATTAATTCCTTTTGTCACTGAATTCTGCAGTTCTATTCCCTCTAATACTTACACATAGGTTTGGCGTACGCGTGAAGTTCAATAATGAGGAACCACACAACGATAACCACATTCATTCTTCTGGGACTCACAGAAGACCCATATCTGCAGGTTTTGATTTTGATTTTTCTCCTTATCACCTACATGCTGTGTATATCTGGAAATCTGACCATCATTATCCTCACTTGGGCAGATGCCCACCTTAAAACACCAATGTATTTTTTCCTCCAGAATTTCTCTTTTCTCGAAATTCTTCTTACAACTGCCAGTATCCCAAGATTCATGTACAGTATATCAACTGGAGACAGAACAATTACCTATACTGCATGTTTCGTTCAATTATTTTTTATAGATTTCTTTACGGCATCCGAGTTTTTTCTTTTGGCCATTATGTCGTATGATCGGTATGTGGCCATCTGCAAACCCCTGCATTATATGACCATCATGAGCATCAGAGTATGCAGAACAATGGTTATCTGCTGTTGGGTGATAGCCGTTTTTATTATCCTCCCCCTATTTTGCTTGATTGTGAGCTTGGAGTTCTGTGACTCTAATGCCATTAATCATTTTGCCTGTGATGAACTACCTCTTCTGGAAATCTCATGCTCAGACACATGGTTAGCTGCGCGGATGGTTACAGCCTGTGCGGGACTGATCTTCATCACCACTCTTGTATGTGTCGTTCTTTCCTACATCTCTATCATGAAGACAATCCTAAAATTCCCTTCTGCTAAACAAAGAAAAAAGGCCTTTTCCACCTGTTCTTCCCACATGATTGTGGTTTCCATCTCCTATGGAAGCTGCATCTTCATCTATATCAAAACTTCTGGAAAAGAAGATGTGGAGATTAATAAAAGTGTCTCGTTGCTTATTGCATCCATATCACCAATGCTGAGTCCTTTTATATATACCCTGAGGAATAAGCAAGTCAAACAAGCCTTTATTGACTTAATCAAAAAAATTCCATTCCCCCCAAGAAATAAAGTGTGCCTAAATTCATAAGTCAAGGTGAAATATGCATGTTGACTTTTTATTTTTCATGAAGCTAATACACACAGCTCTAATTACTTAATGTATAGAACAATGTGGCTGATCTCACAGCCATTTAATCATGTTTTCCCAATCGTTCATTAAAGAACAAGCAATTATTTACCAATGCTCTGTAAGATATAAAATATCCTGCAGCCAGAAAATTTCATTGTTAAGTTTCTTTTTTCTTGTTTTCAGATACTGGTCAAAATTTATAATATGGGCATTTTCAGGTCTTTTTAAAAAGACATCCCTCCCACCATTTTTTTTTTAATGAAATACTTCAAGTAACAAACTTTTATTTTCCATTGTAACAAAATATATTTAAAAATATTGAAGAGAAAATGTTATTAAAAGAAAATAATCTGAAAATGGTTGTGATGATGATTGCAAAACTCTTCTTAATATGATTAAATTATTTAATTGAATGTTATTTGATGTGTATGTTAAAAATATTTTTAAATAATAAATTGAATTACCTCCCCCACAAGTAGGATTCTGAGATAAATAGTAAGAAAGGGTTAATAACATCAATATATAAAGAATTTCTATGATTCAGTAAAGAAAACAAAAAAGTATATAGTAAAGTAAAATAAGCACAAATATTTATCCTAATGTGATATAATGTTCTGCTTTATTAGAAATCATTGATTTTCAGGTGAAAACATTGTTATTTAATCCATTAATCACATGCACAGCAGGTAATTATTTTGATGATATGAAGTATTAGCATGTTTGCAAAAAATAGCCACTTAAATATATAAATTTTTGGAAAATTTAGACCTAATTATTTATCAAAAGTACATGTAATCTTTCACCTGGAAAATCTCAGCCTAGGATTTTATGACAGTATGTCCAGTAGCCTGAATGCATATTTCATTCTACTGATTAAAGCCAATTTTTAATAATGAAGAATTTGGGACTGAAAAATGAACAACATTTTGCTAATGTGTAAGTAAATTAGGAAATTATGGTGCAAGATACAGTATTTATCAAATGATGTGGATCTTAATTTTTAAAAGTATATTAAAATTATTTGTCAATGTTGAGCGTCAGGAGGTGACATCAATAATGTTATTTATTAAAATCAATTTTGTAGGTCATAATTGATCATAACATAGGAAAATGTATTTTAAGTATCCCTCTACACCCTCAGAAAACCAAAGTCCACAGCCTAACACACAATAGAGAAATCAATTAATCTTTTATATTCATGAAAAAACATTTGTAAAATGCTGTCATATTTGTTCTTGAAGAATTCATGCATTACAAAGAAAAACTGAGGTCCATAGGATTTTTTTATCTTAATATTTGTGAAAAGTTATCACACGTTTTTATTTGGCATCTCTGCGTAGGTTTAAAATATCAACCTTTTAGTCTGTACCTAAGTTCAAATCATTTGCAGCATGGCAGAATCTTAATGGAGAACAGTTTCCTTATTTTAAGGTTGATTTTTTTTAAAAGTTCAAGTATTAAAACAACAACAAAAACCATTTTATTGTGAATTGGAAGAAGCTTTATAAAGCAAATAACTTTTCCATTCAACAATTCATACACATTTTATTTCATCATTCATTGTAATATCCACAATGTAATGTCACTAGTCAGTCTTCCATTCTATGTTTTCTGCTTCCATTCCAACTTCATTTCTAACCATCCTGAACTTTGTCTGAGTGTGGGTACCACCCTTTTGATACCAAATGATTGGTTATGCTAAGATGTGGACATCTTACTTGTAGTATTATCCTCCCCTTACAATGTTTGGTTGAAAATTGAACCATGGGTATAGTTTCAATGCCAAATTTGAAGGGGGACAAGGGAATAATAATTTCACAGATGCCACCAGTCTTTGCCAACAAGTCAACTTGGTCTTAGGGTTTTAGGTCTTGTTCCACATTTTTTTCCGACTCTATCCAGGACCTGTTAATGTGATCACTTTCAGAGTAGTTAGCCATAGTAACAGACACCATCTAATTCTCTTCTCAGGGTGATGGAGACTGGCATGGAAGTGTTCCTTTGAACTGTGAACTGATTCCTGCATTGCTTCTTCAAATAGCGGCACTTTAGATGGCTATTCATTAGCTTTTAAGATCCCAGTTGCTACTCAGTCAAGTAGGATGTGGAACATTGTCTTGGTGGATTATGTTAAGTTTCACCAAACTTAATGGCCCCTGGGACTATGATCCTGAGCCCGAGGTGCTGTGACTCACTCCTCTAAGGCGTTTGGATCTCTCTAAGAAGTTTTTTCTAATAACTTTTTCCCATATATGCTCCACAATATTCATGGTTATATTTATAGCACAGGTAAATTCTAATGCACAATTATCCTGTCAAATATGTGTGTGTATTTGTGCATTTACTTCCACTCTCCTTCTCACACCATTTTGCCTGTGTCTATCTGTGCACCATTGCTGCTGGATGATGTATATAAAATATATTTGGTATATTTCACATTTGCAGTTCTTCTAGTGTGCTTTCCTGTCTCCATCATTTTTAGTTGACCTCTGACTTATTGCACAGTGTAATCCAAACCCATTAGCTACTCTGCAGGGGACAGATGAGGCTGTCTGGTCTCATGAACTTCACTGTTTCATAAACCCGCTATGGGTTTGCTCTGAGTCAAAATCAACTTCCTGGCAGTGAGTTACCAACTATTCACTAACTTAACTGCCTTTTCCCTCTCACCTCTTAAAAGAAGGTGTCATTTAATTGGAAAACCTTTTATTGTCTTTTCACAAGCGTGTTCTCATACAATATCCTTTTGTGATTGACTAAAATCACTCAGAGTAATCTCCTGCAGGATCATCCATGTTTTGAGGTGTTTTACAAATATGTCATTGTTATTAAATATTGTATCATGTTCTTAGCATAATGAACTAAGCTTTGAGCTGTTCATTACAAAGTTATTGGTTCAAATCCACCAGCATTTCCATGTAAGAATGATGTGACTGTCTTATCCGATCTGCTCCCCTATCGATTTACTGTTTTGGAAACCTTCAGGAGTAGTTCTAATCTGTCCAACAGAGTCTTTATGAATTTGGATCAACTTTATAGCAGTTGCTCTTGCTTTATTGTTTTGTCTTTTATTTGTTGGTTTATTTGTTTTAAATGGCTAAGGGTTGTGCCTATATCTTTATATGTTTGTTGGCAGTGAATAGAATGTTACCTATTTATTTCCTCATGAATATCATTTTCATCTTTTCCTTTTCCCTTGTATGATTTGATAGTTTTATTAATCTTTTAAAAAAAACAGAGTACTACATCAGTTGATTTTATTGTTGTTCTGTTTCAGTTATTTATGCTCTAATCTTTATTCATTTTCATCTAGTGACTGTAGGCTAATTTTATTACTCACACCTTAAGTGTTGGAGACACTGAAGTACTGATTTTGTTGCTATCTTCTTTTCTTTTCTTTTTTTTTTTTAAACATTTTATTAGGGGCTCATACAACTGTTATCGCAATCCATACACACATCAATTGTGTAAAGCGCATTTGTACATCATTCTCAAAACATTTTCTCTCCACTTAAACCCCTGACATTAGGTCCTCATTTTCCCCCTCCCTCCTCGCTTCCCCCTCCCTCATGAGCCCTTGATAGTTTATAAATTGGTATTTTGTCATATCTTGCCCTGTCCGACGTCTCCCTTCACCCACTTTTCGGTTGTCTGTCCCCCAGGGAGGAGGTCACATATAGTTCCTTGTAATCGGTTCCCTCTTTCCTAGCCATTCGACCTTGCAAGTCTGGCTAGACCAGAGGATGTACACTGGTACAGATAGGAACTGAAAATCCAGGGAATCCAGGGCGGATGAGCCCTACAGGACCAGTGGTGTGAGTGGCGAAACAGGGAGGGTTTCACATGGAAGCAATTTTGATTCTGGAGTTTCTTGTCATTTTTTTATTCCCATTCTTTCTGTTTACTTAACCTTTATGATGTTTTGGTTTTTGATTTCCTGATAAAGTTTGTTTTTTTTCTTGCTACTCTGCTGTGAATTAATTTTAACCAATCTTAAAAGAAATCTGTTTTCTCTTGAAATCTATTTGATTTCCATTTCATTTGGAAGTTCTATAACTACAATCTTGCTAACCGTATTTACTTTAAATTATCTTTGTTTACAAATTACTAACTATGGTCTCTATTTTCAGGCATTAGGTTGGGTTTATTTTTCTTTGGATACTACTATAACTGAGCTGGCTTTGGAGTGGTTGGTCATGCATGTTAATCTCATGCTGTTGTCTACTGTTGCTGCTTTGTATTCAAAAAACTTCCTTTAGAATATCTTGTAAAGTTGATTAAAATTTTAAAATTTTCTTATTTTCAGAGTATCTGGAAATTCGAGTGTTCTTGCTGCAATATTTAAGAGACAAATTTGTTGAGTATATGTTTCTTGGTTGACCATTGTTTTCCTTTGCTTTGGAGTTTAATAGACGTGAGTTCATTGCCTTCTTACCGGCATGGTTTCTACTGAGAAGTCAGAGCTTACATGTATTGGATACCCACTGTAGACAACTTTTTACTTTTTCAGGAATTGTTCTTATTACCTTCTTCTTGACTTTCCCTTTGGAGGGTTATTTATGACATGTCTTGCTTTTTCTCTTGAGGTCTGTCTTGCTTGGGGTTCAATCAGCCAGGTGAAGGCATAGCTTCTAATCTTCCATGATACTATGTGGGTTTTCTTTCAACAACTCTTTTATGAAGCAAACAAACAAAATAACACTCAGAATGGGGGAAGAAGAGAAATAGAGTATAGTAAAAAATATGTAAGAAGATAAAAGAGTATCAAAGTACAGAAATGTTAAGAGAAATATAATCAAAGGAAGGAAAAATTAAAAATACGAGGTTGAAAAGGCAGATTAAAAATAAATGAAGGATATGAAAAGGCAATAAGAAGAAATGAAAAAGGCAAGGTGAAAGCAGAATTGGAGGCAAGAACTCTGGGAGTAAGGCACCCTATGCTACTCAAGGAGCTCACCTGCTTGAGGAAGTGTCGAAGCACAGATGTGGGATGCCCTTTCCTAGACAGAGTACTTTTCTGTTCAGAGAGTCTCTGGGGTCATGTCAGCTGATCTAGAAGTAATTCATAACAAGTGAGTGGGTGCCTGAGGTCAGGTGATTTTTTGCAGAAGGAGTGCTTTTGGGCACAGAGAACATCTGGGGGCAGCTTCGTGTGTTATGGAAGGAGTTCTTACTAGGCCAGGAGTGGCTGGGAACAGTGAATTCCTCTGCACTGTGTGTTAATCTGGTCTGATGAGTTGAGGTTGGGCACCTTGTACATGATCCTTGAGCACAAGGCTCCTGTCTCAGGTTGAACAGGGCCTTTAGGGATTTTACCACTGGGTTGGTGAGTGTAGGGAGGAGATGGTCATGCTTCTGGTCACTAGGAGTATGTGGAGAACAAGGCTTGTACTGAAAGTTTCTGGCTGTCAGCCCCTGATGTGGGAAGTTGAAGGTTTGTGCTATCAAGCGACTGCCTTGGTAGAATGAGGCTACCAAAATTTCAAGATGGTAGTATTGCATCAGGCCAGCTGACTATTCACCTGTTCCTATTTGTCTCTTTTGATTAGTTTTAATGTCTAGTTAGTATTCAATCCACATTTTTATCCTTTCTTCTGGAGGACAGATTTTCAGAATTATAATCCTATATGATTCATTTCGTCTCTTGCATGTTTATTATATAGGGTATAATTAACATATCTATCTAAGGACTATCACCTCTTGGTGGAAATCAAAATTTTAAGTTCTTTATTCATACTCATATGTAAGTTCAGATTAAAGTTGAAGAAACTTAAATGGAGTGCACAGGAGCCCAGATCTAACAGAATATTTCACTTGATTTTCAACAACATATTTGCTGCACTGAACATTAATGACAAAAGACGTGATGAGCTGTGGGATGATAGGAAGGATATAAAACATGAATAAAACAAAAAGTTATTAAAAAGTCAAGAAAGAAGGAAAAGCATTAAAGTAGATGTCAGAAGAGACTCTGAAACATGCTCTTAATGGCAGAGTAGTTCAGGTGCATGGAAGAAATGATGAACCACAAGAGCTGAACAGCAGCTTCTAAAGGGCTGCTAGCGAAAACAAAATGAAATACTATCATGAAATGGGAAAAGATCTAGAATAAGAAAATCAAAAAGACAACATTTAGCATCTCTGAATCTGAGAGTGAAAAAGAAAAATTCAAACATTGAGATGCCATACTGAAAGATTCTACTGGTAAATACTTTATGATACAGAAAGCATCAAAAGAATATCCAGAGTCATTGTGCCAAAAAGAAGAGTTAACATTTAACCAGCTCAAGAGTATATTATCAAGAATCAAGATACAGAGGAAGTCCACACACTGAAGTCATTAGCCAAAAACAAGACCCTAAGAAGCCAACTGAAATGTGTCAACAAATTGATGAGGCACAGGAAGTACTCTCTCATGTATGAGAAGAAATTTAAAAGATAGCTACTTGGCGACCTGACTAAAAAAGATGTATATTTGAATCCATTCCAAAGAAAAGTATTACAATAGAATGCATAAATTATGGAACAATATTATTGATAGTGATATCACACGCAAGTAGCATTTCACTATAGAAAAAGCCAACAACACTTGTAGCAATACACTGGAAGGGAGCTGTCCCAGGTTCAGGCAGGATTCAGAAGAGGAAATGGGACAAGGGATTGGATTGCTGATATCAGATGAATCTTGTCTCAAATCAGAGAATAAAAATGAGCTGATTCCGGGAACCCAAGAGGAAAGTGAATTTTGGGAATAATGAGGGCAACAAATGTATAGATATGCTTTACACAATTGATCTATGTATTGTGATGAATTGCATGAGCCCCAATAAATTGATTAAAAAAAATCAGAGGATAGCGGAATGTTGATTATTTGCGCTTTACTGTTATACCAATGCATGTGACTGGGGGAATCCTAACACACTCTGGACTTGGAATTCCAAGACCCTTCATTGTGCTCCTGCAGAACCTGTACGTGGGTCAAGAAACAGCTGTACAAATAGAAGAAGGCATACTGTGTGGATTAAAATTAAGAAAGGTGTGCATAAAGGTTGCATCCTGACAGAATAATTTTTAACTCAGTATGCTCAGCAAACAATCAGAGAAGCTGGATTAAATGATGAAGAACGCAGCATCATGTTTGGAGGAAGGCTAATTAACAACGTAGGGCATGCAGATGACACAACCTTCTTGCTGAAAGTGAGGAGCACTTGACACAGTTGCTGATGAAAGTCAAGAACTGTGTGCAATACAAGTCAGTGTAAAGAGACACAAAATCCTCACAACTGGACCAGAATGTAACATGATAAACCAAATTGTCAAGGATTTTGTCTTGCTTGGATCCATAATCAATGCTCAGGAGAGCAGGAATCAAGAGATGAATTGACACACTGCACTGGGTAAATCTGCTGCACAAAACCTCTTTCAAGTGTTGAAAAGCAAGGATGTTACATAAGGATTTAAAGGACACTTGACCTTGGCTATATTTTTAATTGTCTGATATGCACATGAAAGTTGAAGATTGAAAAAGACTGAAGAAGAAGAGATGCATTTGAATTACGGTCCTGGGAAAGAACACTGAAAGTATTAAGGACTACTAAAAGACAAAAACAGGTCTGTCATAGAAGTACAGTCAGAATGTTCCTTAAGGAAAGGATGGCAAAACCTTCTCGCACATGCTATGGACATGGTATCCTGAGAGCACATTCCCTGGAGAAAACCGCATGTTTGGTAGGGTAGAGGGGCAGCAGAAAGGAGGAAGGCTCCCAATAAAATGGATTGCCACAGTGGCCGCAATAATCACTCAAATATAAGAACAAGTTTGAGGAATACAAAGTAGTGGGCAGTGTTTAGGTCTGTTGCACATAGGGTCTGTATTACTCAGAACTGATTTCAAAGCACACGAGAGCAACAACCATACTGAAAAACAAAGTCATGTGGGTGTAACATGAAAAAAAGGCTGTTAAAATCACATTATCCTTATAAGGCACAATTAAGAAATATCTACACATGCTTTCTTTTCAAATATCAGCAAGGTCACAGATGGAGCTCTGATATAAAAGGAACTTTCTGACTAAGAAAGACTAGGAACACAAACCTAACAATTAACGTTCAATAATTCACTGAAAACTTCAGGATCACGGAGGACATTGTTCTGTTTGGGGTGTGTCTTCAGAAAGACGGACCACTGTCAGGGAGCCTCGTGTTTGGTAAGCAGAGGGCTGGCACATGCAAGAGTGACTGTTTGTGAGGCGGATTGGCACAACGATGAAAATGAATGAACACGCAGTGATTGTGAGGACCCTCCAAACCAGGCAGCATTTCATTGTGCTGTATTTGAGGTCTTTATGAATCAGAGTTCTCCAAATGGCAGATATCTCCTCATATTACATCAGAAAGGTCAGTTGGAAACCACCAGTCACTCCTGGAGAGAAAGATGAGGCTTTCTGTTCCCTTAACCAGTGACCCTCTCAGAAACGCATGGAGCATTCTATGCTGACCTAGAGGGTCACCATGAGCCGCCATCAACTCGATGGCAAAGGGAGCTTTGTGTTGCTTTTTTTTCTTATTCTACTCACCTACATACTTATACATATAAGATGATGAAGAGACAATTTAAATTAACATCAATGATCAACTGATATATGAACCATAATTTTTTATTTATTTTTTATTTTTTTAAATCAATTTATTGGGGCTTATACAATTCATCACAATACATAGATCAATTGTGTAAAGCACATCTATACATTTGATGCCCTCATTATTCCCAAAATTCGCTTATAATTTTGATTAATTGATTTTCTCTATAAAATATATTAGAGAAAAATGAACAATGATTTTGTCATGTGCACAGGATATAACAACATTCGAAAAAATCTGAGGATTCTTATATCACTCTTTCAATCCAGATTCAGTCTCTTCTGAAATTCACTTGATTTTTTCCTTTCTTTCCTTTTTACTGACTATTTGCTTTCTTCTTGTATGATATTCTTGATATCATTCCACAGATTATCAGGTTTTCTTTCATTAGTGTTCAGTGCACTGAACCTATTCTTCAGATGTCCTTGAAATTTAGGGGGCGTATACTCAAGATTATATTCTGGACTACATGGAATTGTTTTGGTTTCCTTCAACTGCAACCTGAATTTAAAGTGACAATTTAGTTGGCTGTTCCACATATAGCCCTAGTTTTAAGGGCTGATTTGGAGCTTCTTCATCATTTCTTCCCAGAGATATATTCAATTTAATTTTATGTATTCCATCTGAAGAAGTCCATGTGCATGGGCAATGTTTGTGTGGTGGAAGAAAGGTATTTGCAATGAAAAATATGTGATCTTGCAAACTTCTACTATGCTACCTCCACCTTCATATTTATTATCAAGACCATATTTTCCAATTACTCTTCCTCTTGCTTAAAACATTTGCATTTTAGTTCCAGTAATTGTTAATGCATCCTAATTTCACACTAAATTGATGAATTTCACACTGAAGATACGTAGAATTTTCTAATGTCTCTATTACTAGCCATAGTGGTAGGTGCATAAATTTGAGCAACAGTTGTACTGACTTGATTTCCTAGATACTCTCGCGGACATTATTTCCTAGGTATTCTCACAGACAGCACTGCACTTAAAGACAGATCTTCAAATGTGCTCTTTAATGTTGAAACTGATACCTCTCTTCTTCAATATGTCTTTCTGAGCATATGATTGGCTAATTCAAAATTACAAATACCAGTCCAAGTCAGCTCACTAATGCCTAGAATATTTTGATCATTACAGTTTCCATCAAAATTTTTACTATTTCTAATGTTCCTAAATTCATCTTTTGAAGTTGTGAAGGATTTCATCTTGCTCAGACCCACAATTAATGTTCATAGAAGCTGTAGTCAAGAGAACAAAAGAAGCATTTCATCAGGTAAATCAGCTGCACAAGACCTCTTTCAACTGTTGAAAAAAAGGAAGTTACTTTAAGGACGAAGTGCCCTGATGCAAGCCAGCGTATTTTCATTCGCCTAATATGCACGTGGAAGGTGGACATGATAAGAACCAATGCAGTTGAAGTGGGATGCGGGTGAAAACTATTGGAAGTGCCATGGTCTGCCAACAGAACTAACAGATCCGTCTTCCAAAAGTATAGCCACGAGTGCTCCTTTGAAGCCAGGACGGGGAGCCTGTCTCTCACTCACTGTGTGCATGTTATCAGGAGAAACCTGTTGTGGAGAAAGACAACTTGCTTGGTAGCGTTGAGTGTTACCCACACAGAAGACCCATGACCAGATGAAATAACACCGTAACTGCAGCAATGTGCTCAAACATAAGAACGGTCATGAAGAAGGAACAGGACCGAATAGTGTATCATTCTTGTCACTTGGGGTCACTCTGAGTCGGAAGGGACTCAAGGGCACCAGAGATACCACCATCATCCAGTATTACATTTTTTCCTCAAAACCATTTTATTGGGATATAATACAAATATCATATTCCATAGTTCAACCACACCAATCAGTGTTTTAAATTCGTACCACCATCCAGTTCAATGTATTTTGTTTCTTTTTTAACTCCTTGATATCATCGCCCCTATATCCCATCATCCCCCTCTTTACCCATCAGGAATCCTTATTCTGCTTGCTGTCTCTATAGTTTCTTAAATCCTGGGTCTCATATATGAAAATCCAGAAACACTTAAAATAAAAATTCAAGGGAGATACCCTGATGCCAAAATATATCACGGCTAAACCCCAATTTGAAGAAAACAATAACACAGGAAATGTTGTAAACCAGATCATGCCAATGTGCATCAAAGGGGCATCAACTGGATGGCTTTAATCATTCAAGTCAGGTTTAGCGTTTTGATCTCATATAATCATCTCTAACGTATGCTGTTTGCTAACCAGTTTACTTCTGCCCTTCCTTTACCATTAGAGAGAAATCACTAAGCACTTATTTTCTATGTAGATATCACCTGCTTTTCTAAAGGTCTTCTACAAATAGTTGTTCATAGTGGTCGTGTAATGAATGCATCTGCATATGACTACAGAACAATCACAGGACAGGCATTGACTGTGAAGCATTAACCTGATTTGTTTTTGTATGAATGAGAAGTGAACAGTAGAGACCATATTTTTCATGTTGAACAATCATGGCACCACAAATTGTCTATGACTATGACTAATGAATTAAAAAGATAGCTGTCTTCTATAATAAATGTCCCAAAGGCTTGATTTCTCTTTCATTACTAAGGAAAAAGAAATCAGCCGTGGGTTAATTTGGTTATTAAATAATTGTCTCTAATATGTTTTGTTTTTAATTAATATACTACTCACAAAATCCTTCACTTGTATCCCTAAGGGTGAAAATGTGAATTTTCTCGTGATGGGGGCAGTGAGAGCAACTAAATATTATTATTTTACACATTAATAATTTATATGCACCATTTTAAAAATAGCACCATTACAGAGTCTGGGAGATAGTAAAAGTAGAAAGCTACAGCTGCCTTAGATAGGACAGTGTACATAGGTACTGAGTTTCCCCATTGATTCTGGCTCACAAAGACCTCATATCCCAACAATGAACATAGACATTCAGTGGATGACATAGTAATAGCAATTTCATGATGATATATATCTGGAATTCAATAGAACTCTTCTAGTTCCTATATCTCCATTTCATTGATTATGTGCTACAATAAAAGGAGGGAATAAAACTTGTGAAAATTTTAAATTACAGTAGAATTGTCTTCTGATATATCAAGACAGAAAACTTAGTTTATGAAGTCGGTCTCTAACAGAAAAAGAAGTATTAATTGGGCAAGCAAACAAAATGAGACTTGTGTCTCATACTTAAAAAGCATTAAGGAATCCACTGTGCTGTGAATTATAACAAAATAAAGTTTTTAAAAATATCCTAAAAGACAATAAATAACAAAAACTAACACAATGACATAAAATTGATTCCTGCTAATATCAATCCTACAGGACAGTAGAACTGCCCTCGTGGATTTTCAAGACTGTAACTGTTTACAAGAATAGAAAGTCTAATCTTCCCTCTGCCAAACAGATGGTGGTTTCAAACTGCTGATCTTGAGATTAGCAGACCAATACCTAACTTACTAAACCACCGGGGTTCCAGTAGACAATAATGTGTATCACTTTAGGGAGGATTCATAGAAAGAATTGTTGTTACATCATAACTTGGACTGCATTTAAATCTATATGCAAAAATACAAAGTCTCTTATTTTTTATCAATTACTCATTACATCTAGGCAAATTTATTATTAAAATTAAAACGTAGCTATTAGAAAATGTAAAAATTTCACAATGCAGATACAACTAATATTTTTAGGTCTATATTTATAGTATGAGCACATACATAACTGCATGTGTACATCATTTTTCTTTTAGGATCAATTGACTTTTAATAGTTATTATATTGTGTTTCTCTTCCAAATTCATTAATTACTAGGAGTAATACATTGGCCTTTGGAATTAAACAGAGACCTGCTCCTTTTTCTCAAAGTTCTACAACATGAGGTGGAGACAGACTTCAAAGAATCAGTGATGTCTGTGTCTATGTTCATACGAAGTCATACCTAGACCATCATGATGCAAGTCTTATGTACTTACATTGTGAATTATGCCATAATTTTATGTATTTAACAATATTCATGTTTTACATATGAATATAAATATACCAAACCACTTTTGAAATCCAAATAGCTTTTTTTAATTTTATAAATGTGATATTCACTTGTGGGGAGAAGTCAGACACTTGCTGCCAGACTGCTGTCTCATCCCACAGCAGGGCTGGGCCTGCTCCCTGCTGCTGGAGACAATAGACTAACTACCTCTCTCTGGAACCTGGGGCCATTAGTTTGGTTCCCGAGGGCGGAGTTCGCACCCTACTGATAATGGTTCCTATGGAGATCCAGAGACCACCCTCTCATTGCTGTGTAGCCTATAGTGCAACCCCTCCCTGTGATGTATGTCTCTACCTGTAATTAGTGGTCTGGCTTGCCCCCAAAAGGTATATAGGTGTGAGTCAGCAGAACTTCTCTCTCTGACTCTGAGCTCCTTGCTCCTCACTCCCTGGTTACTCCCCTCTCCCCTGTTTCCCTTACCCTCCTTCCCTTCCCCCTCTCTCCACGTGGACCACCAAGCTGGGCTGAGGTGAGCGATTGTACTATGTATCACGCCTGACTGTATTATTGTATTCTCTCATGCTCTTGATGACTTTAATATAATGCTTATGTATCTCAACCGTACAATTGTGCATTACTGAACCCAGAAGTAGTATTACTGAACCAGTGAGTTCAAGCAGTGGGTGGGGGCTGGTCCCCTCACCCTCCTTCCGCGCAATTTTATTTAATACTACATTCACTCATACTTTATTGTTGTAAATTTATTTTGCTTGCAATTTTCACTTCTTATGTATTAGATGTCTTCGTGTGTCTTACCGAAAGATGTCATTCTACTTCCTTCCCCCAAATAATTTCAAACTTATTTGTTAAAATTGTCTGTTTTGAATTTAAATACATCAGACGTTTACATCAATAAATGATATAAACCTTTTTTAATGAGTATAAATAGATTTAAAACAAATTCTTGACACTTTTCTTAGTTGCAAATAATTCTAAAAAGGATTTTCTGTCTCACATACATGCTTTGGACATGACATTTGGGAAGACTAGTCCTTGGAAAAGGACATCCTCCTTGGTAAATTTGAGGGTCAGGGAAAAAAATCATAAGTCCCTTCAAGAGATAGATTTACACAGTGGTGCTACAGTGGACTCAAATAAAAGATTGTGTGTGTGGCTTAAGATCAGGCAGTGATGCATTCTGTTGTGAATAGGGTTGATATAATATGAGGTAGAGCTGACTCAACTAAACAGTGATAAGATATTTTCAGTAATTTTCTTTATAGATTTGACTGCTTTTTTGCTCCACTATTTGTGTTGAAGAAGAGTTTATTGGTAGTTAAACCACTTTTATATTATCAAGGATTGAACACATATTTCCTATTACTAGCTTTACAAAATGAACATCTGATCCAAAATGGACCCAGAAGCTAATCCTCAAGGTTTTTATTTTCAGTTCTACTACCTTTCTGCTACTCATGTATGTTTAAATATAATTTCCAGATTTCAATTTGCTTTAAATATTGTATCGCACCTTATGTAATGAACACTCTAGCTTTAGGTGTGGTGATTATCAACACCCCTATAATGTCCTATGATGAATACTTGATTTGATCTTTAAAAAACGAAATTGAAATAAATAGTCTGAAATTATTTTCATTTTGGTTTGTTTTTAACTTTTTTGGCTCAAATCAATGGTTTATTTCCATTTTTAAGTTTCACAGAGGAGTTCAAAATGGACTGATCTACAGAGTTAATGTTCAAAGGTAGCTCATAAAGGGTTAACCTATGTACAAACGAGGACGGGGAAGGGAGGCTCATCTTAACTTGAACATTTTCTATTCGGCAGTATCTAAAGAAAACACCCATTTCCCCCCCAATTTAATTTCAGGTGAATAAACTACTCTTTAGCCGTATAGCATGTAAAAGTGAAACACTCTGAAATGGATGTGTCAGCCTTGGTCCCTGTCAACTGGCTACGGGGCTGCTGAAGTCCAGGCATTGTAAGAATCAGAGAAAAAGCATTTACAGGAAGTCTGCCAGGAATGTCACCGCAACTGTGTCCCATCCCCGGGGCCCTGGGCCCATTTGTGGGTGAATGCCGATCTATGTGTCCCTCCAGGATGCTCAAGGGACAGTCATTCATGACTGGTTCACACTAAATGGAGGTCAGCCCTCTGCACAGCAGCGAAGACTCAAGCCATCCTCTGCTCCCGAGGGGGCCACTGCTCCTTCCTGTGTAAAGCCAACTCTGTGCCGAGTCCGGGTCCCTCAGAAGGATGAGTCAGAGGTCAGGTATTGCTAGCAAAGCCGGAGCGGCCTTCACAGCGGCCTTGTCCCACTCTGAAATTTGCTGGTTTGGCTTGAGGCCATGGGAGGGAGGAGGGGCAGAAGGTCGATGTGGCTCACTCACCTCAGGGCAGCATAGTCGCCTTGGGGTATCATCTCTGGGGTCCTTCTCTGAACGTGATGTCATCAAGTTTCTGCCGACCAAGCACATGGGGAAGTCCAAAGGCCAGGTGACAGAGCCCTGAGAGCAGGTGGGCAGTCTCACAGCCATCTCGCAGGTGAGGAAGCCCAACCTGCACAGCTGAGGTCAGGAAGGGCCAAGCTTTTAGGAATGAGGGACAGCAATGACCTGGGCAACAGAGTGGAAGTGAGGGGCTGCTCAGGCCTCCCAGGTGCACTATATTTGGCTTGGTCAAGGTGAGGTGAGGTGGGGGGTCCATGAAAGGCAAACCTGTTTACTCACTGCCCAGAGACTGCCCCTCTGTGGTGACACTGTCTGCAGCAAGCTGTTTCCGGGGAAACTTCGCTGCAAATATGCAGGTTCCTGAAAGAAGCTGTGACCCTGAGTCACAGTCCCAGCAGGTGGAACGCAGGGACTGCCAGTGCCTCCAAGGTGGGGGCCAGATCACCCAAGAGCGAGCAGTGCCATGGAGAGCCATGTCTGCAACCCCAGATACAGAAAGATCTAAGGGAGAGGCGGAGATCAAGGAAAGGGCAACAGGTTGGCCTTGGCTTCTGAATCGTTGTGCAGCCAGGGACAGAGGAAGGTGGCTCCCACACCCAAAGCCTCTTGTGTGTTGGGGAGTCTCCCTGAGCAACTACTGACCTCATGTATAAATGGGGTGGTGCCCTTTGTGGCTGACCTTTTTCATACAGGTCGGACAGCTACGGAGGTTTCAGGGAGTCTCAGGGGCACTGGATGCAGAACACGTGGCCACATTCTGTAGACACGAGGGAGGGCCATTCTGCACAACCTCGGAGTATCTATCCCTGAAGATGGGACAGCAGACCGTGCCAGAGGACCCGAGCCCTGTGGTGACCTCCTCTCTGGCATTCATGGGTGTGGGCCGGGTCACAGGCACATCTGTCTCTGGGCAAGTCATCATGGTCGCTGCTCACGACACGGCTGTGGCATGGTCCTGGCACAGTCCTGGCACTGTCCTCCGGGCCACCTCCTTTCTTCCACAATCAGCACAGAGTCCAAGGGCTCAAGGTGAGGTCCACAGTTCCATCTCCATGGGCTCTGCTCCCTGGGCCATCTCAGAGCGGAGCTGCGAGTCTCCTGTCTGTTCTGGCCTGCCTGGAAGGTGCCGCTAGCCATGACGCCTCCTTCGAGCTGGGTTTAGTGGGGTCCCCGCATCCTGTGAACCCACAGAAGGAAACACCTTCAAAAGCGGATGAGGGGACTCAACCAGGTGCACTGTATTTGGCTTGGTCAAGGTGAGGTGAGGTGGGGGCCCATGAAAGCCAAGCCAGACCTGATCACTCACTGCCAAGAGACTGCCCCGTTGTGGGGACATGGTCAGCAGGAAGCTCGGTTTTCGGGGAAAATTCATGGCAAACATGCAGGTTCCTGAAAGAAGCTGGGACCCTGATTCACAGTCCCACCAGGTGGAACACAGGGTCTGCCTGTGCCTCCTAGGCGGGGGGCCAGATGACCAGAGAGAGAGCAGCAGCATGGAGATCTAAGGGGGAGGCAGAGATCAACGAAACTGAGATGGGTCGGCCTTGGCTTTTGAATCTTTGTGCAGCCCTGGACAAAGGGAGGTGGCTCCCACACCCAAAGCCTCCTGTGTGTTGGGTCTTCCTGAGCAACTACTGACCTCATGTATAAACGGGGTGGTGCCCTTTGTGGTTGACCTTTTGCCTACAGGTCGGACAGCTACGGGAGGTTTTCAGGGAATCTCGGGGGCACTGGCTGCAGAACACGTGGCCACATTCTGTAGACATGAGGGGATGGCCATTCTGCACAACCTTGGAGTATCCATCGTGCAGATGGGACAGCAGACCATGTCAGAGGACCCGAGCCCTGTGGTGCCCTCCTTTCTGGCGTTTCTGGGTGTTGGCGGAGTCTTATGCACATCTCTGCCTCTGGGCAAGTCACCATGGTCACTGCTAAAGACAGCTGTGGCATGGTCCAGGCCCAATCCCCGCGCCATCCTCCTGGCTGCCTCCTTTCTTCCACAATCTGGACAGAGTAGCTGCGAATCAGACGGTCGCGCACCACAGGCTCCAAGGGTTCAAGGTGAGGTCCGCAGTTTCATCTCCACGGGCTCTGCTTCCCGGCCATCTCGGGCAGAGCATGAGTTTCCTGTCCGTCTCGGGGCTTGCCTGGAAGGTGCCACTACGCCAGGCAGCCTCCTTCAAACTGGGTTTAGTGGGGTCCCTGCGTCCCGCGAACCCTCAGAAGGAAACACCTTCAAAAGCGGATGAGGGGACTCCTGGAGCTAGACACTGCCACCGCCTAAAAAGACGTTCACTTCCCGTTACTTCTTACTTTTAATGTGTACGTCCCTAGTCTATTTGGGGATGATGTTCACAAAACGGGTGAACGATCACAGCAGACTATATTTTTATTCAGTATATGAACTGTATATTTATTCTTAAAACATATTATAAATTACTTTATATAATAAATTGACTACAACTCTTTCAGAGAAGAGTTTCCATTTATTTGCTATTTAGTTTCATCGTTCCTTTGTAACAGACTATCATATTTCTTAGGTAAATTCACATGTCTATGGGTTCATGCAAATGAAGGAATTTAGAATATTACAATATCACAGTGGAACTTGTATTTCAATCATTTTACCATTTAATTAAAGAAAGCCAGATCTATTGGATAAAAATGCTAGATAACAAAATATTTTTTTAAATTTACTTCTATTTGACTGGAATAGTCTCTGACTTTATTTTCAAAAATAATTTACATTCTTTATCTTGGCTTCCTTTCTGTTTTTTAATTTTAATGACAAGAATGCATTACTTAATGTACTTAGTGGAGAGAAGAATCTCATGCAAATTTCATTGTCTGAAACAATCCAGGAGGAAAGTCTGATTTGATTTGTATGGATGTTCACAAACCTGGTGTACATGGTGCTACTGCTGATCTTTCCCCTAAGGACTCTGTCCCCTTACTGCTTTTGGAATGCTGTGCTGATTGCCAAAGCTAATTATAAGGAAGGTTCCCAGTGACTTTCAGAGATGGACCACAGAGGACCTTTTGTGTAAATAAAATGCTATTTGTGATAAATTGCCAAGAGATGTCATGTAATACTAACTCCTGTACTGGTAAGTATGAGTGTGTAACTTCAGTTATTTTTATTCTATGCCTTATACTGGCACAAAGGGAAAGACAGATAATTGGAAATAGTCGATTTAGTAGTACTAATACTACATTTACCGTAGTCATCATTAATGTATATTTTTCCCCAAACTATGATTACACAAATAATTATTTATTCTGTTTCCAGGGAAGATATGTAGGAAAATTCCTTCGTGTTTGGGGTTGTGGGTGGAGGTTGGAGGAGGAATATGTATGTATGGATATGTGTGTGTATATGTATCAAATCCTCCAAATACATATATATGGAAAAGCTACACACAAACAACTGTATACTTATATATTGTCTGATGCTTCATTTTCTATTTCTGATACTTTACAAAGTTAAAGTACTTATATGAAAAAATGCTAGCATGATTATGAATATAGAACACCGTAAATACTTAATATTTATGGGAGTCTGGATTCAAATCAGAGCAAAATATTGAGTATTCATGATGAAAAATACTTTTCAGACATAATAAAAGCTGATTAAAATACCGGGAGCACCACTCAGTGATGCCGTGAGAGTCCAACAAAGCAGGACACAGGAACGGAGATGCTGAGGGTAACCTGGAGAGTCACCTCTGAATAATACAGCCACACTCGAGAGTCCAGTTTTCTAATAGGCTCATCTACTCTGAGCCAGGAAAAAATGTTCTCAGTGTGTATTCCTGATGTTAGTCCTCTGCTCTAGAGCCTAGCTGTCTATCAAGCTCCATCTACCATGAACGTGGACTCATGTCCCTGCCCTGTGTTACAGTCTCTGTGCCATGGAGACCACATCTACAGTAGTGAATACAGTGCTCACTAAATTCAGAAAATGAAGAGGGGGGGCATTCCTTCAAGGATCTGGTATTACACATTATAAAGAGGAAAATGTTTTAAAATCACAAGAATATTTCTTTTTCCTATAGATACCTTTCATATGTAGTGGAAGTTAGAAAATTTAAGCTTGAAAAGTTGGGGTTGACAATGGAGGCTGACAAAAACAATGGCAACCAAGAATTATAAGTAATAAGGTAAGGAAAATGAGTCAAACAAATTTTACTGACCAGTAGCTCTGCTATCACATGTGAACTGACACAGGGATTGAATGAAGGTGACATTAGGTTTTGTTCAGTATGTGGTCTCATGAGTTCCATTTATGCCAATTGCATTAACGCAATTTCTAATAATATTGCCATTTGTTTCTCAAATGTGTTATATTGCAATAAATTACATAGTCACTTTACATTAAAGGATTTTGAAATAAAGCACTGTCTACATTAAAGGACATATTCTAGTTTGTGCATTAACAATTGACTTGCAGTGTTTACAGTTAGATTACTGGTATATTAACCACTTGTCAATTTCTAGAAAGCACTGATTGCTTCTCTGTACCTCTCTGTACCACCAGAGTTTTACATTTGAAGAATAGATATTATATCACTCCCCACCTCACAGGATTATATCAATAGTTTATGTACTGTACTTTAAACAGTGCATGAAGCATGGCAAGATAATCATATGTTTGCTGTTATTAAGATTATACATTGCACTAAATCATATGTATATGCAAATTGGGGCAGTTTTAAAAGATTTCAGAAGTAGAAAGAAAGCAGCAACAGATACAGAGATGAATGTAAAGTGCATACCTAGTTACAAAGAGTAAGAACTTGGACAAAGGGAGAGATGGGGTACACTGTTTCCAGTGAGGAGGCTGAAAGTGTATATTTCATATCCTTTCACAGTGAATTCATTATACCCCCAATTAAAGGCCTCATAATGTAGTAAAAGAGGGCAACAAAAGCCAAAGAAGTATAATCCAAGGAGGAGATTTAGGAT
>NW_022103898.1:78920747-78930323 GCF_000313985.2 Echinops telfairi | reverse complement strand
ATTATTTTTTATAGATATCTTTGCGGCATCCGAGTTTTTTCTTTTGGCCACTATGTCGTATGATCGGTATGTGGCCATCTGCAAACCCCTGCATTATATGACCATCATGAGCATCAGAGTATGCAGAACAATGGTTATCTGCTGTTGGGGGATAGCCTTTTGTATTATCCTTCCCCCATTTAGCTTAATTGCAACTCTGGAGTTCTGTGACTCTACTGCCATTGATCATTTTGGCTGTGATGCACCACCTCTTCTGGAAATCTCATGCTCAGACACATGGTTAGCTGCGCGGATGGTTATAGCCTGTGCTGGACTGATCTTCATCATTACTCTTGTATGTGTCGTTCTTTCCTACATCTCTATCATGAAGACAATCCTAAAATTCCCTTCTGCTAAACAGAAGAAAAAGGCCTTTTCCACCTGTTCTTCCCACATGATTGTAGTTTCCATCTCCTATGGAAGCTGCATCTTCATCTATCTCAAAACTTCTGGAAAAGAAGATGTGGAGATTAATAAAAGTGTGGCATTGCTTATTGCATCCATATCACCAATGCTGAATCCTTTTATATATACCCTGAGGAATAAGCAGGTTAAACAAGCTTTTATTGATTTAATTAAAAAAATTGCATTTCTCTCCAAGAAATAAAGTGTTCCTAAGTTCATAAATGAATGTGAATTATGCATATTGACTTTATATTTTTCATGGATATAATAAACACATATGTAATTACTTAACCTATAGAACAATGAGGTTGATCCTACTGCCATTTAATCATTTTTTCTCAACCATTCATTAATGAACAAGCAATTACTTACCAATGCTCTGTAGGTGATAAAAAGTCCTGCAGTTAGAAAATTTAATTGTTAAATTACTTATTATCTTGTTTTTAGTTACTGTTGAAGATTTATAATATGTGCATTCACAGGTCTTTTTAACAAAACAGGCCCCCCACCACCATTTTTTTTAAATGAAATATTTTAAGTAACAGACTTTTAAAATTCCACTGTAAATAGAAAATATAATGAATAATATTGAACAGAAAATGTTCTGAAAATGATTGTGGTGATGATTGCATAACTCTTAATATAATTGAATGATTTAATTAAATGGTATGTGATATATACATTAATCAAATTATGCTTAAAATAATAAATAGAATTAGCTCTTCAAAAGAGTAAGCTTCTGACATAATTCATAAGAAAGGGTTGATAACATCAATATATAAGGAGTTTCTATGAATCAGTAAAAAAAACTAAAAAAACATATATAGTAAGGTAAAATAAATACAAATATTTATCCTAACATGAAATAATGTTCTGCTTTATTAGAAATCATTGATTTTCAGATGAAAACTTTGTTATTTAATCCATTAATCACGTGTACAAAAGGCAATTATTTTGATGATCTGTAGTATTAGCATGTTTGCAAAAAATAGCCACTTAAATACATATATTTTTGGCAACATTAGACTTATTTATCAAAAGTACATGTAATCTTTCATCTGTAAAATCTCAGCCTAGGAATTTATGGCATACCTGTCCAGTAGCCTGAAATGCATATCTAATCCTACTGATTTCAGTCAATTTTTAATAATAAAGAATTTGGGACGGCAAAATGAACATCATTTTGGTAATGTCTAAGTCAATTAAGAAATTATGGTGCAAGATAACAGTATTTACCAAAATATTAGATCTTATTTTTAAAGAAATATATTAAAATTCTTTGTATGTATAGAGAAAGTTTCAGGAGCTGACATAAATTATTATATTATTTTAAAAAAAGAAAATAGGAAAAGTATTTTAACTATACCTCTACACACTCAGAAAACCAAATTCCACAGGCTAACATACAATAGAAAATTAATGAATCTTTGATGCTGATGAAAGAACATTTATAAAATGCGGTTATATTTAATATATATTAAAAATCATTTTATTGGGGGCTCGTACAACTCTTATCATAATCCATGCATACATCCATTGTGTCAAGCACATTTGTACATTTGTTGCCATCATCATTCTCAAAACATTTGCTTTCCACTTGAGCCCTTGATATCAGCTCCTCATTTTCCCCTCCCTCCTCACTCCCCCCTCACTCCTGAACCCTTGATAATCTATAAATTATTATTATTTTGTCATATCTTACCCAGTCTGACATCTCCCTTCACCCACTTTTCTGTTGTCTATTCCCCAGGGAGAAGGTTATATGTAGATTCCTGTAATTGGTTCCCCATTTCCATCCCATCCTCCCTACACTCTCTGGGTATCGCCATCTCACCACTGGTCCTGAAGGGATCATCCATCCTGGATTCCCTGTGTTTCCAGTTCCTATCTGTACCAGTGTACATCCTCTGGTGTAGCCAGATTTGTAAGGTAGAATTGTGATCATGACAGTGGGGGAGAAGCATTTAGGAACTAGAGGAAAGTTGTATGTTTCATCATTGCTACCCTGCACCCTGACTGGCTCACCTCCTCCCCATGACCCTTATGTAAGGGGATGTCCAGTTGCCTACAGTTGGGCTTTGGGTCTCCACTCTGCACTCCCCTTCATTTACAATGATATAATTTTTTGTTCTTTGATGCATGATACCTGATCCCTTCAACACATTGTGGTCACACAGGCTGGTGTGCTTCTTTCATGTGAGCTTTTTTGCTTCTGAGCTACGTGGCTGATTGTTTATCTTCAAGCCTTTAAGGCCCCAGATGCTATATCTTTTGATAGTCAGGCACCATCAGCTTTCTTCATCACATTTGCTATGCACACATTTGTCTTCGACAATCCTGTCGGAAAATCTTGAAGAATTCATGCATTTCCAAGTAAAACTGAGCTCCATAGGACTTTTTTTACATTAATATTTATGATAATTTATCATCAGGCATTTTTATTTGGCATCTATCAGTAGGTTTAAAATATTATCCTTTTAGTCTGTACCTAAGCTCAAATCATTTGCAGCTTGGCCGAATCTTAATGGAGAACAGTTTCATTATTTTAAGGTTGATTTAAAAAAAAGTTCAAGTATTAAAAAAACAACAAAACAACACCATTTTATTATGAATCGGGAGAAGCTTTATAGAGCAAGTCAGTTTTTCACTCAACAATTCATACACATTTTGTTTTATCATTGATTTTAATATCCACAAAGTAACCTCACTTATCCCCCATCCTTACTATGTTTTCTGCTTCCATTCCAACTTCATCTCTAACCATCCTGAACTTTGTCTTGGTGTGGGTACCACCCTCTTGGTACCAAATGATTGGTTATTCGAAGATGTGCATGTCTCACTAGTAGAATTATCAACCCCTTACAATGTTTGGTTGTAAATTGAACCATGGGTATGGAGGGTTTCAGTGCCAGATTTGAAGGAGACAAAGGAATAATAATTTCACAGATGCCACCAGTCTTTGCCAACAAGTCAACTTGGTCTTAGGGTTTTAGGTCTTGTTCCACATTTTTCTCCATCTCTACCCATGACCTGTTAATGTGATCACTTTCGGAGTAGTTAGTCATAGTAACAGGCGCCCTCTAATCCTTCTCTTCTCAGGGTGATGGAGACTGACATGGAAGTGCTCTTTTAAACTATGAAATGATTCTTTCATTGCTTCTTCAAATAGTTGCACCTTAGATGGCTATTCATTAGCTTTGTAAAACAATCATTTTATTGGAGGCTCAAACAATTCTTATCACAATCCATCCATCCATTGTGTCAAGCACATTTGTACATTTGTTGCCATCATCATTCTCAAAACGTTTTCTTTCTACTTGAGCCCTTGATATTAACTCGTCATTTCCCTCCCACCTCTCCTTCATGACCCCTTGATAATAAGACCCCAGTGGCTACTCAGTCAGGTAGGATGTAGAACATTGTCTTTGTGGATTATGTTAAGTTTAACCAACCTTAATGTCCCCTGGGACTATGATCCGGAACCCGAGGTGCTGTGACTCACTCCTGTAAGGTGTTTGGATCTGTCTAAGAAGTTTTTTCTAATAACTTTGTCCCATATATGCTCCACAATATTCATGGTTCTATTTGTAGCAAAGATAAATGCTAATGCACAAATATCCTGTCAAATATGTGTGTGAGTATTTGTGGGTTTACTTCCACTCTCCTTCTCACACCATTTTGCCTGTGTGTCTATCCATGCATCATTGTTGCAGGATTATGTATATAAAAATATTTTGGTATATTTCACATTTGCAGTTCTTCCAGTTTGCTTCCCTACATTCATCATTTTTAGCTGACCTCTGTCTTATTGCATAAGTGTGATTCAAACCCACTAGCTACTCTGCAGGGGAAAAATGAGGTTGTCTGTTCTCATGAACTTCACTGTTTCATAAACAGTGCTCTGAGTCAGAATCAACTTTCTGGCAGTGACTTGCCACCTTCACAGCCTTTTCCCTCTCACCTCTGGAAAATATTAAAGAAGGTGCCATAAACCTTAAGGGGCAGTTCTAATCTGTCAAATAGAGTCTCTATGAAATTGAATTAACTTTATAGCAGTTTCTTTTGCTTTCTTGTTTTGGCTTTTCTTTGCTTTTAAATGGCTAAGGGTTGTGACCATATATTTATGTTTATTGGCAGTGAATAGAATGCTGCCTATTTCATTTCTCATGAATGTCATTTGCAGTTTTTTCTTTTCCCTCATATGATTTGATAGTTTTATTAATCTTTTCAAAAAACCATACTCTAGTTCAGTTGATTGTGTTGTTGCTCTGTGTTAGTTACTTATGCTCTAATCTTTATTCATTTTCATCTAGTGACAGTGGACTAATTTTCTTGCTCAAAACTTAAATGTTGGAGACACTAAGCACTGATTTTGTTTCTATCTTCTTTTTTGATGTGTCTGTTTATTATATAAGTTGCAATTTGAGCACCGATTTTGCTGTGTCCCAATATTTTTGGCAAGTTGTGCTTTTACTCTTATTTGGTTCAATGATTTTTTTAAATTTCTTTTTATTTGTTCTATTATCCAGTAAATTCTAATCAGGATATTATTCAAGTTTCATATATCTGATTTATCCTGTTACTGTCTATAGTTGCTTTCTTACTTTATAGTGTTGATATCTGAGAATATTTTTGCATTATTTTGATGTTTTTTTAGTGTATTAAGGTTTTCACTGTGACCTAACATATGTTTGATTCTATACTAATGACCCATGTGTGCTGGGAAAGACTGCATTTTGTATAGTTGATAGCTGGAATGTGCTGAACATGTCGATGATGCCAAACTAGTTGATTTTGCTGCTTAGTTCTTTTGTGCTTTTGTTGAATTTTCTTTCTAATGATTCTGTCTTTCATTTAAAATTGCGTATTAAATTCTCTTACTATTTTATAGAGTTGTCTATTTTTCTCTTAAATTTTATTAGAAATCTTGTTTTCTTTTTGTTTGTTTTTCCCTCTCTTGCCTTCCCTCCCCATGTTAGAGCTTACAATAGATATGTTGAAGCAGTTTCACTGGGTCATAGACTTACATTATATGGTTTTATAGTCTGGTACAATTGTCCCTTTAATAATCATACAATTGTATTCTTTGTTTCTAATGCTGGTTTTGTTAATATCTATTTAATCTGAAATTCATATGCCTCTACTGTTCTTTTTGATTGTCGTTAGCTTGATATATTTTTCCATGACTTGTCTTATAGTTTTTATTTGTCATTTTTGTTTGATGTGTACTTCTTTGAGACAGCATATAATGGGTGCTTTCTCTTTTTTATTCTGCCACTCTTTGGCTCTTGATTGGTGCATGTAATCCATTTACATTTAGTGATATATGGATATGTATGAATGTACTGCTGTCATTTTGCTGCCTGTTTCAATTTCTGTGGTGCTTCTAGTTTCGGTGTCCCCATATTGTCACATATGGAATCATTCTGTGTCCCCATATTGTTCCATATGGAATCATTTGGTGTCCCCATATTGTCCCATAGGGAATCAATTTTGCTTTTAGGGTGTTCTCATTTTTTTATTCCCATTGTTTCTCTTTTTACTAAACCTTTATTACATTTTGCTTTTTGATTTCTTAATAAAGTTTGTTTTCTCTTATGCTACTCTGTAGTTCATCAATTTCCTTCCAAATTAAAAATAAATTTCTGTTTTATCTTGGAATTTATTTGACTTCCATTTCGTCTGAAAGTTCTATAACTACAGCATTGATCACACTATTTACTTTTAATTATCTTTGTTTAAAAATTACTGACTCTGGTCTCTATTTTCAGTTGTGAGATTGGTTTTCTTTTTTATTTTGATACTTCTATAACTGAGCTGATTTTTGAATGGTGTGGTCATGTATGTGAATCTCATGCTCTTGTCTATGGCTGTTATTTTATGTTCACAAAACTTCCTTTGGGATATTTTGTAAAGTTGATTTAGATTTTAAAATTTCCTTTATTTCAGATTATCTGGAAATTCCAGTGTTCTTGCTGAAATACTCGAGACAAATTTGTTAACTATATGCTTCTTGGTTGACCATTACTTTTCTTGGCTTTAGAGTTTAATACATACCATTCCATTGCATTCTTACCTGCATGGTTCATTCTGAGAAGTCAGAGCTTACATATATTGGATCCCATTGTAGACACATTTTTATTTTTTTCTGGAATTGGTCTTAGGACCCTCTTTTGTCTTTGGCTTTGGAAGTTTATTTATGATATGTCTTGGTTTTTCTCTTTAGGTTTGTCTTGCTTGGGGTCCATTCAGCCACATGAAAGCATAACTTTTTATCTTCCATGATATGGGACTTTTCTTTCAACAACATTTGATGAAACAAACAAACAAAATAACATTCAGGATGGGGGAAGAAGAGAAATACAGTATAATAAAAATATCTAAGAATAAAAAGGAATATCGAATATAGAAATAGAGAAATAGAATCAAAGGAAGGAAAAAATGAAAAACAGGAGGATGAAAGACAGATTAAAAGTAAATGAAGAATACTAAAAGGCAATAAGAAGAAATGAAAGAGACACATGAAAGCAGTATTAGAGGCAATAACTCTAGGAGAAGGGCACCCTCTGCTATTCAAGGAGCTCAACTGCTGGAGGAAGTGTTGGAGTAAAGATGTGGGATGCCCAGTCCTGGATAGAGACCATGTCTCTCCAGAGAGTCTCTGGGGTTAGGTCAGTTGATCTAGAAGTAATCCATAACAAGTCAGTGGGTGACTGAAGACAGGTGATTATGCCCAGAAGGAACACTCTTAGGCCCAGAGAATAGCTGGGGCCATCTTTGTGTGTTATGGAAGGAATTCTTACTAGTCCAAGAGTGGTTGGGAACAGTGAATTCTTCTGCACTGTATGTATGCTGGTCTGATGAGCTGAAGTTGGGCACCTTGTGCATGATCCATATTGACGTGGCTCCTGTCTCAGGTTGAACAGGGCCTTTAGGGATTTTACCATTGGATTAGTGAGTGTAGGGAGGGGATGGTCATGCTTCTGGTCACTAGGAGCATGCAGAGAGCAGAGTTGCACTGCAGGTTTCTGGTTGTCAGTCCCTGGTGTGGGAGGTTGAAGGTTTGTGCTATGAACTGTCTTCGTAGAATGAAGTTAGCAAAATTTTAAGATGGCAACACTGCATCAGGCCAGCTAACTTTTCAGCTGTTCCTTCATCTCATATTTGTCTCTTTTGTTTAGTTTTAATGTCTAGCTAATATTTAATACACATTTTTGTACTTTCATCTAGAGTCCAGATTTCCATCCTATCTGTTTCATTTAGTCTCTTGTATATATCTTATATAGGGTATAAGTAGCATATCAATCTTAGGACTATCACCTCTTGGTGAAAGTCTAGATTTCAACTTTTTAATTCATACTCATTTGTAAGTTCAGATTAAAGTTGAAGAAAATTAAAATGAATCCACAGGAGCCCAGGTCCAACCTGAGTACATTCACTTGATTTTCAAGAACATATTTACTGTTTGGGGCATTAATGACAAAAGCCCTGCTGAGGTGTGGGATGATATCAAGAATATAATACATGTGGGAAGCAAAAGGTGATTAAAAAGTCAAGAAAGAAAGAAAGAAAAGCATCAAAGTAGATATCAGAAAGACTGAAACATGCTCTCTTAATGGCAGAGTAATTAAGGCACATGGAAGAAATGATGAACCACAAGAGCTGAACAGAAAATTTTAAAGGGCTGCTATAAAAAAACAAACTGAAATAATATAATGAAATGTGAAAAGGTCTAGAATTTAAAAATCAGAAAGAAAAAAAGGAGGAAAGTGAAAGTGAAATGGACTTGGAGTCTTGCAACAAACAAGTTCGCTTCAAACAATAACAACAAAAAACAAACAAACAAATAAAAATCAGAAAGAGAACACTTAGCATATCTTAATCTGAAAGTACAAAAGAAAAATTCAAACATCGAGACGAAATACTGAAAGATTCTGTTGGTAAATATTTTATGATACAGAAGACATAAAAAGAAAATGGAAAGAATATCCAGAATCATTGTACCAAAAAGAAGAGTCAATATTTAACGAATTCAAGAGTATATGATGAAGAATCAAGGTACAGAGGAACTCCATGTAGAACTGAACTCATTAGCCAAAAGCAGGGCTCTAAGAAATTATGGAATGCCATTTGAAATTTGTCAGCAAGCTGATGAGAGACTGGAAGTACTCTCTCATCTATGAGAAGAAATTTTAAAGTTAACTACTAGGTGAACTGAGTAGAAAAGGTCTATATTTGTATCCATTCCAAAGTACTTTTCTTTGCATAAAATATACAACAATATTATTAACACCAATATCACATGCAAGTAATATTTCTCTGAAGAAAAATCCAACAACAGTTGTAGCAATATATTTCCTATTACTAGTATTACAAAATGAACATTTGATACAGAATAGACTCAGAAGCTAAGCCCCAAGGTTTTTATTTTCAGTTCTATTACCTTTCTGCTACTCATATATGTTTAAATATAATTTCCAGATTTAAATTTCTTTAAATATTGTATTGCACTCTATGTAATAGACACTTTAGCTTTAGGTGTGGTAATTGTCAATACCCCTATAATGTGCTATGATGAATACTTGATTTGATCTTTATAAAAATAAATTGAAATGAATAGTCTTAAATTATTTTCATATTTGTTCTTAATTTTTAATGTTTACATTTTTAGTCTATTTTGGAATGTTTTCATAAAAAGGGTGAACTATCAAACTGCAGACTATATTTTTATTCAGCATACCAAGTGTGATAGTTACTATTAAAACATATGATAAGATTACTTTATATAATAATATGAATACAACCCTTTCAGAAAAAAGAGTTTCCATTGATTTGCTATTTAGTTTGATCAGTCTTTGTAACATACAATCCTATTTCTTAAGTGAATTCATATGTATATGGTTCATGTGTATGAAGGAATTTAGAATATTACAATATCACAATGGAGCTTGTATTTCAATCATTTTACCATTCAATTAAAGAAAACCAGATACATTGGATAAAAATGCTAGATTACAAAATATTTCTGAAAATTTACTTTATTTGACAGGGATATTCTCTAACCTTATTTTCATGAATTATTTACAGTGTTCATCTTGGTTTCCTTTATAGTTTTTAGTTTTAATAATAATA
>NW_022103898.1:78910727-78920037 GCF_000313985.2 Echinops telfairi | reverse complement strand
GAGTTGATTCCTGCTAATAGGAATCCTATAGGACAGTAGAGCTGCCCTCATGGATTTTCACGACTGTAAGTGTTCACAGGAACAGAAAGCCTAACCTTTGCCCTGGTGGGTTCAAACTGCTGATCTTGAGGTTAACAGACCAATACATAGTTTACTAAGCCACCAGGGTTCCAGTGGACAATGATAGGAATAATTGTATCACCTTAGGGAGGATTCATAGCATGAAGTGTTGTTCCATCATAACGTGGACTGCATTTAAATCTATTTGGAAAAATACAAAGTCTCTTATTTTCTTGATCAATTATTCATTACATATAGGCATATTTATTATTAAAATTAAAGTGTAGCTATTATAAAATGTAAATATTTATCAATGCAGAGTTAACTAAAAATCCAACTAACAGCTGTTAGCTGTCCATTTATAGTATGAGCTCATAAATAACTGCATGTGTACATTATTTTTGTTTTTGTTGAATTGACTTTTAATAGTTATTACATTGTACATTATTTTCGTTTTTGTTGAATTGACTTTTAATAGTTATTACATTGTATTTCTCCTCCAAATTCATTAATTACTAGGAGTAGTACATCTGCCTTTGGAATTGAACAGACTTGCTCCATTTTTCTCAAAGTTCTACAACATGAGGGGGAGACAGACTTCAAAGAATCAGCGATGTCTGTGTTTTATGTTCATACGAAGTCATACCTAGACCATCATGATGCAAGTCTTATGTACTTACATTGTGAATTATGCCATAAATTTATGTATTTAACAATATTCATGTTTTACATATGAATAGAAATATACCAAACCACTTTTGAAGTCTACCTAGCATTTTACTTTATAAATGAGCTATACATTCATATTTTATTGTTGAATGTATTTTGCTTGCAATTTTCACTTCTCATGTATTAGATGTCTTCACGTGTTTAACAGAAAGATGTCACTTTATTTCCTTCCCCCAAATAATTTAAAACTTATTAGTTAAAATTGTCTCTTTTTGAATTTAATAACATCAGAGGTTTCTATACATTTTAATGATATAAACCTTTTTTTTAATGGGTATAACTAGATTTAAAAATTAAATTCTTCATATTTTTCTTTGTTCCAAAAAATTCTAAAAGAGATTTTCAGTCTCACACAAGATTTGGACATGATATTTGGGAAGACTAGTCCTTGGAAAACAACATCCTCATTGGTAAATTTGAGGGTCAGAGAAAAAAAAAATTGTAAGTCCCTCAAAGAGACAGATTTACATTGTGGCTGCAACAAAGGACTCAAACATAAAAGATTGTGTGTATGGCTTAAGATCAGGAGGCGATGCATTCTGTTGGGAATAGTGTCAATATAATATGAGGTAAAGCTGACTCAGCTAAACTAACAGCAATAAAATATTTTCAGTAATTGTCTTTATAGATTTGAATGCTTTTGTGCTCCACTATTTGTGTAGAAGAAGAGTCTATTGGTAGTTAAAACACTTTTATATTTTCAAGGATTGGACATATATATCCTATTACTAGTACAGTATTACAAGATGAACATCTGATCCAGAATAGACCCACAAGCTAAGTCCCAAGATTTTTATTTTCAGTTCTATTACCTTTCTGCTACTCATATATGTTTAAATACAATTTCCAGATTTAAATTTGTTTTATATATTGTTTCACACCTTATGTAATAAATACTTTAGCTTTAGGTGTGGTAATTATCCATACCCCAATAAGATGCTATGATGAATACTTGATTTGATCTTTATAAACTAAATTGACATAAATAGTCAAATTATTTTCATTTTTGTTCTTCATTTTTAATCTTTAGTCTATTTTGGAATGTTTTCATAAAAAGGGTGAACTATCAAACTGCAGACTATATTTTTATTCAGTATACCAAGTGTGATATTTATTATTAAAACATATACTGTAATAAGATTACTTTATATAATAATATGAATACAACCCTTTCAGGAAAAAGAGTTTCCATTGATTTGCTATTTAGTTTCATCATTCTTTGAAATATGCAATCCTATTTCTTAAGTGAATTCATATGTATATGGTTCATGTGTATGAAGGAATTTAGAATTTTGCAATATCACATGGAGCTTGTATTTCAATCATTTTACCATTCAATTAAAGAAAACTAGATACATTGGATAAAAATGCTAGATGACAAAATATTTCTGAAAATTTACTTTTATTTGACAGGGATATTCTCTAACCTTATTTTCATGAATTATTTACAGTGTTCATCTTGGTTTCCTTTATAGTTTTTAGTTTTAATAATAATATTGCATTACTTAGTATAATTAGTGGAGAGAAGAATCTCATGCAAATTTCAGTGTCTAAAACAATCCAGGGGGAAAGTCTGATTTGATTTGTATGGATGTTCACAAATCTGGTGTACATGGTGCTACTGCTGATCTTTCCCCTAAGGACCCTGTCCCCTTACTGCTTTTGTAATGCTGATTGCCAAAGCTAATTATAATGAAGATTCCTAGTGACTTTCAGAGATGGACCACAGAGGACCTTTTGTGTTGTTGTGCCACTTTTGTCTCCTATTAAAAATGGGCTATAAAAGGCTTTAACATTTCTGACTACATATGTCTTCCTGACTTGTGAGTTCAACTCAGCTATCCTTAATTACCTGATAAGTCTTGATATTACCACCATTCCTCTTTATTAGAGAACAAAACGTACGTGCTTTGTTTAAAATCTTTGTTTTATCTGTTAAGAGAATGAGAATGTATTTTGTTGGTATCACAGAAAAAGTGAAAGTGCTCACACAGGGAATTTCCAGAGCCCATTCTAGATCAGTGTGGGTTCTTGAGAAAATAGTGTTCATACGTCTCTACTGGTCACCCTGTGCCTCCTGTAAATAAAATGCTGTCTGTGATGAATTGCCAAGAGATACCACATAATACCAATTCCTGTACCGGTAAGTATGAGTGTGTGACTTCAGTTAAGTTTATTCTATGACTTATACTGGCACAATGGGAAAGACAGATACTTGGAAGCAGTAGATTTAATAGTACTAATATTGCATTTGATGATAACATTTACAACAGTCATTAGTAATGTATGTTTTTCCCTAAAACTATGGTTGCAAAATAATTATTTATTCTGATTCCAGGGAAGAAATATAGGAAAAATCCTCTGTGCCTGGGGGAGTTTGTGGGGGTTGGAGGAGGAATATTGATGTATGTATATGTGTGTGCATATGTATCAATTCCTCCAAACATATCTATAAACATATATATGGAAAAGCTATACACAAGCAACAGTATACTTATATATTTTATGATGTTTTATCTTCTTTCTTTTTTTGGGGGGGTGTCATTCTGCATCAAGGTGGGCAGCTGTAGAACATTTTGTTTCACAACTCAAAGTTGACAGCATTTCTGTGCACATGCCGACATGGGCAGCGATTGCCATCCACAGTGGGTCTGAAGGTGTGCCTGAAATCCCTAATGCTTTCTGTAAATTTTCAAATGCATTGCTTGGTTCCAGAACACAGGAATTTTAGGGCTGCCTCTCCCCAGGGAGATCTTTATTCACAGACATGTCAAAAACCCTTGGCAAAAGTGCTTATACGAAAAAATGGTAGCATCAATATGAATATAGAACACAGTATATACTTAATATTTATGGGAGTCCAGATTCCAATCAGCGCAAAATATTGAGTATGCATGATGAAAAAAACTTTTCAGACATAATAAAAGCTGATTAAAATACCGGGAGCACCACTCAGTGATGCCTTGAGAGTCCAACAAAGCAGGACACAGGAACGGAGATGCTGAGGTCAACCTGGAGAGTCACCTCCGAACAATACAGCCACACTCGAGAGTCCAGTTTTCTAATAGGCTCATCTACTCTGAGGCAGGAAAAAACGTTCTCAGTGTGTACTCCTGATGATAGTCCTCTGCTCTAGAGCCTAGCTGTCTATCAAGCTCCATCTACCATGAACTTGGACTCATATCCGTGCCCAGTGTGAGAGTCTCTGTGCCATGGAGACCACATCTATAGTGGTGAATACAGTACTCATTAAATTCAGAAAATGAGGGGAAGGGGCATTTTTTCACGGATCTGGTATTACACATTATAAAAAATTTCTGAGGAAAATGTTTTAAAAGCGCAAGAATATTTCTTTTTCCTATAGATACCTTTCATATGTAGTGGAAGTTAGAAAATTTTAGCTTGAAAAGTTGGCATTGACAATGGAGGCTGACAAAAACAATGGCAACCAAGAATTATAAGTAATAAGGTAAGGAAAATGAGTCAGTTAAAGAAATTTTACTGACCAATAGCTCTGCTATCACATGTGAATTGAGAGAGTGATTGAATGATTAAATGATTGAATGATTGAATAACATTAGGTTTTGTTTAGTTTGAGTTCCATTTATGCCAATGCATTAACACAATTTCTAATAATATCCCCATTTGTTTCTCAAATGTGTTATTTTACAATAAATTACATAATCACTTTACATTTAAGGGTTTTGAAATAAAGCACTGTCTACATTAAAGGACACATTCTAGTATGTGCATTAATTGACTTGCAGTGTTAACAGAATACTGGCGTTTCATACACTTGTCAATCTCTAGGAAGCAATGGGCATATATTTTACCTCTCTGTATCATCAGAATTTTACATTTGCAAAACAGAGATTATATCAGTCCCTACCTCACAAGATTATATCAATAACTTATGCATTGAACTTTAAACAGTTCCTGCAGCATGGCAAGATAGTTCCATGTTAGCTATTATTAAGACTATACATTGAACTAAATCATTTGTATGTGCAAATTGTGACAGTTTTAAAAGATTTCAGAAGTAGAAAGAAAACAGCAACAGATATAGAAATGAATGCAAAGTGCATACCTAGTCACAAAGAGTAAGAACTTAGACAAAAGCAGAGGTGGGGTACACCGTTTCCAGTGAGGAGGCTGAAAGTGTATATTTCATGTTCTTTCACAGGGAATTAATTATACTCTGAATTGCCTCATAATATAATAAAAGAGGGCAGCAAAATACCAAGAAGTGTAATCCAAGGAGTAGATTTAAGATACTGGTTTTGAAGTTAGTGTTATGTGAAATTATAAATCTGATTGTTTAAAATCAAAATGAGCATGGCCCAGGTAGAATTTGAAATGTTAAGCTCATTAGTACATCACTACCATATAATTATAAAGAAGTGAAGCAATATTTAAATTAAAAAGTAATCTTAAAATATTCATTTGTCTATTCAGAATTACTTACTGAATAACCTCAGATCAAAAGAAGATAGAAAAAGCATACCATGGGTGAACAAATAAAATGCATGTGTATTAGTTTGAAAGTGAAAGTTCATCATTAACTCATTTTGTCACTGAATTCTGCAGTTCTTTTCTCTCTGATATTTACACATAGGTTTGTCGTAAACCTGAGTTTCAATAATGAGGAACCACACAACGATAACCACATTCATTCTTCTGGGACTGACAGAAGATCCTCACCTGCATGTTTTGATTTTGATTTTTCTACTTATCACTTACATGTTGAGTATATTTGGAAATCTGACCATCATTATCCTCACTTGGGCAGATGCCCACCTTAAAACACCAATGTATTTTTTCCTTCAGAATTTCTCTTTTCTGGAAATCTCCTTTACAACTGCCTGTATCCCAAGATTCATGTACAGTATATCAACTGGAGACAGAACAATTACCTATACTGCATGTTTCATTCAATTATTTTTTATAGATATCTTTGCGGCATCTGACTTTTTTCTTTTGGCCATTATGTCTTATGATCGGTATGTGGCCATCTGCAAACCCCTGCATTATATGACAATCATGAGCATCAAAGTATGCAAAACAATTGTTATCTGTTGTTGGCTGTTAGCCTTTTGTATTATCTTCCCCCCATTTAGCTTATTTGTGAATCTGGAATTTTGTGACTCTAATGCCATTAATCATTTTGGCTGTGATGAATTACCTCTTCTGGAAATCTCATGCTCAGACACATGGTTAATTGAGCGGATGGTTACGGCCTGTGCTGGACTGATCTTCATCATTACTCTTGTATGTGTCGTTCTTTCCTATAGCTACATCATTAAGACAATCCTAAAATTCCCTTCTGTTCAACAAAGGAAAAAGGCCTTTTCCACCTGTTCTTCTCACATGATTGTAGTTTCCATCTCCTATGGAAGCTGCATCTTCATCTATCTCAAAACTTCTGGGAAAGAAGATGTGCAGATTGATAAAATTGTGTCATTGCTTATTGCATCCGTATCACCAATGCTGAATCCTTTTATATATACCCTGAGGAATAAGCAAGTCAAACAAGCCTTTTTTGACTTAGTAAAAAAAATTGCATTCCTCCCCAAGAAATAATGTGTTCCTAAGTTCATAAATCAAGGTGAAACATGTATGTTGCCTTTATATTTTTCATGAAGCTAATAAACACAACTCTAATAACTTAATGTATAGAACAATGAGGCTGATCTCACAGCCATTTAATCATGTTTCCCCAACACTTCATTAATGAACAAGCAATTATTTTCCAATGCTCTGGAAGGGATAAAACATCCTGCAGCCAGAAAATTTCATTGTTAAATTTCTTATCTTCTTGTTTTTAGACACTGTTCAAATTAATAATATGGGCATTTACAGGTCTTTTTAAAAAGACACACCTCCCCACACCATTATTTTTCAATGAAACACTTTAAGTAACAAACTTTTAAAATTCCACTGTAAGTAACAAAATATATGGAAAATATTGAAGAGAAAATGTTATTAAAAGAAAATGTTCTGAAAGTGGTTGTGATGATGATTTCACAACTCTTCTTAATATTATTGGATGATATAATTGAAAGGTATGTGATGTGTACATTAATAAAATTATTTTTAAAATAATATATAGAATTATTTATTATTGAGAAATCCTAATAAATTATTTATTATTGGCTAATCCTACTCCAAAAAGTAGGATTCTGACATATTTAGTAAGGAAGAGTTAATAACATCAATATATTATGAGTTTCTAGTCAGTAAAGAAAACAAAAAAACATATAGAATAAGGTAAAATAAATACAAATATTTATCCTAATGTGAAATGATGTTCTACTTTATTACAAATCATTGATTTTCATATGAAAACTTTATTACTTAATCCATTAATCACATGTATACAAAATAATTATTTTGATGGTATGAAGTATTAACATGTTTACAAAATATAGTGACATAAATATGTAAATTTTTGGCAATGGACACTTAGTTATTTCTCAAAAGCACATGTAATTCTCCACCTGGAAAATCTCAGCCTACGAATTTATGTCAGACCTGTCCAGTAGCCTGTAATTCATATCTAATCCAACTGATTTCTGTCAATTTTTAACAATAAAGAATTTGGTATGGCAAAATGCACATCACTTAGGTAATGTGTAAGTCAATTAGAAATTATTGTGCAAGATACAGTATTTACCAAATGATGTGGATCTTAATTTTAGAGAAAAAAATTAAAATTATTTGTATGTGTCAAGTAAGTTGCAGGAGCCGACATAAATTATTGTTACTGATAGAAATCAACTTTGTTGATTATAACTGTATGAAAATAGGAACATGTATTTTAATTTCCCCTCTACACACTCAGAAAACCAAATTCCACAGCCTAACACACAATAGAAAAATCAATGAATCTTTGGTGTTAATGAAAGAACACTTTTAAAATGCTGTCATATTTAATCTTGAATAATTCATGCATTAACAAGTAAAACTGAGCTCCATAGCATTGTTTTACTTAAATATTTATGAAAATTTATCTCCAGGCATTTTTATTTGGCATCTCTTGGTAGATTTAAAATATCAAACTTTTAGTCTGTACCTAAGTTCAAATCATTTGCAGCATGGCTGAATCTAAATGGAGAACAGTGTCCTTATTTTAAGGTTGAATTTTTTAAAAGTTCAAGTATTAAAACAACAACACAAACAACAGGAACAAAAACCATTTTATTGTGAATTGGAAGAAGGTTTATAAAGCAAATAAGTTTTCCATTAAATAATTCATACACATTTTATTTTATCATTGACAAAATAAATGATATTTTATTGTAATATCCACAAGGTAACGTCACTTGTCCCCCTTCCTTTCTGTTTTCTGCTTCCATTCCATCTGCATTTCTAATCATCCTAAGCTTTGTCTTAGTGTGGATACTGCCCTCTTGATACCAAATGATTGGTTATTCTAAGATGTGCATGTCTCACTAGTAGAATTATCAACCCTTTACAATGTTTGGTTGTAAATTGAGCCATGGGTATGGAGGGTTTCAGTGCCAGATTTGAAGGGGGACAAGGGAATAATAATTTCACAGATGCCACCAGTCTTTGCCAACAAGTCAACTTGGTCTTAGGGTTTTAGGTCTTGTTCCACATTTTTCTCCATCTCTATCCACGACCTGTTAATGTGATCACTTTCACAGGAGTTACTCATAAGGACAGGCACCATCTAATCCTTCTCTTCTCAGGATGATGGAAACTGACATAGAGGTGTTCCTTTGAACTATTAAATGATTCTTTCATTGTTTCTTCAGACAGCTGCACCTTAGATGGCTATTTTTTAGCTTTTGAGATACTAGTTGCTACTCGGTCAAGTAGGATGTGGAACATTTGTGGATTATGTTAAGCTTAGCCAACCTTAATGTCCCCTGGGACTATGATCCTGAGCCCCAGGTGCTGTGACTCACTCCTCTAAGGTGTTTGGATCTGTCTAAGATTTTTTTTCTAATAAGTTTGTCCCATATATGCTCCACAATATTCATTGTTTTACTTGTAGCAAAGGTAAATACTAATGCACAAACATCCTGTCAAATGTGTGTGTGTGTGTGTATTTGTGGGTTTACTTCCACTCTCCTTCTCACGTCATTTTGCCTGTGTGTCTATACATGCATCATTTTTGTAGGATTATGTATATTAAAAAAAAAAAACAGGGACAAGGGAATAACAAGTGATCCAAATCGGTGGTGAGAGGGGTATAGATGTCCTGGTAGGGCATTACAAAGGGTAATGTAACCAAGAGGAATTACTGAAACCCAAATGAAGGTTTAGCATGATAGTGGGACAAAAGGAAATAGAGGAAAGAGCTAGGAGGTAAAGGGCATTTATAGAGGTCTAAATACAGGCATGTACATATGTAAATATATTATATATGAGGATGTGGAAATAGATCAAAGTGTATATATTTATAGGTTTAGTATTAAGGTAGCAGCTGGATATTGGGCCTCCACTCAAGTGCTCCCTCAATGCAAGAATACTTGGTTCTATTAAATTGGCATTC
>NW_022103898.1:78905293-78909894 GCF_000313985.2 Echinops telfairi | reverse complement strand
ACAAATGTGCTTGACACAATTAATGTTTGTATGGATGTGATGAGTTGTATGAGCCCCTAATAAAATGATTAAAAATTAAAAAAAATAAAATAAGCTTTGCCAGAGGACTGTGAATTTTGTTAATTCTTTCGTAGAACTAGCTTTTAGTTGCATTTATCTTTTGCTTTGTTCTCTTGTCTTTCTCCTGGTTTAACACTGCCCTGATTTTTATTATTTCTTTTCTCTTGCTATTGGAGGGTTTGTTCTGTTGACTCTGTTCTAGTTGTTGCAGGTTTTGTGTTAACATATCTGTCAAATGCCTCTCTTCTTTTTTCATATGTGCATTTAATGATATCAAGCAACCTCTGATAACTGCCTTTGCAGTGTTCCATAAGTTTTGATACATTGTATTCTCATTCTTGTTAGTTTCTAGAAAATTTCTAATATCCTCTCTAATCTGGGCCTGTAACCATTCATGTCACAGGGCATCATTGTTCATCCTCCAATTGGTTGCCCTTGCTTTTCTGGACATCCTCTGATTAATCTCCAGCTTTATGGCATGATGATCTGAGAAAGATGTCTGGATAATACCTATAGGTTTGAATTTACTCAGTCTGGACTTGTGTCCTAGCATGTGGTCTCTTCTTGTAAAAGATCCATGTGGACTTGAGAAGAATGTGAAATACTTTGCATTTGGATAGAAAGCTCTATAAATGTCTATCAGGCCCTGTTGTCTAATTACATTGTTTAGCTCCAGGGCCTCTTTGCTGAGCTACTTTCCCAGTGATCTGTCTTTCTCTGTTAGTGGAGTGCTAAAGTCACCTACTATGATTGTTGAGTCTTGATTTTTTTATTCATCTTTTTAATAGTTTGACGAAATTTGCCGCCCCATAATTAGGAGTGTAAATATTCAGTATGCTAAGTCCTTCTTAGTTTATTGAACCTTTGAGCATTATGTAGTGTCCCTCTTTGTCTCTTTTTATGGTTTGGATCTTGAGGTCCATTTTGTCAGAGATTAAGATAACCACTCCTGCCTTTTTTTTTTTTAGTTAGAATTTGATTGGTAAACTTTCTGCCAAAAGTTTATTCTTGTCTGTGCACTGAAGATGTGTCTTTTGCAGGCAACAGATTGATGGATTATGTTTTCTGAGCCAGTCCTCAAGCCTTTTTCTTTTAATCCATGAATTGAGTTCATTGGAATTCATAGTTATTATCACTACCTGTGGATTCATAGTTGTCATACCCTGTTTTGTGTTTTGTGTCTTTACCTATCTCACTTCATATCAGTGCACTGTATTTGAGTAGAGAGCTTCTATCTTTTCTTCTTCTCCATCTGAGACCCTGTTGTCCTGGTAATTGTTGCTGGCATTTTGGCTTCTAAATGGAGATGGGCTATATGGTGGTCTCCTGTTTGTTCCTGGTGGAGGTTGATACTCTGGTCATAGTGAGTCAGCCAGTATCTTCTGCAGGATCACATGTCTTGCAGCATATTCTTTGAGTCTTTCCTTGTCCTGGAAGACCCTTATCTCACCATCTATCTTAATGGATAACTTGGCAGGGTACAGAATTCTGGGGGAGGGTTTTTTTCTTTCTTTCAACTTTTGGAAGATGTTGCTCCATTCTCTCCTCCTCTTCATGGTACCTGCTGATAGCCCTGAGCATATTCTTACCTGCGCTCCGCTGTATGTGACTGTCTTCCTTTCTCTTGCAGTTCATAAAATTTTCTCTTTTTCCTCAAAGTTGTATATTTTTACTATTTTATGTATGGGTGTGTTCTTCTTAGGGTCTAGTCTAGCTGGCATCCTTTCTGCTTCCTGTATGAGTGCCTGGTTCTCTCTTGTTAGGGTGGGAAAGTTTTCTTCCAGAAATTCCTTTGCTATCTTGGCTGTCGACTTGTGTGTTGTGTTCCGGTAGACTGATTATTCGAATATTATTCCTATTCATAGCATCTGTCATTGATCTCAGGCTATCTTCTGTTTCTTTAATTTTCGTATCTGAGTACCTTTCCCACTTCCTTAGGTCTGTTTCAGAGTCCTCGAGATCACTGATATGGTTCTCTGCCTCCTCAAGCCTAATCATAAATTCTGTGACCTTGTGTTTGGCTTCTCCACCCTCCTCTGTTAGCTCCTGCAGTTCCCTTTGGTGGATGGACTTCATCCCCTCTATTGTGGACTTCATCCCCTCTATTGTGGACTTCATATCCTGTATCACTACATCCTTATTCTGGGTTCCTTTCCTCAGCTCCTTTATTACTGTGAGCAGACTTCTGGAGATTTTCTTCTGTGGAAAATCTGTATCTGCTTTTTCTGTGAGAGACATTAGCTCTGCTACTATGTTTTGTCTCTCTGTTTGTTTGTTTGTTTGTTTGTTTTGGGGGGGGTGATGTGGTCTGTTGCTTTTTCCTCAAACCTTTCATGGGCCCCATTTTTCTGGGAGGTCAGGGGAACCTTATCTGTGTTACTGTTAAGGATTCTTTCAGGTGACTTTCTATGACCTACTATAAAAATGGGTCAGACTGCTATGTAGGCAGAGTTCCCAGAAGGCTTAGTGATCCGCAATGGTGAGATGTTTCCACGACTGGAGTAGGGGCTGGAGCCTCAGTGAGTGCCCCAAGCTGCTTTGACCTGGTCTGTCAGGGTACACTTAACACCCCCCCTTTCTTGGTTTAGTAATAAAAAAAAACAATTTTAAAAGTTAAAAGTAATTTTTATAAAATTGGTTTGAAAAAGAAAAAAATGGAGAGAGAAAGGAGAAGCTATAAAAGAGGAGAGAAAAGAAGTGATAATAGTGGAAGTGGAAGGAGAGAGAAAAAGAGATAGAAGGAAAACTTATATAACAGGGGAGCAAACATAATAGCCAGGATGAGGGATGAAACAGAGGCAGTAACAACAGACCCCAGTGTGAATAAAATGATTATCACAAAGTACTATGAACATCTGTATTCACATGAACTGAGAAACATGGAAGACATGAATAAATATTTGGAAAAACAGTCTCTCCCTAGATTATCTCAGACAGAGATCAAAAACCTCAACAAACCATAGCGAAAGAAGAAATAGAGAGGTTCATCAAGAACCTACTACCAAAAAAGGTCCCAGGTCCAGATGGCTTCACAGCAGAATTCTACCAAGCATTCAGGGAAGAGTTGACACTGATCCTCCACAAAGTATTCCATAACATAGAAGAGAATGGCAAACTCCCAAACTCATTTTATGAACCCAGCATTACCTTGGTATCCAAACAGGACAAAGACCCCACAGGTATAGAGAATTACAGACCAATATCTCTAATGAACATAGACGCCAAAATCCTTAACAAAATATTGGCCAATAGGATACAAAAGTATATAAAATATATCCACCACGACCAGGTAGGATTCATCCCAGGAAGCAGGGATGGTTTAACATCTGAAAATCCATCAATATTATACACCACATCAAGAAGAAAAAGGATAAAAACCATATGATTATATCCATAGATGCATAAAAAGCATTTGACAACATCCAACACCCATTCTTAATCAAGATACTCATGAAGATAGGACTGGAAGGTAAGTTCCTCAAGCTGATACAAGCTACCTATGAAAGGCCAACGGCCAACATCATAGTCAATGGAGAAAAGACAAAAACATTCCCAGTGAAAAAGGGTACAAGACAAGGGGGGAGACCCTGATGGCCAACAAGCATATGTGAAAGTGTTCCCGGTCATTAGCCATAAGATAAATGCAAATCAAAACAACCAGAGATACCACCTAACACCCCTGAGGCTAGCCCAAATCATCAAATCAGAGACCAAGTGGTGAAGGGGCTGTGGTGAAGTAGGAACCCTCCTCCACTGCTGGTGGTCGTGTAGATTTGTACAGCCACTGTGGAAAGCAATCTGGAGATACTTAAAGAAAATGGCAATTGATCTACCTTATGACCCAGTCATCCCTCTACTGGGCATATACCCGGTGGATGCAACAAATAAAACACGACCAGTTATCTGTGCTCCAATGTTTATTGTGGCACAATTCACAATCGCAAAGACTTGGAAACAACCTAAGTTTCCATTGATAGATGAATGTATTAGTAAACTCTGGCACAATCACACAATGGAGTACTATGTAGCACTGAAAAGCACGGACTATCACATGAAACACGTCGTTTCGTGGGAAGAGCTTGAAGGAATCATGTTAAGTGAGGTAAGCCAAACTCAAAAGGACAGGTATAACACGAGTCCCTTGAGGTAAGTACAATCAGCACTCCAGGAATAGAAGAATAAACACCAATCTCACTATAAACGGGTGTAAGCATAGATAGTTGGTGGCGGGGGGAAGGCCACACCTAGGGAGGTACATGACAATTCAACATAAAGAAGGGGAAGGGGGGCAGGTAAATGGAGAGGCGGGGTGGGGAGAAATTGAGTTGATGGCAGAGGGTGAACAGGGCACTAACCCAGCCAGGGGTAGAGTATTAGTTGTGTCTCCACAGAACTGGAACGTGCATACAGACCCCACCATGACATGCCAAACCAGGAGGACAATGTAACGCATGGAGAAACCCACAAAGAGACTGGACCATACGGCGGCCCTAACCAGAATTACTCTGACCCCCGCCATGGAAGGGAATACCACAGAAAAT
>NW_022103898.1:78894474-78904402 GCF_000313985.2 Echinops telfairi | reverse complement strand
TGAACATGGTAGTGGGACAGGAAGAAAACCTAAGGAAATAGAGGAAAGGAGTAGGAGGCAAAGGGCATACATAGAAGCCTAAATACAGATATGTAGATATGTAAATATATTTATGATTATGGGGGAAATGGACCTATGTGCATATATTTATAGTTTTAGTAGTAGGGTAGCAGGTGGACATTGTGCCTCCTCGCACACATTCCCTTAATACAAGAGCACTTTGCTTAGCTAAACAGTCATTTCATGATACGCACCTTCCCAACATGATTGCAGAAGACAGACGTGTGCATAAGGAAACGTGGTGAAGAAAGCTGATGGTGCCCAGCTATCAAAAGATATAGCATCTGGGGTCTCAAAGCCTTGAAAGCAAACAAGTAGCTATCTATCCCAGAAGCAACAAAGCCCACAGAGAAGAAGTACATGAGCCTGTGTGAACATGAGATGTTGAAGGGATCAGGTAGCAGACACCAAAGAACAAAAACCATGTTTGTGTGATCACCTTCCCCACATAAATGCTGAAGACAAATGTGTGCATAAATAAGTGTGGTGAAGAAGGCTGATGGTGTCCGGCTATTGAGAGATATAGCATCTGGGGTCTCAAAGGCTTGAAGGCAAACAAGCAGTCATCTAGCCCAGAAGCAACAAAGCCCACATGGAAGCAGCACACCAACATATGTGATCATGAAGGGCCGAGGGGACCAGCTTTCAAACACCAAAGGCAGGAGAGAAAAATCATATCATCGTCAATGAGTGGAGCGTATGATGGGGACCCAATGCCCATCTGTAGACACATGGACATCCTTGGAGAGGGGTAGTGGGAAGGAGATGAGTCACTCAGGATTCATTGTAGCAATAATGCAACTCACAACCTTCCGCTAGTTCTTAAAATCTTCCTCCCCCAACTATTATGATCCCAATTCTACCTTGCAAACCTGGTTAGACCAGAGGATGCACAGCGGTACAGATGGGAACTGGAAACACAGGGAATCCAGGACAGATGAACCCCTCAGGACTAGCGGTGAGAGTGGCGATACTGGGAGGGAAGGGGGGGTAGAAAGAAGAAACCGGTCACAAGGATCTACATGTAACCTCCTCTCTGAGGGATGGGCAACAGAAAAGTGGGCGAAGGGAGATGGCGGTCAGTGTAAGATAAGATAAAATAATAATTTATAAATTATTAAGGGTTCATGAGAGAGGGGGAAAGGGGGGAGGAGAGGGAGGGGAAAAAGGAAAATGAGGAGCTGATTCCTGGAACCCAAGCAGAGAACGAATTTTGAGGATGAGGGCAGCGAATGTGTAAGTGTGCTTTACACAATTGATGTATGTATGGATTGTGATAAGATTTGTATGAGCCCCAATAAAATGATTAAAAAATATTTTCCAGATTTAATATAATAAACTTATATTAATTTACTCTTAGAAAGTACAATAAATGTTATTTTTCAAAGAAAGTACTGTATTTTTTAAACAGAGAGATGTTTCTTGCTAAATGCAAATGAATATATTATCCCTTGGCACAAGAGCTATCTTACTAAGTAGTGAAATGACATAATGTGGCTTAGGGAAAATAGAGATTTTAGAGCCAGTTTTATATATATATTTGAGCCAGTTAAATTTTAAGCTTGAACACTGGCTTCTGCATTTACTAGCTTCAAAACTTTGAGCAATATATTTAGCATTGCTGTGAGGAATAAGGAATAAATGCAGAATTATTTATAAAGCACTAACTCAGTATTTAGCATGAAGTAGGTAAACTTTATTGTTACCCTTCCCTAAATTAAATATTTGGTAGGATATTTACATAATAAAATATTTGTAAAAAATAAAATAAAGACTATTGATGCAAAAGGGCAACTTTAAGTATTAACAACTTGAAAAATATGAAAATATTCTAACATGGATTGTATTGGTTTTTGCACAATTCTTTAATACATTTAAACTATAGAATTGTATGATACATGAATTATATGTTAATAAAACTTAAAATTTAATTAAAAATAAATCATGTAAATGCTACTAGTAAAATAAAAAATATATATTTTTTGTATATTTCACATTTGCAGTTCTTCCCGTGTGCTTCTCTCTCTCCATCATTTTTAGCTGACCTCTGTCTTATTGCATAAGTGTGATCAAACCCACTAGCTACTCTGCAGGGGAAAGATGAGGCTGTCTATTCTCATAAACTTCACTGTTTCATAAACCCTCTATGGGTTTGCTCTGAGTCAGAATCAACTTTCTGGCAGGGAGTTACAACTTAAGCAGTAACTTAACTGCCTTTTTCCTCTCACCTCTGGAAAACTTCAAAGAAGGTGTCATTTAATTGGAAAACCTTTCATTGACTTTTCAAAAGATTGAGCTTATCCAATACCCTTCTCCTGTAGGATCATCCATGTTATGAGGCGTTTTACAAATATATCAGTGTTATCAAATGTATAGTATTCTTAGCATAGTGGACTAAGCTTTGAGTTGTTAACTACGAAGTTATTGGTTCAAATTCACCAGACTTTCCAGGGAGAATGACGTGATTGTCTAATCCTATCTGCTCCCCTATCAATTTACAACTTTGGAAGCCTGAAGGGGTAGTTCTCATCTGTCCAACGTATTCTCTATGGATTTCAACCAACTTTATAGCTGTTGCTTTTGCTTTATTGTTTTGGCTTTTATTTGCTTGTTTGTTTGCTTTAAATGGCTAAGGGTTGTGATTAACTCTTTATATGTTTGTTGGCAGCGAATAGAATACTGCCTATTTCGTTTCTCATGAATGTCATTAGCATTTTTCCTTTTCCCTGGTAAGATTTGATAGTTTTATTAATATTTTCCAAAAACTATGTTCTAGTTCAGTTGATTATATTGTTGCTCTGTTTCAGTTATTTATACTCTAATCTTTATTCATTTTTATCTAGTGACTGTAGGCTAATTTTATTGCTCACACCTTAACTTTTAGGAGAGACTTAAGAGCACTGATTTTGTTTCTATCTCCTTTTCTGATGTGTCTGTTTTTTATATAAGTTGCAATTTGAACACTGATTTTACTGTGTCCAAAATTTTTGGTAAGTTGTGTTTTTATTCTTATTTGGTTCAAAGAATTTTTTAATTTCCTTTTATTTGTTATATTATCCAGTAAATTTTAATCAGGATATTAGTCAAGTTTCATATATTTGATTTATCCCGTTACCTTCTATAGTTGCTTTCTTACTTTATAGTGTTGATATCTGAGAATATTTTTGCATTACTTTGATGTTTTTTTTTAATATATTAAGGTTTTCTCTGTGACCTAACATATGTTTGATTCTAGACTAAGACCTATGTGTCTTGGGAAAGACTACATTTTGTATAGTTGGTCGCTGGAGTGCTCTGAACATATCTACGATGCTTACCTGGTTGATTCTGCTGCTTAGTTCTTTTGTGCTTTTGTTGAATTTTCATTCTAATGGTTCTGGCCTTTTACTGCACATTTAAAATTGTGCATTAAATTCTCTTACTATTTTATAGAGTTGTCTATTTTTCTCTTAAATTCTGTTAGCAGTCTTGTTCGTTTGTTTGTTTGTTTTTCCCTCTCCTGCCTTCCCTCCCTGTGTTAGAGCTTACTATAGGTGTTTTGAGGCTGTTTCACTGGGCCATAGACTTGCATTATATCATTTTATACTTTGGTACAATTTTCCCTTTAATTATCATACGATGGCATTCTTTGTTTCCAATGCTGGTTTTGTTAATATCTATTTAATCTGAAGTTCATATGCCTGTACTGTTCTTTTGGATTGTCTTTAGCTTGATATATTTTTCCATGACCTGACTTTCCGTTTTTATTTGTCATTTTTGTCTGATGTGTATTTCTTTCAGACAGCATATAAGATGGATGCTTTCTCTTCTTTATTCTGAAACTTTTGCCTCTTTATTGGTGCATGGAATCCATTTACAGTTAGTGATATTTTTGATATGTATGAATGTACTGCTGTCATTTTGCTGCATGTTTCAATTTCTGTGGTGCTTCTAGTTTCTCTGTTCCCATATTGTCCCATATGGAATCAATTTTGATTTTGTGGTTTCTTGTCACTTTTCATTCCCATTTTTCTATGTTTACTAAACCTTTGTGAGTTTTTATTTTTTGATAAAGTTTATTTCTTTCTATGCTACTCTGGAATGCATTAACTTCTTTCCAAAATTTTTTTTAAATCAGTTTTTTCTTGGAATCTGTTTGACTTCCGTTTCATCTGGAAGTTCTATAACTGTATTCTTGTTCACACTATTTACTTTTAGTTATCTCTGTTTACAAATTACTAACTCTGGTCTCAATTTTCAATCAAGAGGTTGGTTTTCTTTTTCTTTTGATACTTCTGTAACTGAGCTGCCTTTTGAGTGGTGGGTCATTAATGTTAATCTCATGCTCTTGTCTACTGTTGTTGCTTTGTGTTCAGAAAACTTCCTTTAGAATATCTTGTTAAGTTTATTTATATTTTAAATTTTCCTTAATTTCAAGGTATCTGGAAATTCCTGTGTTCTTGCTACAATATTGAAGACACAAATTTGTTGAGTATATGTTTCTTGGTTGACCATTGCTTTTCTTTGCTTTCAAGTTAATACATATCATTCCATTGCCTTCTTACCTTCATGGTTTCTACTGAGAAGTCAGAGCTTAGATGTATTGGATCCCCAATGTAGGCAAGTTTTCATTTTTTCAGGAATTGCTCTAAAACCCTCTTCTTGTCTTTTCCTTTGGAAGTTTATTTATGATACATCTTGGTTTTTCTCTTGTGGTCTGCCTTGCTTGGGGTGCAATCAGCCACATACAGGCATAGCTTCTAATCTTCTGTGATATTATGGGAGTTTTGTTTCAACAACTGTTTGATGAAGCAAACAAACAAAATAACACTCAGGATGGGGGAAGAAGAGAAATACAGTATAGTAAAAATATCTAAGAAAAAAAAAGAATATCAAAGTATGGAAATGATAAGAGAAATAGAATCAAGGAAAAATGAAAAACAGGAGGATGAAAAGGCAGATTAAAAATAAAAGAAGAATATGAAAAGGCAATAAGAAGAAATGAAAAAGGCAAGGTGAAGGCAGAACTGAAAGAGGCAAGAACTCTGGGAGTAGGGCACCTTGTGCTAATCAAGGAACTCACCTGCTGGAGGAAGTGTCGGAGTAAAGATGTGGGATGCCCAGTCTTAGATAGAGTACTTGTCTGTCCAGAGTCTCTGGGGTCAGGTCAGCTGATCAAGAAATAATTCATAACAGATCAGTGGGTGCTTGTAGTCAGGTGATTATGCCCAGAAGGAGTACTTTGAGGCCTATAGAAAAGCTGGGGGCAGCTTCGTGTGTTATGGAAGAAGTGCTTACTAGTCCAGGAGTGGCTGGGAACAGTGAATTCCTCTGCACTGCATGTTACGCTGGTCTGATGAGCTGAGGTTGGGCACCTTGTACATGATCCATGTGTATATGGCTCCTGTCTCTGGTTGAACAGGGACTTTGGGGATGTTACTTGCCACTGGAGTAAGTGTAGGGAGTGTAGGGAGGGAATGGTTATTCTTTTGGTAACTAGGAGGATGTGGAGAACAAAGCTTGCACTGAAAGTTTCTGGTTGTCAGCCCCTGGTGTGGGAGGTTGAAGGTTTGTGCTATGAAGTGACAGGCTTGCTAGAATGAAGCACAATTTCAAGATAGCAGTACTGCATCAAGCCGGCTGACTTATTCACCTGTTCATTCCATCTTCTCTGTGTCTCTTTTGTTTAGTTTCAATGCCTCGTTAATATTCAATCCTCTTTTATCCTTTCATCTAGAGTTCAGATTTCCAGGATTATCATACTATCTGTTTCATTTGGTCTCCATATCTATCTAACGACTATCACCTCTTGGTGAAAGTCCAAATTTCAACTACTTAATTCATACTCATATGCAATTTCAGCTTAAAGTTTAAGAAAATTAAAATGAGTCTACAGGAGCCCAGATTCAACCTAAATACATTTCCCTTGATTTTCAGGAACTTATTTTCTGCATTGAGCATTAATGACCAAAGACCTGATGAGCTGCCGGATGATATCAAGAATATAATACATGAAGAAAGCAAAGGGTTATTAAAAAGTCAGGAAAGAAAGAACAGCATCAAATTAGATGTTAGAAGAGACCCTGAAATGTGTTCTTAAGGGCAGAGTAGTTGAGGCTCATGAAGAAATGATGAACTACAAGAGCTGAACAGAAGATTCTAAAGGCTGCTAGAGAAAACAAAATGCAATACTATCATGGAATGTGAAAAGATCTAGAATTAGAAAATCAGAAAGAACACATTTAGCATATCTTAATCTGAAAGTACAAAAGAAAAATTCAAACATGGGCATGCAATACTGAAAGATTTTATTGGTAAGTACTGAATGATACAGAAAGTATTAAAAGAAAATGGAAACAATATCCCAAGTCATTGTACCAAAAAGAAGTGTCGACATTTAACCAATTTAAGAGTATATGATGAAGAATCAAGGGACAGAAGTCCACGCAGAACTGAAGTCATTAGCGAAAACCAAGGCTCTAAGAAGCCAATTGAAATTTGTCAACATGCTGATGAAGCACTGGAAGTACTGTCTCATCTATGAGAAGAAATTTTAATGATAGCTATTTGGTGAACTGACTAAAAAAGATGTATATTTGTATCCATTCCAAAGAAAAGTGCTACAATAGAATGCATAAATTATGGAACAATATTATTACCATTGATATCACATGCAAGTAACATTTCACTGAAGAAAAATCCAACAACACTGTAGGAATACACTGGGAGGGAGCTGTCCCAGATCCAGGCAGGATTCAGAAGAGGAAATGGGACAAGGGATGGGATTGCTGATATCAGATGAATCTTGTCTCATATCACATGCAAGTAACATTTCACTGAAGAAAAATCCAACAACACTGTAGGAATACACTGGGAGGGAGCTGTCCCAGATCCAGGCAGGATTCAGAAGAGGAAATGGGACAAGGGATGGGATTGCTGATATCAGATGAATCTTGTCTCAAACCAGAGAATAGCGGAATGTTGATTATTTGCGCTTTACTGCTATACCAAGGCATGTGACTGGGGGAATCCTAACACACTCTGCATACCCTTGAGAAGACTTGGAATTCCAAGACCCTTCATTGTGCTCCTGCAGAACCTGTACGTGGATCAACAAGCCGTTGTACAAACAGAAGAAGGCTTACTGTGTGGATTAAAATTAAGAAAGGTGTGCATGAAGGTTCCATCCTGACAGCATAAATGTTAACTCAGTATGCTCAGCAAATAATCAGAGAAGCTGGATTAAATGATGAAGAACGCAGCATCATGTTTGGAGGAAGGCTAATTAACAATGTAGGGCATGCAGATGACACAACCTTCTTGCTGAAAGTGAGGAGCACTTGACACAGTTGCTGATCAAGATCAAGAACTAAAGTCCTCTGTGTGGATTACAACTCAATGTAAAGAGAAACAAAATCTTCACATATGGACCAGGAGGTAACATGGAAAACCAAATTGTCATGGATTTTGTCTTGCTTGGATCCACAATCCATGCTCAGGAAACCAGCAATCAAGAGATGAATCGACACATTGCACTGGGTAAATCTTCTGCACAAGACCTCTTTCAAGTGTTGAAAACAAGGATGTTACTTAAGGATGTAAAGTACACCTGACCTTGGCTGTGGTATTTTCAATTTCCTGATATGCATGTGAGACTTGGACATTGAAAAAGACTGAAGAAGAACAGATGCGTCTGAATTATGGTCGTGGCAAAGAACATTTAAAGGAACAAACAGATCTGTCCTTGAAGTCAGAATGTTCCTTAATGGAAAGGTTGGCAAATCTTTCTCACACATACTTTGGCTATGGTATCATGAGAGACCATTCCCTGGAGAAAACGTCATGCTTGGTAGGTTAGAGAGGCAGCAGAATGGAGGAAGGCTCCCAGTAAAATGGATTGACACAGTGGCTTCAATAATGCAATCAAACATAGGAGCAATTATGAGGAGGGTAAAGTAGTGGACAGTGTTCAGTTCTGTTGTACATAGTGTCACTATGACTCAGAACTGATTCAAAGCACACAAGAGCAATAACAATTCTGAAAAACATAATTATGTGTGTATAACATGAGAAAAAGTTTGTTAAGGTCACAGATGGAGCTCAGATATCAAAGGAACTTTCCGACTAAGAAGACAGACCTAACAATTAACGTTCAATAATTCACTGAAAACTTCAGGATCACGGAGGACATTGCTCTTTTTGGGGTGTGTCTTCAGAAAGACGGACCACTGTCGGGGAGCCTCGTGTTTGGTAAGCAGAGGGCTGGTACATGCAAGGGCGACAGTTAGTGAGGCGGATTGGCACAACGATGAAAACGAATGAACACTCAGTGATTGTGAGGACCCTCCAAACCAGGCAGCAGTTCATTGTGCTGTATTTGGGGTCTTCATGAATCAGAGTTCTCCAAATGGCAGCTATCTCTTCATATTACATCAGAAAGGTCAGTTGGAAACCACCAGCCACTCCTGGAGTGAAAGATGAGGCTTTCTATTCCCTTAAACAGTGACCCTCTCAGAGATGCAGGGAGCATTCTATGCTGACCTAGAGGGTCACCATGAGCCACCATCAACTCGATGGCAAAGGGAGTTTGTTTTTCCTTAGTCTACTCACCTACATACTTATATACAGAAGATGATAAAGGCAAAATTTAAATAAATGTCAATGATCAACTGATATATGAACCATAATTCTGATCAATTGATTTTCTCTATAAAATATATTAGAGCACAATGAACAATAATTTTTTCATGTGCACAGCATATAACAGCATTCTAGAAAAATCTAAAATGTTTTATATCACTTCTATCAATCAAGTGTCAGAGTCTTTTCTGAAGTTCACTCAAATATTTTCTTTCTTTCCTTTTAATGACCTTTTGCTTTCTTCTTGTATGATATTCTTGATATCATTCCACAGATCATCAGGTTTTCTTTTCATCAGTGTTCAATGCATTTAATCTATTCTTCAGATGTTCTTGAATTTAAATTGGCATATGCTCAAGATTATATTCTGGCCCACATGGAATTATTTAATTTTTTTTCAACAAAGTTGAATTTACAGTGACAATTTGATTGGCTGTTCACATTTAAGCCTAGGCCTAATTTTAATGGCTGATATTGAACTATCATCATTTCTTCCCAAAGATATATTCAATTTAATTCTGTGTATTCCTTCTGGAGAAGTCCATGTGCATGGTCAACTTTTGTGTGGTTTAAAAAAGGTATTTATAATGAAAAATACTTGGTCTTGCAAAATTCTATTATGCTACCTCTACCTTAATATTTATCATCAAGACCATATTTTCCAATTAGTGTTCCTCTTTGTTTCAACTTTTGTATTCCAATTGCCAATAATTGTTAATGTATCTTGATTTCACTTTTGATAAATTTCACTCTGAAGATGTATGTAGAATTCTTCAATTTCTCTATGACTAGCCATAGTGGGAGGTGCATTCACTTGAGTGATAGTTGTACTGACCTGATTTCCTAGATACTCTCCTATCACAGAGAACATTGTTCTTCAACGTAGATCTTCAAATGTCCTCTTTAACCTTGAAAGTGATGCCACTCTTCTTAAATATGTCTGTCCCAGCTCATGACTGCCTAATTCAAAATTACAAATATCAGTCCATTTCAGCTAACTAATGCCTAGAATATTTTGATCATTATAGATTTCATCAAAATTTTTACTACTTTTAATGTTCCTAAATTCATCTTTTGAAGTTGTGAAGGATTTCATCTTGCTCAGATCCACAATCAATGTTCATAGAAGCTGTAGTCTCTTGACTACAAAAGAAGCATTGCATTGGGTAAATCAGCTGCACAAGACCTCTTTCAAATGTTGAAAAAAAGGAAGTTACTTTAAGGACGAAGTGTCCTGATGCAAGCCAGC
>NW_022103898.1:78865215-78894323 GCF_000313985.2 Echinops telfairi | reverse complement strand
GAGCCTGTCTCTCACTCACTGTGTGCATGTTATCAGGAGAAACCTGTTGTGGAGAAAGACAACTTGCTTGGTAGCGTTGAGTGTTACCCACACAGAAGACCCATGCCAAGATGAAATAACACCGTAACTGCAGCAATGTGCTCAAACATAAGAACGGTCATGAAGAAGGAACAGGACCGAATAGTGTATCATTCTTGTCACTTGGGGTCACTCTGAGTCGGAAGGGACTCAAGGGCACCAGAGATACCACCATCATCCAGTATTACATTTTTTCCTCAAAACCATTTTATTGGGATATAATACAAATATCATATTCCATAGTTCAATCACACCAAGCAGTATTGTTAATTGGTACCACAATCAATTTCACAGCACCCTCTTTCTTCTTGAACTCCTTGATAGCATCTCCCCCATATCCCGGTCCTCCCCCACTATATCCACCAGGAATCCTTAGTCTACTCACTGTCTCCATAGGTTCTTAAAGCCTGGGTTTCATATACGAAAATCCGGAAACATAACAAAAACTCAAGAGGGATACAACAATGCCTAAATAGACCACACCTAAACCCCAATTTGAAAAACAACAACACAGGAACTGTTTAAACCAGATCATGCCCAATGTGCATCACAGGGGCATCAACTGGCAAGGTTGTAATCATTCAAGCAGGTTTACCGTTTTGATCTCATATAATCATCTCTGATGTACTCTGCTAACCAGTTTACTTCTACCCTTCCAGTACCGTTAGAGAGACATCACTGGACACTGATTTTTAATGTAGACATAACCTGATTTTCTAAAAGTCTTCTACAAATAGTTGTTCATAGGTCATGTAATAAATGCATCTGCATATGGCTGCATAACAATTACAGGACAATCACTGTGAAGCATTAACCTGATTTGTGTTTGTGGGAAAGAGAAATGACCAGTAGAGATCATATTTTTATGTTAAACAATCATGGCACCACAGATTGTTATGACTATTACTAATGAATAATCAGAATAAACAGATAATCAGCCCGGAGGTCAATTTGTTTATTTAATAATTGTTTCCAATATGGTTGTTTTATAAAAAATAATATACTACCCACCAAATCCTTCACTTGCATCCTGAAGGGCAAAAATGTGATTTTGTAATGCTGTGGGCAGTGAGAGCACCTACTGGGGCTATTTTACAAATTAATAATTTATATTTTTAAAGTAGCACCATCACAGAGTCAGAGAGATGGTAAAACTAAAAAGCTAGAGCTTCCTTAGAGAGTATAGTGTCCATAGGTACTGAGTTTCTCCGTTGATTCTGTCTCACGGAGACCTCGTGTCCCAATACTGTACATAGACATTCAGTGGATGACATAATGAAAGCAATCTCATTACAATATATATCTTTAATTCCATAGAACGTCTAATTCCTATATCTTCATTTCACTGTTTATGTGTTACAATAAAAGGAGGGACTAAAATTTTTTAAAAATTTAAATTATAAAAGAATTCTCTTCGCATATATCAAGTCAGAAAACTTATTTTATGAACTCAGTCTCTAAGAGAAAAAGAAGTATTAATTGGGCAAGCAAACAAAATGAGCCTTGTGACTCATACTTAAAAATCATTAAGGAATCCACTGTGCGGTGAATTATAACAAAAGAAACTTTAAAAAATATATCCTAAAAGACAATAAATAACAAAATCTATTGCAGTGCCATAGAGTTGATTTCTGCTAAGAGCAATCCAATAGGACAGTAGAGCTGCCCTCGTGGATTTTCAAGACAGTAACTGTTTACAGGAACAGAAAGCCTAACCTTCGCCCTGCCGAGCAGCTGGTGGTTTCAAACTGCTGATCTTGAGATTAGCAGACCAATACATCACTTACTAAGCTGCCAGGGTTCCAGTAGACAATGATATGAATTAATTGTATCACCTTTAGGGAGGATTCATAGTATGAAGTGTTGTTACATCATAACTTGGACTGCATTTAAATCTATTTGGATAAATACAAAGTCTCGTATTTTCTGGATCAATTACTCATTACATCTAGGCGTATTTATTATTAAAATTAAAATGTAGCTATTAGAAAATGTAAATATTTCTCAATGCAGAGATAACTAAAGATAAAACCTATAGCTTTAGGTGTACGTTTATAGTATGAGCACATAAATAACTGCATGTGTACGTCATTTTTCTTTTTGGTTCAATTGACTTTTAATAGTTCTTACATTGTATTTATCCTCCAAATTCATTAATTACTAAGAGTAGTACATCTGCCTTTGGAATTAAACAGAGACCTGCTCCTTTTTCTCAAAGTTCTACAACATGAGGTGGAGACAGACTTCAAAGAATCAGTGATGTCTGTGTCTTATGTTCATACAAAGTCATACCTAGACCATCATGATGCAAGTCTTATGTACGTACATTGTGAATTATGCCATAATTTTATGTATTTAATAATATTCATGTTTTATATATGAATATAAATATACCCAACCACTTTTGAAGTCTACTAGCATTTTATTTTATAAATGAGCTATACATTTATATTTTATTGTTGCAAATTATTTTGTTTGCAGTTTTCACTTCTCATGTATTAGATGTCTTCAGGTGTCTTACAAAAAGATGTCATTTTATTTCCTTCCCCCAAATAATTTCGAACTTATTAGTTAAAATTGTTTGTTTTGAATTTAATAACATCAGAGGTTTATATCACTTTTAATGATATAAACCTTTTTTATTTTTATCCATTTATTTTAAATAATCATTTTATTAGGGGCTGATACAACTCATCACAATCTGTACTTATGTCATCTGTGTCCAGCACTTTAGTACATATGTTTGCTTCACCATTCTTATGACACCCACTTTCCACTTGAGCCCCTGGTGTCAGCTCATTTTTCCCCCTCCCCCCGAGCCCCCGATAATTTATAATTTATTATTATTTTATCATATCTTACCCCATCCCACGTCTTCCTCACCCACTTCTCTGCTGTCCGTCCCCCAGGGAGGAGGCCACATGTAGACCTTGTCCTCTGTTCCCTTTTTTAAATGGGTTTAATTAGATTTAAAACTTAAATTCTTCATATTTTCTTTGTTCCAAAGAATTCTAAAAAAGATTTTCAGTCTCACATACATGCTTTGGACATGATATTTGGGAAGACTAGTCCTTGGAAAAGAACATCCTCCTTGGTAAATTTGAGGGTCAGAGGAAAAAGAATCATAAGCCCCTCAAAGAGAAAGATTTACACAGTGGTGCTACAGTGGGTGCAAACAAAAAAAGATTGTGTGTATGGTTTAGGATCAGGAGGTGATGCATTCTGTTGTGAATAGTGTCGATATAATATGAGGTAGAGCTGACTCAGCTAAACTAACAGCAATAAGATATTTTCAGTAATTGTCTCTATAGATTTCACTGCTTTTGTGCTCCACTATTTGTGTAGAAGAAGTGTTTATTGATACTTAAGACAGTTTTATATTTTCAAGGATTGGACATATATTTCCTATTACTAGCTTTACAAAATGAGCATCTGATCCAAAATAGACCCAGAAGCTAAGCCCAAAGCTTTTTATGTTTAGTTTTATTACATTTCTGCTACTCATATATGTTTAAATATAATTTCCAGATTTAAATTTGTTTTAATTTTTTTTTTGCCTCTTTTTTATTGACTCTTTAGCTTTAGGTGTGGTAATTGTCAATACCCCTATAATGTGCTATGATGAATACTTGATTTGATCTTTATAAAAATAAATTGAAATAAATAGTCTTAAATTATTTTCATTTTTGTTCTTAATTTTTAATGTTTACATTTTTAGTCTATTTTGGAATGTTTTCATAAAAAGGGTGAAGTATGAAACTGCAGACTATATTTTTATTCAGTATACCAAGTGTGATATTTATTATTAAAGCATATAAAATTACTTTATATAATTATATGAATACAATTCTTTCAGAAAAAAGAGTTTCCATTTATTTGTTATTTAGTTTCATCATTCTTTGTAACATGCAATCCTATTTCTTAAGTAAATTCATATGTATATGGTTCATGTGTATGAAGGAATTTAGAATTTTACAATATCACAATGGAGCTTGTATTTCAATCATTTTATCATTTAATTAAAGAAAACCAGATATATTGGATAAAAATGCTAGATCACAAAATATTTCTGAAAATTTACTTTTATTTAACTGGGATATTTTCTAACATTATTTTCATAAATTATTTACAGTGCTCATCTTGGTTTCCTTTCTATTTTTTAGTTTTAATAACAATATTGCATTACTTAATATAATTAGTGGGGAGTCGTGCAAATTTCAGTGTCGGAGACAATCCAGGAGGAAAGTCTGATTTGATTTGTATGGATTTTCACAAACCTGGTGTACATGGTGCTACTGCTGATCTTTCCCCTAAGGACCCTGTCCCCTTACTGCTTTTGTAATGCTGATTGCCAAAGCTAATTATAATGAAGATTCCTAGTGACTTTCAGAGATGGACCACAGAGGACCTTTTGTGTTGTTGTGCCACTTTTGTCTTCTATTAAAAATGTGCTATATAAAGTAACTGGATTTAACATTTCTGACTACATATGTCTTCCTGACTTGTGAGTTCAACTCAACTCTCCTTAATTACCCGATAAGTCTTGATATCACCAACCTTCCTCTATATTAGAGAACAAAACATATGTCCTTTGGTTTAAAATCTTTATTTTTTGTATCAAGAGAGTGATAATGTATTTTGCTGGTATCACAGAAAAAGTGAAGGTGCTCACACAGGGAATTTCCAGAGTCCTTTCTAGATCAGTGTGGGTTCTTGAGAAAACAGCGTTCACAAGTCTCTACTGGTCACCCTGTGTCTCCTGTAAATAAAATGCTGTCTGTGATGAATTGCCAACAGATGCCGTGTAATACTAACTCCTGAACCCGTAAGTAGGAGTGTGTGACTTCAGTTATTTTTATTCTATGCCTTATACTGGCACAAGGGGAAAGACAGATAATTGGAAGCAGTAGATTTAATAGTACTAATACTGCATTTGATAATAGCATTTACAACAGTCATTAGTAATGTATGCTTTTCCCCAAAACTATGGTTACAAAATAATAATTTATTCTGGATCCAAGGAAGAAATATAGGAAAAATCCTCCATGTCTGGGGGGTGTGGGTAGAGGTTGGAGGAAGAATATGGATGTATGTATATGTGTGTGCATATGTATCAAGTCCTCCAAACATATATGTGGAAAAGGTACACACAACCAACAGTATACTTATATATTGTATGATGTTTTATTTTCTTTATTTTTTGGGAGATGGGGGGGTTCATTCTGTATCAAGGTGGGCTGCTTAGAACATTTTGTTTCACAACCCAAGGTTGACAGAACAAATCTAAAGCATTTCTGTGCACATGCTGACATGGGCAGCGATTGGCTCCGCAGTGGGTCTGAAGGTGTGCCTGAAGTCCCTTATGCTTTCTGTAACATGTTCAAATTCATTGCTCGCTTCCAGATCACAGGAAATTCAGGGGAGATCTGGGAGATCTTTATTCACAGACAAGTTAAAAACCCTTGGCAAAAGTGCTTATATGAAAAAATAGTTGCATCAATAATAATTCAGAACACAGTATCGACTTAATATTTATGGGAGTCCGGATTCAAATCAGAGCAAAATATTGAGTATGCATGATGAAAAAAACGTTTCAGACATTATAAAAGCTGATTAAAATACTGGGAGCACCACTCAGTGATGCCTTGAGAGTCCAACAAAGCAGGGCACAGGAACGGAGATACTGAGGTCAACCTGGAGAGTCACCTCCGAACAATACAGCCACAACCGAGAGTCCAGTTTTCTGATAGGCTCATCTACTCTGAGCCAGGAAAAAACGTTCAGTGTGTACTGATGATAGTCCTCTGCTCTAGAGCACAGCTGTCTATCAAGCTCCATCTACCATGAACGTGGACTCATATCCGTGCCCCGTGTGAGAGTCTCTGTGCCAGGGAGACCACATCTATAGTGGTGAATACAGTGCTCATTAAATTCAGAAAATGAGGAGGGGGGTGGGAGCATCAAGTATCTGGTATTACACACTATAAAGAATTTCTGAGGAAAATGATTTAAAATCACAATAACATTACTTTTTCCTACATGTACCTTTCATATATAGTGAAGTTAGAAGATTTTGAGCTTGAAAAATTGGAGTTGACAATGGAAGCTGACTAAAACAATGGTATGACTAAAACAAGAAGTATGAGTAATAAGGTAAGGAAAATGAGTCAGTTAAACAAATTTTACTGACCAGTAGCTCTGATATCACATGTGAACTGAGACAGGGATTGAATGAAGGTGACATTAGGTTTGGTTTATTTTGTGGCCTCGTGAGTTCCATCTATGCCACTGCATTAACACAATTTTGAATCATATCCCCTTTTGTTTCTCAAATGTGTTGTTTTACAATAAAATACATAATCACTTCACTTTTAAGGGTTTTGAAATAAAGCACTGTCTACACTAAAGGACACATTCTGGTACGTGCGTTAATTGACGTGCAGTGTTAACAGTTAGAATACTGGTGTTTCAAATAGTTGTCGATCTCTAGGAAGCAATGGGCATATATTTTACGTCTCCTTATCATCAGAGTTTTACATTTGCAGAATAGAGCTTATATCACTCCCTACCTCACAAGATTATATCAAAATCTTATTCACTGTGCTGTAAACAGTGGCTGGAACATGGCAAGATAATTATATGTTTGCTGTTATTAAGCTTATACATTGAACTAAATCATATATATTTGCAAATTGGAACAGTTTTAAAAGATTTCTGAAGCAGAAAGAAAAGAGCAACAGATATAGAAATGAATGCTAAGTGCATAACTAGTCTCAACGAGTAAGAACTTGGACAAAAGGAGAGGTGGGGTACACCGTTTCCAGTGAGGAGACTGAAAATGTACATTTCATTTTGTTTCTCAGTGAATTCATTATACCCTCACTTGCCTTGTATTATAATAAAAGAGGGCAGCAAATCCAAGAAGAATCCAAGAAGGAGGTTTAAAATATTGGTTTTGCAGCTAGCGATATGTGAAATTATAAATCTGATTGTTTAAAATCAAAATGAACATACCACAGATAGAATTTGAAATGTTAATTTCATTAGTACATTATTACAATATAGTTATATAAGCATTAATTATATAATTATATAATCATATATTTATATGTATAGATTATAAAAATTAATTTATACTTATATAAAAAGTTATATAAATTTTAGCAATATTTAAATAATAAAAAGTAATTTTAATATATTAATTTGTCCATTCAGTATCACTTACTGAAGGACCTTAGATCAAAACAGGATAGAAAAAGTGTCCCTTGCATGAACAAATAAAATTCATGTGTCTTAGTTTGAATGTGAAAGTTCATTAACTCATTTTGTCACTAAATTCTGAACTTCTGTTCACTCTGATACTTACACATAGGTTTGCCGTAAACCTGAAGTTCAATGATGAGGAACCACACAACGATAACCACATTCATTCTTCTGGGACTGACAGAAGATCCTCACCTGCTGGTTTTGATTTTGATTTTTCTCCTTATCACCTACATGCTGTGTATATCTGGAAATCTGACCATCATTATCCTCACTTGGGCAGATGCCCACCTTCAAACACCAATGTATTTTTTCCTCCAGAATTTCTCTTTACTGGAAATCTCCTTTACAACTGCCTGTATCCCAAGATTCATGTACAGTATATCAACTGGAGACAGAACAATTACCTATACTGCATGTTTCGTTCAATTATTTTTTATAGATTTATTTGCGGTATCTGAGTTTTTTCTGTTGGCCACTATGTCGTATGATCGGTATGTGGCCATCTGCAAACCCCTGCATTATATGACCATCATGAGCATCAGAGTATGCAAAACAATGGTTATCTGCTGTTGGGTGATAGCCTTTTGTATTATCCTCCCCCCATTTAGCTTAATTGCAACTCTGGAGTTCTGTGACTCTAATGCCATTGATCATTTTGGCTGTGATGCACCTCCTCTTCTGGAAATCTCATGCTCAGACACATGGTTAGCTGAGCGGATGCTTGTAGCCTGTGCTGTTCTGATCTTCATCATTACTCTTGTATGTGTCATTCTTTCCTACATCTCTATCATGAAGACAATCCTAAAATTCCCTTCTGCGCAGCAAAGGAAAAAGGCCTTTTCCACCTGTTCTTCCCACATGATTGTAGTTTCCATCTCCTATGGAAGCTGCATCTTCATCTATATCAAAGCTTCTGGAAAAGAAGATGTGGAGATTAATAAAAGTGTGGCATTGCTTGTTGCATCCGTATCACCAATGCTGAATCCTTTTATATATACCCTGAGGAATAAGCAGGTTAAACAAGCCTTTATTGACTTAATCAAAAAAATTGCATTCTTCCCCAAGAAATAAAGTGCACCTAACGTGATAAATGAAGTGAATTATGCATATTGAATTTATATTTTTCATGAGCTAATAAACACAGCTCTAATTACTTAAAGTATAGAACAATGAGGCTGATCTCACAGCCATTTAATCTTATTTTCCAAACCATTTATTAATGAATAAGTAATTATTTACAAATACTCTGTAGGAGGTAAAACATCATTCAACAGACAATTTCATGGTTGAATTATTCATTTTCTTGTTTATAAATACTGTTTAAAATCTATAATGTGGGCATTGACAGGTCTTTTTAAAAAAAGACAAATCCTCCACCACCCCTCTCATTTTTAAAAATTAAATACTTTAACTAGCAAACTTTTATAATTCCATTGTAATAAAATATAATGAAAAGTATTGAAGAGAAAATGTTATTAAAAGAAAATGTTGGGAGAATATAAAAAATGGAACTGTTCTGAAAATGATTATAATATTCTTCTTAATATGATTGAATGATTAAATTGTGTGATATGTGCAGTATAAACCATACAACTATTTTTAATATAATAAATAGAATTACACCCCCCAATAAAGGAGTAGAATCTGACATAATTAGTAATAAAGGGTTAATAATATCAGTATATTAGGAGTTACTATGAATCAATAAAGAAAGCAAGTAATCCAAAGAATTTAAGATGATTAAAAATATTTATCATAACATGAAATAATGTCTGCTCTATTAGAAATCATTGATTTTCAGATGAAAACTTTGTTTTGTAATCCTTTCATCATGTGTGCAAAGTAATTATTTTTATGACATGAATTACTAGCATATTTGCAAAAACATAGGCACTTTAATGCATAAATTGAAAACTCTAGACTTTCTTATTTATCCAAAATGAATGTAAGATTTCACCTGGATAATCTCAGCCTGGGAATTTATGGTTGACTTGTCCAGTAGCCTAAAATATATATTCAACCCCACTTATTTTAGTCAATTTTTAATAGTAAAGGATTTGGAACAACAAAATGACATCACTTGGGAAATATGTAAGTCAGCTAGGGAATTACAGTGTATGATATAGTTCTTACCAAATGATGTGGACCTTAATTTTTAAGAAATATGTTAAAATATGCATATGTGAAAAGTAAATTTCTGAATACCACATAAATTATTCTGTCATTTTTAGAAAACAGTTTTGTTTATCATAATTGTATGAAATTAGGAAAATATATTTTGACTATGCCTCTCCCCATTCAGAAAACCAAATTCAACTGGCTTGACACATAGAAAATCAACAAATCTTTGATATTAAGAATATATCAGGGGTGACAGTGGTGATACCAGGAGGGAAGGGGGGAGGTAGAAGGGGGAATTGATCACAGGGATCTACATATAACCTCCTATCTGGGGGATGGGCAGCAGAGGGATGGGTGAAGGGATATGCCGGGCAGTGTAAGATAAGATATAATAATAACTTATAAATTATTAAGGGGACACGGGGGAGGAGGGAGTGAGGATGGAGGGGGAGGGGAAAAGGAAAATGAGCTGATTCCGGGAACCCAGGAGGAAAGCGAATTTTGGGAATGATGAGAGCAACAAATGTATAGGTGTGCTTTACACAATTGATCTATGTATTGTGATGAATTGTATGAGCCCCAATAAAATGATTAAGAAAATAAATAAATAAAAATGTATCAATGGATGACTACTAGATATAAGTTTGGACTAGTGAGTGGGTTGAAGGGTTAGGATAGACATGAACTATAAAGACAGTACATTATCTACCTAGTAGAGTGACGTTGGGGTGTGTCACACCAGGTGACGCTGTTACAGACGATTACAGTAAAATGACTGTCTCTTATGTTTTGTGCAGTGTTTCCGTAGAAATTTATTATAATAAAAATTTTAACTTATTTATTTTAATGAAAATATCCCATCAGTATTCACAAAGCCTTAGAAGCACGACATAGAGTCATTGTGAGTCACATTTGACTGTATGGCAGTCGGTGCAGTTATTTATAACATTGAAAACATTTGTTGTTATTGTTGTTAGGTGCCCTTATTCCAGTTGGTTTCAACTCAGCCCTCCTATGTCAAGAGAAAAAGCGCTGCCCAGTTCCACACTATTCCTTTGCTGGAACACTATTCCCATCTGGTTACAGCCACTGTGTTGACCAATCTCTATGAGGGTCTTCCATTTTTTTCTGACCCTTTCTTTATAAAGCATCCAGGGACCAGTCCCTCTTGATAACATACCCAAAATATGAGAGCCACATTTTACCATGCTCATTTCTAAGGAGCAGTCTGACTATACTGCTTCCCACCCAGAGCTGTTCATTTTTCTGAAAGTCTGTGGAATATTTAAAATTCGTAGATATTAAAAATCTTTGAATATCACAGCTGCAGGCTAGAATATTTTTCTTTAATTTGTTCAGTTCGATAAATGATGACCGTCTCCTTCACTTTTGGATCTTTAATTCCAGGTCTTTGAATATTTCATTATACTTTCCTTTGTCTTCTGGAGTTGACATTTAAAATTTTCTTTCACTTCTTATAACATCATTTCTTACGCTTACAAACATTTTAGATGCAAGAGCAAGGTTCAGGTTTGCTTTTGTTTTAACATCCATTTTGGTCGTTTCTTTCTCTCCTTTTCAATACCGTTTGCTTTCGTTATGTAGGATGTTCTTAATGTCATCTCATAGGGCATTAGTATTCAGTGCACCCAATCTCTTCTTGGAAGGGTCTTTAAATTCAGGTGGGATACACTCACGTTGGCATTTTGCCTCCCAAGGACTTGTTTAATTTTTCTCTGCCTTAACAAATGTGCATATGATGGGCTAATGGTCTGTTCTGACTGGTGACATTGAGCTTTTCCATCATGGCATTCTCCAGCTGCCGTGTACTTGATAGGGTGAAGTACATGTATATTTATTTATTATTCATGAATAAGTTATTGGTCTCACAAAATTATGTCATGTGATCTCAAGCATTTCTTGAATTTGTTGGGATTTAATACATATATCATATCATTCTGGATTCCAATCACGTCAAGTAGAATGTACAATTGTGACCACAATCAGCCCCTCTCCCCCATCATGAAATCCGTATTTAACTGCTTGATGCTGTTTCAAGGATTGTCTGTGGCGAGGTGGGCTGCTAAGCCCATGATCTACGGTTAAAACCACCAGCCACTATGTAGGAAAAAGATGAGACTGTCTGCCTCCCTAAAGATTGACAGTTCTACCCTGTCCTCTAGGTTCATTAGGGGTCAAAATTGACTCAGTGGTAGTACGTTTGGTTTTTATTCTTCTTTCTGATTCTAACTTTCCTATTCCAAACATCAGTAATTATCAATGCATCTTGATTGCCTCTCTGATCAATATCAAGGCAGCATGTTAATATACTTTCCAAATAGACTCTCATAAAAATGGTCCTTTTTACTCAATTACAATGATGCTTCTAATTATGTGGTATTATTTGCACACGTGGTGTAAACTGGTGTTTTCATTGTTGTCAGTATTTTCAAGCTCATCAGTTTTTTGAAATGTTCTGATGTGTCAGCTATAATATTGTGTTGCTATGAACTGGAATCAACTTTATGGCAGTGAGTGAGGTATTTGTAAACTGAAATCAATAGCTTTTTTGATCATGAACTAGTAATTAAAGAAAACACAGGAGCAATTTTAAAACTGCTCCAGCTTAGTTATTAATGACTTAATAATAATGCTGTAATTCAATTTTTTAAAGATTTGACAAAAAATTGTTGTTAATATTTGTATAGCCAAAGAAATATTACATTTAAGTAATTTATGACTATATAAGTATACCACATAACATTCTGTGATGAAATAGATAATCAAAATTACTAAGGATTCTGTATGAACTGGTATAGGACAAGTTACATGGGGATTGGATGCATGAGTTAGCAGCCTGGTTGACACCAGCCCTCGTGATGCCACTGGGTACAAATGTACACAGTTTCTTTGGGAGACACAAGTGAACAATTTAAAAGTCGAGTGTTGACCTCTTCTCTAAGCCTATTTTGTTTTTGCTTGCTTTATGGACATTTGTTGAATACCTATCTTTTTTTTAACCTAGCTTCCATTCACTTCTGATGATGAGGATAAACATAGCCAGTGAACATGATTGTTTAATTCATGGATTTGTTTTGCTTTCAGGAAAATTCTATCTCTGATTTAAGTAGTTGATCACATAATTCAGGTTAAGTCAATTATCCCATTCTATCATGCCATTTTCCTTGCTTAATTGAGGGTAATGACCTAAATCAAGCCACCCATATTCAACCAAGGGATTTTTGTTTGGTTAAGTTTTCTTTCAGTGGGTAAAGAAGTGTGATTATGGAAATCAGACTATATCTAAGTAAGGATGCATTTTTTTCTTGGTCAGTATCAATTCTTCTCAAGCAAACAATATAAGACAAAATAAAAATGGAAAAACAAAAGTGAGATATTTATTGAAGCTTACGTTGAAGATAGAGAATTCAGCTAGTATATTCAAATTTTCCAGCTTTAAGTAGTTGGTTTAACAATAAACATGCCCATATAAGAACAACAAGCATTTCCCTCCTCTGCTTTCTAGGACCTGGATCACATAACGTGTTTTGGTAAAGAAGACAATAGCAAATATGATGCCAGAAGAATCTTGAAGATGCTAGAACATTTGAGGAAATACTTGTCACAAATATAGATGCAAAATCTTCAACAAAAATATAAAAATTAAAATGAAACAGTAGGAAAAATAAACATATGCAGTATATATGAAAGAGTGATTCAATATTTAAAAACAATCAATATAATCCACCATATAACATAAAAACTTGAAATAGAATGTAATCATGTCAATTGATTAAAAAAGAACATTTGATAAAATCAACACCAATTTTTCAAATAAAACCAGATTAAATAGAAGTGAATATCCTCAACTTTATAAGAAACTCCAAAGAAGCAACAGTACCAATTTCCTGAATTAATAAACCAATATACAAAGGCTGTAGAACACAAGATTGATGACCAAATGCTACTTCTTTTCTTATGTACTACAAAGAACAATTAAATTTTAAATTCAAATTTAAAAACATGTATTTACATTAGAAGAAAATCTACTTTTTAATTTAAAAAATACATACGAGAACTATTTACAGACAATGACAAAATTCAAGAGAAGAAATAAAATAAGGAAAAACATGGCTGCCAGATAAAAGCTAGTGAATCAAACTCAGGCAGAGTCTAACTGATATGGACTAGTGCCCTGGAAAGTCAGGCTCAAGACCTGAATTCTGGGTGCCTTAAGATTATTATTTATTATTTTTTGTAAAAACAAAACCAAAAAAACACTCACAAAGCCTCTTTCCCCTACAGAGAACCTAGAACTTGGTATTCTAGAGACTATTGGCAGGGCCTTGCCAGTGCAGGGACTTATCTCCTCCCTACTTCCCTGTTATTAGAAGGCTCCCTTCTCTCCCCACTAAGGATCTAATTCCTACTGCCCATTTAGCCCCTGTAACCCCTGTCTGGAATGCAGATCATGCGGTGTGGTACAGAATCCCTTTACCTCTCTCCCATTCCCCTTGTGACACTCCCTTTGGGGGTATAGTTCCTACATTGACAGATCAGCTCCCTGAGAGCAGGGAAGAAGAGTGCAGCCAAACCAAAGGCATTTGGTTGTAAACACTGTAACATTTGTTGGCTAAATTCTCCCTATAAATGACATAATGAGAGTCAAGTATGGACACTACTTAATAATCAAAGGATGAAAAGACCAAGAATACATAGTCATAATAAACATATCTGAGCGGGGAGGGAGGGGAAAATGAGGAACTGATGCCGGGGGGCTTAAGTGGAGAGAAAATGTTTTGAGAATGATGGGGGCAATGAATGTACAAATGTGCTTTACACAATTGATGTTTGTATGGATTGTGATAAGAGTTGTATGAGCCCCTAATAAAATGATTTAAAAAAAACCAAAAGGATTGGAGCCTTTAGTATGGATTCCAACTCAATGTTAAGGAAGACCAGAATCCTCACAACTGGAACAGTAAGTCACATGATAAAAGGAGAACAGATTGAAGTTACAAGCTTTCATTTTGCTTGCATCCACAACCAATACTCATGGAAGCAGCAGGCACGAGATCCAAAGACCCATTAGCTTGTGTAAATCTGATGCACAAGACCTCTTTAAGGTGTTGGAAAGCAAGCCTGTTACTCGGAGGACTAACGAGGACCAGACCAAAGCCATGGTACCTTCAATTGTCTCATATGGATGTGAAAGTCGGACACTGAAGGAAGAAGATCGAAGAATTGATGCGTGTGAATTGTGGTGCTGGTGGAGAACCTAAAAGTACCATGGACTGCCAAAAGAGCAAATAAATCTGTCTTGGAAGAAGTAGCAGCCAGAATGTTCCTTAGAGGCAAGGAGGATAAGACTTCTTCTCATGTACTTGGGACATTTTGTCAAGAGAAACCAGTCGCTGGAGAAGGGCATCTGACTTGGTAAGATAGAGGGGCAGAGAACAAAAAGGCCCACGACAAGATGGATGGACACTGTGGCTGCGACCATGGGCTCACAAGAGAAAATGTGCGAGGATGGCGCAGGGACTTTGGGCCGGGTTGCCTTTCTTGTATTCTGGGTTGCTCTGAGTCGAAAGCGACTCGCTGACGCCTAACAATAACAACAACCAAAACATGCCAATAATGTCATTTCTTTTAAAATAGTTTACCTTAACTTTTAAAGCAATATTAACAATAATTGTTTTAGCCTTTCTAAGTGCAAGATAGTTTAAAACAATTTTCCATCCACAATAATATCCATAGCATTTTTATAAATAAACATATCTGCACCCAATGAAAGACCCTCAAAAATTGGGTGCATAAGCAAATGTGAAGCAGAAAGCTGATGATGCCTGGCTATCAAAAGATATAGCATCTTGGGTCTTAAAGACTTGAAGATAAACAAGTGACCATATAGCAGAGAAGCACTAAGCCCATATGGAAGAGACACACCAGCCTGTGTGATCATAGGATCAGGTATCAGGCATCAAAGACCCAAAACAAAAGTCAAATCTTTGTGAATTAGGGGGACTGCGGACTGTAGGCTTTGGACACCCCTTTACAGAAGGGTCACAAGGAAGATATGAGGCAGTCAGGGTGCAGTATAGCACCGATGAAACACACAACTTTCCTCTAGTTCTTTAATGTTCCTCTTCCCACCACTATCATGACCCCAATTCTACCTTAAAAATCTGGCTACACCAGGTCATGTACATGGGTACAGATAAGAGCTGGAAACACAGGGAATCTAGGACAGATAAACCCCTCAGGACCAATATTGAGAGTGGCCATACCAGGAGGGGAAGGGGAAGGTGGAGGGACAAAGGGGGAACTGATTGTAGTGATCTACCTATAACCTCTTACTGGGGGGATGGACAACAAAAAAGTGGGTGAAGGGAGTCATTGGTCAGTGTAAGACATGAAAAAATGATAATAATTTATAAATTATCAAATGTTTGGGAGAGAGGGAGGGATGGTGGAGGACAGAGAGGAAAAATGAGAAGCTGATACCAAGTAGAAAGAAAATGTTTTGAAAATGATGATGGCAACAAATGTACAAATGTGCTCAACACAATGGATGGATGTATGGATTGTGATAAAAGTTGTACAAGCCCCCAGTAACATGTTTAAAAAAACACAATTAAATCCTCAAAGAGATAAAAGGAGAAATCACTAGATTGAAAATAATAGTAAAAGACTTCAATACACAACTCTCAAGGAAAGATAGATCAACAGGAAAGAAGCTCAATAAACTGAAAAGCTAAACCTAGTTCTACATCCGAGATATTTACAGAGTTCTCCAAGCAATAGCAAAAAAATACTTGTTCTTCTCCAACACACATGACACCTATTCTACAAGAGACCACATGCTAAGCCATGAGGCAAACTTTAACAAGTTCAAGCACATAGAAGGTTCATCTTTTCAGAGCATGTGTCATAAAACAAGAATTCAACAATAGAAAGAATAAAAACATAAAGACAAACGCATAGACACTGAACAGCAAACTATTCAAAAAGACTGGTTACTACAAAATCTCCACACAGGAGCACTGACAGCGCTGGAGGAATATGCAAGAGTGGCAGGATACCAGATCAACAAACCGAAGTCTATTTGGTTTCTATGTACACTGGACAAGAACATGAAAGAGGAGACCAAGAAGGCAGTACCATTCAGAATAGCTAACATAAATGGAAATATCTAGGGATATAATTAACCAAAAGTCGAAAGACTTATACAAGGAAAACTACAGGACCCTAGTACAGGAAACCAAAAATGGCCTACACAAATGGAAGAATATCGCATTCTTGTGGATCAGAAGACTCAGTATAGTACAAATGTCAATCTTACCCAAGGAATTATATAAGGTTAGCACTATTCTGATTCAAATAACAACAACCTTCTTCAAATAATTGGAAAAACTGACCAGCAATTTCATGAGGAAAGGGAAGAAGCCCAGAATTAGCAGAGAATTCCTCAAGAAGAAGGACAAAGTCTGAGAGCTCCCTTTACCCAACGTTAACACCTATCACACAGCCCTCAGACCAATGGAAAAGGTCAGGAAACCCAGAAATAAAATCATCAGTATATAGACAACTGATCTTTGAAAAGGGCCCCCAAAGCATCAAGTGGGAAGTGGATGCCCTCTTTAACAAGTGGTGCTGGTAAAAATGGATATCCACCTGTAGAAACACGAAACAAGATGCTTGCCTCACCCCATGAGCAAGAACAAACTGAAGGTGGATCACAGACATAGAGGTAAAACTCTGAACTAACAGGACCATCAACAAAGGAATTGGGACAAACCTAAGAACCTTGGCTCAGGGATTATGTAGGCTAACTGCAAAGGGTACACACATATACAGGTGAACCTGAAATCAACAGTAGGATATACTAAGGATACAACACTTACGTGTGTCGAAAGTCTTTACCAAGAGAGTAACAAGAGAACCCACAGACTGGGGGAGGATTTTTATCAATGGCACAACAAAGGGCTTATTACTAAAATCTACAATTCCCTCCTAGCTTTCAAAAGCAGTTAACCCCTTGAGGAAGTGGGCAAAAGACTTGAACAGAAGTTTCACTAGGGAGGAGACCCTAATGGGTAATAAACATGTGAGGAAAAAGATCCCGATCATTAACTATCAGAGAAATGCAAATTAAAGTATCCATGAGATACAACCTAACACCCTCAAGGATAGCCCAAATCAGGAAATCAGGGAGCAACAAAAGTTGGAGGGGATGGGGTGAGATAGAAACTCTCCTTTACTGCTGGTGGTCATGTAGATACATACAGCCTCTGTGGAAAGTGATCTGGAGAAATTTAAAGCAAATGGAAATTGAGCTACCTCATGGCCCAGCTATCCCTCTACTGGACATTTACCCAGAAGAGGTAAGAAATAGACCAGGATCTGTGGTCCATGCTCCAATGTTTACTGCGGTACAATTCACAATCGCCCAGAATTGGAAACAACCTAAATTTTCATTGATAGATGAGTGGATTAGAAAACTCTGGCACAATGGACCTGTGCATCACTAAAACGCACTGATGATCGCATGAAGCACATCATTTCATGGGAAGAGTTGGAGGAAATTATCCTGTGATGTTAGCCAAGCACAAAAGGACAAGTATAACATGAGTCCCCTGAAGTCAGTGTAATCAGCACAGGAGGTATAGAGGAAAAGCCATTTATCTCACACAATAGGTGTTCAAGTCCAGGCAGTTGGGTGGGCGTCAGACTAAACTCAAGCAGGTACATGTCATTTCAACAAAGAAGGGGAAAGGGGGGAAGGGAGAAGAGAGAAATGTTGGGGGAAAGGGAGACAGTGGTGCCTGGGGAGCAGGACACTAACCTAAGTGGAAGAATATTGATTGTGGGAGTGTGCATGCTGACCTCACCATGGACACCAAACCTTGAGGGCAACCTAACCACGTGGAGCAAGGCATGAACAGAATGGGCTAAAGGGCTGGCCCCAATCAGAGCCAAACTGACCCGCTCCCTAGAAGAATGTGCTACACAGGACAACACTAAAGCTTTAGGTTGGGGACAGGGGCTGGCATGCCATGCCCACATGGAAGTAAAGCAAGAAGGAAAAAAGAGAAAGGGACAGTCTAGACCCCACCAAGCCCATGGCACCATGTCCCCGCATGGAGCTGCTGCGGCACAGAGAGGACTGGAGAGTCGACAAATGCTCAAGACATGATGTCCCCTCACGGGAGCATAACCATGGCAGAGGAAAATACAGGGGACACACGATGGGGAGTTAGTCTGGTCTGAACACCCCACAGTGGGGCAAACCATGAAAGGAACATAACAGATCAGCAATGAGAGCAAAGCCAAGCCACAAAACTCCTGAGGAGCACCCAGAATACACTTCAGTCCAGGAGGGGCAGCTCCTGGAATTCCCTCAGGAAGAGTGGGGAGATAGTCAGAAAGGTCAGCAGACAGAGCTGGAATTATGTATAGTTTTTGTTTTGTTTTGGCTAGTTATTATTATTGGGGTTTTTTTTTGCTCTTTTTATTCAATCTCTTGTTTTCTTTTTATTTGGTCTCTGTTATTGTTGGTTTGCCTACTTATATAAAATAGGCATGGGAAGCAAGCTTGAGGAGAAAGCAGCAGGACTGACAGGAGGAAGGTAAAAGGAAACAGAAGAAAGATCTAGGAAGCAAAGCTATGGATAGAGGTATAAGCATAGGTTAAGTATATATTATGTACATATATTTATATGGCAATACATTGAGGTAGTGGATGGACATCGGGCATCTTCTCAAGCCCTCCCTCAAGGCAAAAACACTTTGTTCTAACAACTTGGCATTCTGTGATGCTCACCCTCCTGGCACAATTGCTGAAGACAAAATGGGTGCATAAGCAAATGTGGTGGAGAAAGCTGATGGTGCCCGACTATCAAAAGATACAGCATCTAGGATCTTAAAGGCTTAAAGGTAAGCAAGCAGCCATCTAGCAGAGAAGCAACAAGCCACATGGAAGAAGCACACCAGCCTGTGTGATCATGAGGTGCTGATGAGATCAGGAAACAGGCATCGGAAGACCCAAAACAAACAAAAACATATTGTTGAGAATGAGGGTGGTCCGAGCAGAGACCCAAAACCTATCTGTAGACAATGGGACACCCCCTCGCTGAAAGGTCAAAAGGAAGGGATGAGTCAACCAGGACACAGTATAGCACCAATGAAACACACAGTATTTGTTTGGTTCCTTCAGGCTTCCTCACCCCCGACTATCATGAACTCCAGTTCTGCCTTTCACTGCAGGCTAGACTGGAGCATATGCATAGGTATAGATAAGAGACAAGAGCTCAGGACACATGGAATCCTGAAATAGGAATGGGAGTAGGGATACCCAGAGGGTAGGGGGAAGGTGGGTAAACGAGGAGAGGAAGTGTGAACTGATCACAATGTTCTACACATAATCACCCCCACCACCCCCAGGTGGATGAACAGTAGAAACCATGGGGGAAGGGAGACAGCTGTCAGTGTAAGTTATGAAAATAACAATTTATCAAGGGGTCACAAGGGTGGGGGTGGGGAGGGAGGGAAAATATGTACAAATATGCTTGATAAAATAGATGCAGGGATTGATATAAAAGCTGTAAGAGGCCCCAATAAAATGATCTTTAGAAAAAAACAACAGATGGTGAGAAACTCACTGACACCCTTACCCCCTTTCTTTGGAAAGCTCAGTTTGAACACCAAACTAAAATATATCTCTGTAGTGTTCTCCTACTTGTTCTCTGTAAAAGTATGCTAATTTCTTCCCACATTAAAGTGTGATGACCTTTATGACGCCTCATAAATATTTGTCAAGTAATAATCCAGTTTCCTCACATAGCTTTTTCATCCCGATTGGTTGCCTCCACAGTGATCTAATTAGAAATATCCCTTGAAGCACGATACTCAAATTTAAGCAACAAATTAACCACAAGTACTTCAGTTAACCATACTGCACTGCTGAGTCTCATTAAATACCTGACAGGTTGATCTTGGATTGTGGCAGTTTCATAATCTGTCAATTTGAGTGAAGGGATGGAGGCTAGCCTGTCAATCAGGTCATAGGGAATGACACCCTTTTGTGGGCACGGCCTTCTCCTGCGGATTTTGGGAACTGCTGTCTTCCTCCTTGGAGGCTGGACATACACTCTCTCTCTCTGCTTCACATTCCTGTTGCTAAGCCTCATGGAGCTATGCTGGTGGCAGCCCGAGTCCTGGAGCTGGAGAGGCCAAGTGGAGACCCACGCCAGCGCTGAGATGCTTCCATACCACTGGATCCACAAGACTTTCAACCCACTGGCCTGTCATCTTCCTGCATTCAGCATCATTACATGTGTTGCATGAGTCAGAAGAGGAATTTATAGACTCGTATTGGAATCTATAGACTGGTATGGGCCAATATTGGACTTATGAACTCAATCTGGACTAGACCTGGTTGTTTTCTTAAAATACAATTGCTCTTTGATATGAAGCTCTCTCTCTCTCTCTCTCACACACACACACACACACACACACACACGCGCGCGCACAAAGACTGGCTATTGATCCAAATAAGGGATGAAATAGGAGGTTCCTAGAAACTGATGAGAATGATAACACAAATACTAAAAGCTATGGGACACAGCAAAAACAGTTAGCTGAGGTCAGTTTATAGCAATCAATGGTCACATAAAAAAAGAGGATAAAATCCTTTTCAATATTTTAACACAACACCTCCTCCAACAATTAAAAGAGAGTCAACAGCAAAAACTTTCCAACAACAGAAAATAAATCATAAAAGTGAAAGTAGAAATAAAAGAGCTGGAAAACAGAAAAACAATAAGAAAATGAACAAAACAAGAGGTTGAGTCTTTGAAAGGATCAACACAATTGGCAAACTGCTAGCAAATTTAACAAGGGAAAAGAAAAGCAGGTGAAAATATCTAGAATTAGAGATGAACAAGTGACATCACAGCAGATAAAATTGAAATAAGAAGTATACAAACAGTATTATGAAAGACTATTCCATCAAATTCAGTATTCTAGATGACATGGTCAAGTACCTAGACTCACACTTTCTACCCAAATTAATAGCCAAAAGGATGGCCTTTTCAATAAATGGCACTTAGAAATATGGATATCCGTCTGCAGAATAATTAAACAGGACCCCTACCTCACTACATTCACAAAAACAAACTCAAGGTGCATCAGAGCCCTAATGTTAAACCCAAAGCTATCGGGATCATCAATGAGAAAATTGGGACAAATCTACACGTCCTAGTGCAGAGTTTACAGAAGCTACTAGGTGTAACTAAGAAAGCACACACGGTGGAAGGCAAAAGACCAATGGGTCCTATTAAAACTATAACACTTGTGTACATTAAAAGACTTCATCAAGCAAGTAAAGCAAGAGCTCACAGATTGGGATAAGATATTTAGCAGTGACCTAACAGACAAAGGACTAATTACTAAAATACTGTATACAGATTATTGCAAGCCCACACATGAACCATACAAAAAACCCTGTTAAAAAGTGAACAAAGGAACTGAATAGACAGTTTACAAATGATGACATCCATATGGCTAACAAGCATATAAGGAAATGTCCTGGTTCACTAGCCATCTGGGAAATGCAAATAAAAGCAATGATAAGATACCATCTCACACCCACACCAGAAGTACAATTTCAAAAAGAGAGAGGAGAAAACAACAAGTGCTGGAGAGGGTGTGGAAAGACCGGAACTCTTAAACACTGCTGGTGGCTTGTCAATATGTAGAACTACTGTGAAAAGCTATATATGACAAACACCATATGACCCAGCCATACCATTGCTGGGCATATACCCCAAAGAAATAAAAGCCAGCTCACGAACAGACCTGCACTCTACCATTGCAACAGAGTTCACAATAGCAAGAAGTCGGAAACAGCCCAAATCCCCAGAAGTAGAAGGACGGATTAAAAATAACACTGTTATATAACCAGTGGTTCTCAACCTTCCTAATGCCGTGATCTTTTAATAAAGTTCCTCATGTTGTGGTGACGCCCTGCTCACGCCCAACCATAACATTATTTTCGTTGCTACTTCATAACTGTCATTTTGCTGCTGTTATGAATCGGGCGACCTCTGAGAAAGGGTCAGTCCACCCCTAGGTTGAGAACTGCTGGTGTATACACACAATGAAATGCTACCCAGCCTAAAATACAGTGACGAAACCCTGAAACACCGGATGACATGGAGGGTTCTGGAAATCTTTAGGCTGAGTGAAGTGGGTCAATCACAAAAGGACAAATACTGTACAAGTCCACTACTGCAGGGATGAGCAACAGGATGGGAGGAGGCTCAGGCTTTTAGGCCACAGGGTCTGCTGGCCAGGTCAGCCAGGTAGTTTGGTAGAGAGCCTGACTGGTGCCCATGAACCAGGCACTATCTTCTCTGTGGGTACATTTTGAAGGTTATATTGGCGGAGGGTTCCTCACATCAGATTTTCGAAAAAGGGGAAAGGTCGGGTGACAACCCTGTGGCTGGCCTGCAGAGGTGTGACAAGGTCTCTCTGCACTAGCAGACATTCCTACCAGAGTGGTGAGGGATGGTGATGAGGAAACCATGGCAACAGAAGGGAAAGGGAGGGTACACGTCGTGGAGAAGACAGATACGTTTCTGTAAGTAGAAAAGAGGGGAGGACCAACTTCTTGCAGGGGAACAAAATTACTAACAACCCTTTGAAGGATCCTCAGAGGGTACTGTGCATGGTACTATGCTCTTAAGAAGACACATTGGTCCGAGTACACTCCTTAGGGACCCAGACCATGCACCAAGACACACTGGCACATGGAACCCTGGTTCTTCAAAGTGCACAACACACTCCAAAGGCCATACCAGAGGGATGCGAGATGGAAACCTCACTAGGTGAGCTAGTCTCTACCTTAAACATCCCTGTAACCTGAGGATTAAATAGCAAAAGTAAATGGTGTGTGAAGAAGCAGAAGAGAGCTACACCGAGCGTATTCAACTGTCGGTAGGCAGACTGACATTGACTGACTACTTCATGCCCTACTTGCCGTATTAAGATATGTTTTTTCCTGGCAGACCTGTATCTGACATTGTCAGTGAACATTATTGAAAGTTTTACCTGAACATCAACTCCCATTGTTTATGCAAATAGCTTCCAGTCATGCAAAGATTTGTTCTGGTCTGGAAAACTGAATAATTGCAAATGAATATTTCAATATGCAGTTAGCCTACACTTGTTCAAACCCTTTCTCAATAGCATTTTAAAATTAGTACCATGGGATAGCTTACACCCTTCACCCACTTCTCCACTGTCTGTCACCAGGGAGGAGGTTATATGTAGTTCTTTGTAATTGGTTCCCCCTTTCTTCCTCATTTTCTCTTTACCCTGCCTGTTTCGCCTCTCTCACCACTGGTCCTCAGGGGTTCATCTGTCCTGGATTCCCTGTGTTTCCAGTTCTTATCTGTATCAGTGTGCAACCTCTGGTCTAGCCAGATTTGTAAGGTAGAATTGATCATGATAGTGGTGGGGGAGGAAGCATTCAAGAACTAAGGGAAAATGCTATGTTCATCTTTGCTACACTGCACCCTAACCGGCTCATCTCCTCCCTGTGGCCCTTCTGTAAGGGGATGTTCAATCGGCCACAGATGGGCCCTGGGTCCCCACTCGGCACTCCCCCTTATTCACAATGCTATGATTTTTTTGGTCTTTGATGCCTGATACCTGATCCCTTCGATGCCTTGTGATCTCACAGGCTGGTGTGCTTCTTCCATGTGGGCTTTGTTGTTCCTCAGTTAGGTGGCCACTTGTTTATCTTCAAGCCTATAGGACCCCAGACTCTAATTTATAAATTATCAAGGGTTCGTAGGGGGGAAGGTGGTGAGTGGGGTCAGAGGCGAAAATGACGAACTGATACCAAGGGTTCAACTAGAAAGCAAATGTTTTGAGAATGATGAGGGAAACAAATGTTAAAAAATGGCTTGACACAATGGATATATGTATGGATTATGATAAGAGTTGTATGAGCACCCAATAAAATTATTTTTAAAAAATAATTAAAAATAAATACCTAAAAAAAATAGTACCATGGCTAAATAATGGCACTATAAACAGAAGGTTCTTATGCTCCAGGGAGATGATCAGTAAGATTCTCCACCATAAACTGACAAGGATGTTTCCAAGGTGAACCAGAGGCAGACAAAAATCATAGGAATGCATTTTGGTCTCATACGTAATCCTCGCTCCAATGTAAGGACAATTCATTCTTACGACACTGCCCTGCCCCTTACTTGCCCTCATGAAGGAAACACAGAAGATATGGATGCTATAGCAAAGTGTGGGGAAGAAATCAAATGCTTCCTAGCTATCAGAAAGAATAGCATTTAGGGTCTTAAAGGCTTATTTTCAAGAAGCAATCAAGTAAGTGAGGCATCAACTAAGCCCACATGGGAGAAGCCCACCAGCATCCATGATCCAAGTATTGTAAATTGTGTAATTCAAATTCAAAGGAGGGAGTGGTATCAGAGTTTAAATTGTGAGATTATGGTGTGCAGAAGGGTATGGATGACAATGGACTCCCAAAATATATTTTCTGTCTCTACACAGGGAATAAGCTTCTGGTGATTTCCTTCTAACTATGATCGAGGGCTTGGAAAACTGACTATCAGACAAAGAATATTGAAGACACAACTATTTCAGTTTAATCTTATAAAGAGTAACACAGTGAAAAATCTGGGTGACTTTTGGTATAGCAGTGAGCTTTAAGATACCGTAACAAAAGCACTGTTTGAGAAAGAAACAAATGATAAGTTAGATAATATAAGAAAATATTTCTGTTATGCAAAGAACTTAAAAAAGAATTAAAAGAATAACCACATAAATAAAGAAAATACTTTAAAACATTTATTATGTACAGCACTTGTATGCAAAATATATTAGGTGGTACAAAACTAAACAATAAGAAAAAAATTAGAATTAAGCAAAATATTCCATCAGAGACTTCACCAATAAAGATGCACATGAGAAAACAGGCTATTTAAAATCAAAACCTGATATATCACTTCACACCTATAATACCTATAATAATAGATAAAATAACAATATCAAGTTCTTTATTTAGTTACAAAATGCAATGAATATGATGTAAAATGGTACATCCATCTGAGAAAAGTTTATTATATAATATTGCCTACATAATACCACAATGTATCATAATATTACCTTAAGATATATAAATCATGCTTCTTTGAAAACATAAGTCTATCACAATCCTGCTTATGAGTGTTGATAGCAGCTTTATTCAGAGATTTCAAAAACTGGAGACATTTGATTTTTGAGTGGAGAATAGCATTGAATATAATAAAGATTTTCAGAAGAATGAACATATCGGTATTAAAAGAAATGCACTTAGAATTAAAATCGAGTGTGATGAGACATCATACATGCTTTTCATCAGGGAAGTTTGATCTCTGGAAAAGGAGGTCCTTTTCGTATTACAGGACCATCAAAAATGAGGAAAAGCCTCATTGAGATGGATAGACACAGTAGCCACAATGAAGTATTTAAACAAACCAAAAGTCATGCAGATGGCACAGGATAGCACAACACTGTTCTGTTATATTGAACTGAAAATAAAAATAACAACAGAGTAATTACATGTTTAACTATTTGAGGAACTTTTTACATTTCCACCAGCAACGTTTTAGTGCTCCAATTTCTATTCAGCTTTGCCGATGTTTGTTAAGCCCCAGTCCCCCACCCCCACCTCCACCCCACATGTGCATGCATACGGGGACACACACACACACACACACACACCACTCCCCTTCTGCCCTTCTGTGGATTTTGAAGTGTTAACACATCGTGGTTTGGATTTATATTTCCCAACAAACTAATGAAAGTTCACTAATGAAAGGTACAGTCCTATCTCAATGGGTAATGTAAAGGTATGTCATTTGAAACCATCTGGCGGCTCCATGGAAGAAACGCCCTTGAACTTCTTCCACAAAATTACAGCAAACCTCCTATCAGTTGTATATAAAAATGTGCTTGGAGCTAGAAGAGATTGAGCAGCACTGGACAGAAAGAAGAAAACAAGGGAGGAGAAGACAAACCGAACATGATTCAGGAATATCAGCTAATGGTTGAGACTGAACTAAAGTGTGTTGTGACATTCTGGACGGACCTACCCCTAGAATGTCATGACGGACTATGGTTAGCGAGCCAGCAGCTCACACTGGCGAGTCCACGGTTTTCTATTATAAAATGAAAGGCATCTACCATAGCTATCTGGCTGAGCTTGGCACAGAGAGGAGGCTACAGAGAAGGGCTTTGTGGCCCATAAAACTGCTAATGATGTTGCAGTGACAGAACTTCCACCAGCGCACCCCGTGAACTTGGGTCTTGCCCTCCATTTTTCTGTATTCTACTCTGAAATTCTTCATTCCCCCGACTGTGCCTGCAGGTTGGCAAAAGCAGCTTTTGATGGTGCACTTGCATAGCTGGATACTTGAGTAAAGAAGTGTATTGCATGATTCACTTATCATGCAATTGTTACGTGTTCATCTGACACTATGGACTTCAGACATGCAGGGTGATGGTGAGGAGCAGAACAAAGAAGCGTTGCAAGATGTGGAACATGAAAATCCGTGAGACCAAAAAGCCAACAAAAGAATCCATTTCTGTCTGCCTCCTTCCCACTCTATCCCTTGGAAGTTCCCCCACTGTCACTGAAAACAACCAAATCTGGGTTTTACACTTGGTCTTAGAATGTAGTTCCTGCCCTCTGTTTTTTTTTTTAAAGAGTTTTCAAAAGTTCTTCAAGGTAAGAGTGAATTCCTGTGGATTTTACTGGTCCCAGCTTTTAGGTTCTTTGAGACACTAGCAGGACTGCATAGACTGAGGCTATTCGGCACTACTGTGCCCGTGTGTGCCTGACTGTGGCCAGATCACTATTAGAGATGAAATGTACATTCAAAAGTCATGAGACTTCTAGATGATGTGAGCATCATGAGAGAGAGGCTGGTCACACTAGAGAGGCTGATGTGGTGGCATTTTCCCTTTTTCTAATTGTTAAAATTCTTTGTAATTTATATATATAGGGTTATATGAGCTCTAAAATATCAGATTTAATTCTTCATTTACCGTTTAGATGTCTTTAATTCATTGTTCTTGCCTAAATGCTTTGGTTAAAACTTCCAGAATATTGTTGAATAGCTGTGGTGAAACAGGCATCTTTGTCTGGAAAACTTTCAGCCTTTGACCATTGAGTATGGTAGGATCCGGGGTTATCCCCTCAAACCATGGTCCCCATGGTTTTCCAAAACTGTAAAGCTTTATAGTAGTATAAAAAACAATCTTTCTTCCAGGAGCCACTTGTGGTATCGAATTGCTGACCTTGCGATTAACAGCCCAAAGCATAACCCATTATGCCAACAAGGCTCCTTTAAAAATAATGGGACATAATAAATTAACACTATACACATGTCCTCAATATGCTGGAGTATTTCTACATATATAAAATGACACTTGCTTTCGATTTTTTATTTATCTGAAAACACAGTACTACTTTACTTTTTAAAAATGTTTAAATGTCATATAATTCACATATCATAAAATTCAATAGCTTAATCAAATTAAGAAGAATTGCACAATAATAAGGACAATCTCTTTTAGAATAATTGTTTTCTTCTATGTACTTATTGTTATGTTGGCTGTGATCTATATTGAAGATGACAATTCTTGATCATTGTCACCAAGCGTTTCAAGTCCTCCTCACTTTCAGCAAGCAGTGTTGTGTTAATTGCACATTGCAGGCTGTTAGTAAGCATTCCTCCAATTCTGATGCCCCATTCTTCTTCATATAATAAGCTATATAATTCATAGCTTTTCTGAATTTGCTTAGCATACAGATTGAATAAGTATGTTGATAGGCTACAATCCAGACACACACCTTTCCTGATTTTAAATCATTCAGTATTACCTTGTTCTATTTGAACAGCTGCTTTTGATTCATGTACAAATTCTGCTAGGGCAAGCCTAAGTGTTTGGAAATTCCCATTCTTCACAAGGCTATCCATAGTTTTTTATGATCCACACAGTTGAATCCCTTGATATAGTCAATAAAACACAAGGAGACATCTTCCTGGTCATCTCTGCTTTGAGCCAAGATCCACCTGACTCCCCTTGTTCCACAGCCTCTTCAGAAAAAGGCCTGAACTTCTGGCAGCTCCCTGTTAATGTACTGCTGCAACCATTGTTGGATGACCTTCAGCTTAATTTAATTTGAATGTGATATCAATGATATTGTTTTATAATTTGAGCATTCTATTGTGCCACCTTTCCTTGGAAGAGGTACAAATATGCATTGCTTCTAGTCAGTTTGAGAGCTGTCTTCTGAATTTCCCTGCATAGAGGAGTGAGTGCTTCTAGTATTTAATCAACTTGTGGAAACATTCCCATGGGTATTCTATCAATTCCAGAAGACTTGTTTTTGGCTAATGCTTTTAGTGCAGCTTGAACTTCTTCTTTCAGTACAGTTTCATTGATTCTTGCTCATATGCCACCTCCTGCAATGGTGGAATGTTGACTGATTTTTTTTTGGTACAGTAGCTGTGTATTCTTTTCATTTTCTTTTGATGCTTTCTGCATCA
>NW_022103898.1:78863071-78865089 GCF_000313985.2 Echinops telfairi | reverse complement strand
CAACTTTGTATATTTCATAACAGTTTACTTTGTCTTCTTGTGCTGCCTTTTGAAACTTTCACATTGTCATTTCTTCTATATATCTTAACTACGCTATGATTAAGAGTAAGTTTATGAGACTATTTTGACATCCACTTTGATCTTCCCTTACTTTTCCATCGTGTTAGACTGGATTGACTAGTGTGTTAGTCTGGGTAGATTGGAGAAACAAGTCCACAGAAAGTCATATATATTTAAGAGAGAGTTTTATATAAAGGATAAGTATACATTAAGAAAGTATCCCAACCCAGTCCAGTCCATGCCCATAAGTCCGGCATTAACGCATATGTCCGACACTGATCTACAAAGTCCTCCTCAAAATCACAAACCATGCACAATGATGCCAAATGCAGGATGATCACAGGCCATTGGGTAGAAATTCTTTGAATCCAGTGGAGGTGTAAGCATCTCAGAGCTGACAGGACTCTCCATATGGCTCCTCAAGCACCCAGGGCTGCATCAGGGTTGGTCCATGCGGCTTCTCCTCAGGGATGTCTCGCAGGAAGTGAGCCTTGCAAACTGAGGCAGAGAACTAGCCAAGGCAGCCACGCACTGGTCTGACCATCAGAGAGCAAGAGACCAGAGAACCAGAAAGGTGAGCCTCACCAAGCCATTTATATCTCCACCCTTCCATTAATTCCACATGTGTTTATTGCTCAGGTTGGCACAATAGACCTTAACTATCTCAACTAGAGAAACAAATCCAGAGGCACTCATATGTGTGTAAGAGAGAGCTTTAAGTCAAAGAGCAAATGTATATTGAGAAAACATCCTAGCCAAGTCCAGATCAAGTCCATATGTCCGAGATTAGCCCATATGTCTGACATTATTCTACAAATTTCTTTTCAGATTCACACAGCACATGCAATGAGGCGGAGTGCTGGAAGATCACAGGCTGGTGGGTGAAAAGTCTTGGGGATCCAATAGCTGTGGAAGCATCACCAGGGGCCTGGCTGTCATCAATGTGGTTTGTCAGCAGGGAGACCAAGTCAGAGAAAGAGAGAGTGTGGCCCACCTCCATGGAGAAAGAGAGTAATTCCCAAAATCCTCATGCAAATGTCATTCCCACCAGGAGGCATTATCAGACTGTGAACTGATTGACAGGCTAAACTCAACTCCTTCACTCTATTTATTAAGTTGACATGAGATTATGTAACTACCACGCCATCTTTTAAATGATCTCTTACTTTCTTCGTGGATGCTGTCTTTGATCAGGTCTCTGTCATTAGTGTTGATGCATCTGTCCTTGAGATGTTCTTGAAAGTCAGGTGGAATCGACTCAAGGTCATATTTTGGCTTACTTGGACTTGTTTTAATTTTGCCCAGCTTCAACCTGAACTTACGAATGAACAATTGATAATCTGTTTCACCATCAGCTTCTGGCCTGATTTTAACTGCTGATATTGTGCTTATCCATTGTCTCTTCACACAGATGTAAAATTGAATTCTGTGTATTCCATTAGAAGAAGTCCATGTGTGTTTTTAAAAAAGGCTTTTTCTATGAACAAGTCATTGGTCTTGCAAAACTCTATCATTAGATCTCTAGTTCCATTTCTATCATCAAGACCATATTTTACAACTACTGTTCCTGCCTACTTGCTTCTAACTTTTGCATTCCTAACAACAATAATTATCAGTGCATTCTGATCACATGTTTTGTCAATTTCAGAATGAAGACATCAAGATAGACTGTAAAATGTCCTTTTTGACAGTGAATGCTACTTGAGTTCTCTTGACTGTGTTATTCCTGCCATAGTAAACCAAATGGCTTTCTATTCAAAATGGCCTTTATCAGTCTATCATAGATCACTTACACCTAGGATATATATAGGTGAGTTAGTTAATTGTGCCAGCCTGGCCAATAAACACATGTGGGCTAATTGAAAGGTGGAGGGATAAATGGGTGGTGAGCCTCACCTTTCTAGTTCTCAGGTCTCTTGCTTTGTGATGGTCGCACCAGGGTGCAGCTGCCTTAGCAG
>NW_022103898.1:78842088-78862658 GCF_000313985.2 Echinops telfairi | reverse complement strand
ATCTTCCAATCAGTTACGCAGCATGGTTTTAAGTGAGGAAAAACTTCAACATACGAATCACTTCAAAATATATACAGCATACATACATATATATATACAGTATACATACATATATATATATATATACAGTATGAAGGAATATAACAGCTAATTAGTCCACACAACAGTACAGAGGGCTCAATTCAACTCATTTCTGTGGAACAGTTAATATAATAGAAGTTCTTCAACTGACAAGGGATGTCTGGGCCAAGGTCAAGAAAGCAGACAGCTGAGTCTTCCCTCTGGCAATGCAGGCAGAGTCTGCACACAGGCAGCAAACAGCAGGGTGGGTCACCAACAATCAGCAGCTCAGGAGTTTAGCCAAGCAGGCCTGTATGCAATATCAAACTCAAATAATGCAAGACAACAGGATGCACCAAGCTCAGCCAATGTACACAGCAGCAACATGGTGAAGCAAGTCTCGAAGGAACCTCAAGCTCTAGTGACACAATCCATGGGTTGGCTGTCCCACAGGTAGTGTAGTTCACAAGTTGAGGCAGAGAACTAACTAAACAGCAGCACACTGGTCAGATCACCAAAGAGCAAGAGAGAGGGGACCAGGCTTTTCCAAACCATTTATCTCTTTACCCTCCAATCAAACTGTGACCTGATTAATCCCACATGTCCCTATTGACCAAGTTGGCACAATAAACGTACCTATCACAGTCAATTTTTGCAACTGCTTCTCATTTTGAGTTGTGCTTCAATAGCAAACGAAGATCCAAGGGCTTTATAATCAACTCTACTATGAGAAAACAACTTCTCCTAAGTCACATATAGAGTGTCGTTTGACCCGAATGCCCCATTACCTGGCACTATCTTCAACAATGTTCTGCTTCCATTCATTAGAATTTTAGTAATTGACAATATTTCCATGCTGTGCATATGATTTTCAGCAGCTACTTCCTCCAAAGTGTGACGTTCCTTCCTTCTTCCCACTCTATGCTTACTCTGGAAGTTCCACTTAAACCACTTTGAGTGACCCTACTGGCATTTGAAATACCAGTGACACAATTTACAGCATCACAGCAACACCTAAGGCACTTCAGTATCACAAACTGACATAAATAATTGTCCACCATTGTAAAGTGTATAAACCAAGCCACCTCTTGTTTTTTTAAGGCACTGGTCTCCTAAAAGACAAAAATCTCACCAATATCAAAGCTATTCCTTCATGTATAAAAATCACCTCAGAAGCAGGAACACACGGAAAAATTTCAGGTCCAAGAGAAGAAAACTCACTCAAGATCTCTGCCTAAGGTGTTGGAGGTTGAGACCAGAGGTTGTGACAGGGAAACTGTAGGGCTGAGGAAATTAACCAGGTTGAGACCAGATAGCAAAGCAAGGAAACCATGAGATAGAACAGAGAAGCGGTGCTGAGACTGAGACTGTGGACCAGAGCAACATGCCGGCTTCTGGCCCTAAGGAGGCAGATGCCAAGAGACTTTGTGGTTGAGAGGCTGAAGACTAGGGAGAGAGATTTAGCTGCTGGCTGAGGAGAAGCTGTGGACCAATGACCTCATCCTTAATGTCTGGATTTGTATAGTAAAAATACAAAGGATATTTATCTCTCTGCCACATATTATTTTACATATATTTTTCTTTTTGATGGTCTGACTTATTTTTATAATTACAATTCATTATTTATAAAAAGCAATGAATGAAGAAAATACACCCCCCCATCTCCTATTTTATTTTAAATTTTATATAGTGATATGTTTTGTCTTGGCCTGTTTCCAATGCTCACATTAATTTCATGTCTCTTGAAACACTTTCCCTACTGCTTCCTATAGAGCATTTCTTTCTCCAAAAGTTAATTACACAATAGATTCCTTGGTGATTTTGAACTGTGGTCACAAAGGACATGGGTATTTATTATCTTAATTACTAATTGGGTACATTTAAAAACAAAAAGACAGAAAAAAATGAAAGCTGTGGCTGCATGACTATCTTTTTTGATTCAGCATTATCTGCTAATTAAGACTTTAAAATAGTAAGAAAGATTTGTTGCATTTCAGTGAAGCTTTCCTCCTGAAAGGAAGTACAAGAAAATATTTCTTAGGTTGAATGTGAGATGGAAAATTTCATGAAAATATGTCTCAGGTAGTTTCTAGAGAGAAATGTCCAAGAAATCTCTGCCTGAGTGCTAGTATTGGTGAAAAACAATGAGTGATTGGTGGTGTACTACTTCTCCATTCAGACACTCCTGATCAAGTTTGATCACCAGAAGAACTGTGCGGTAAAATGACTATCTGAGTATGACACTCAGAAGAGTAAGTATATTAAGCTAGGTCAATTATGCTGAACTTTAAAAAATATGTAATACTTTCCTTGAGGGTGGGGGGGTGGATGTATTTTATCAAATTAAAGTTTCAAATGAGTAAATTTTATATCTTTTTAAAAATCCACTCAACCACTTACAACTGGTATTTTAAAAACTAATGAAATGAATATACTGAAATCAGCCTGCTGCCTGCTTTATATATTAATAAATATGGTGTTATTTAAGTGTTTTAATCTACATCCTGAAGTAACTTATTGTATATACTCGTGTATAAGCCAAGTTTTTCAGCACATTTTTAATGCAGTTTTTGTGGTAAAATTAGATGCCTCTGCTGATATTTGGGTCGGCTGATACTCAAGTATATGCGGTATGTTAAAATATCATTCACACCTGAAAATGCACTCACACTTTCCTCATTATAATGCCTATATGCCCATGTTCCAATAGTTTCTTACTCTGTTATTGGGTGCCACGGAGTATGTGCCAACTCATGGAGTCCATGTGGCAGAGTAGAACTGCCCCACAGGGGTTTCTTGATTGCCAGGTCTTTCTCCTGGGGACCTACTGGTTGGGTTACAAAGGAGAACCTTTTGGTTAACAGTCCAGTGTTTAACCATTATGTCACTAGGGATTCTTACCCTATTTGCCTGTAAACAAAACAATGAAATCTTTGCTAGACAGATACACATATCTTCCACTCAGTTAGTTATTTGATCAAGCTTTACCTCTTTGTATCTAGGTATGACAGCACTTACTCTTAATGTAAAACAACAATAGCTTGGAGAGAAAAATTATGTTTTTGCAACAAATAATACTGTTCTACAATGAGAGGCTGTGTGTGTATAGCTTTAGAAAAGATGACTATGTAACAAGCAAGAAGCCTAAGTGGTGCAATGAAGCTTTGGGCTGTTAAATGAAATTTTGGTGGTTCAAACCCACCAGTTTCTCATTATACCATTTACAGATAGAAAACATTTGAATAACTTCCAGAACACATGGTTAGCTCTAATTTAGGGATTTTCCAATTAGGATGCTGCATGTAGCCCAACCATAGAATCATGAATCTTTGGCTTTGGCTTGAAAGATCTTTATTAGAAATATGTAAATAAGGTACAAATGATATTGCAAAGAACAAGCTTCCAATAGAAAATTATATACAGATGGGAGGTAGCTACCCTGGATATTGCTTCATCTCACCAGAGTCAACTACAATAACCCCCATGTTGCATAAACAGTATGAGACATTTTTGTGAAAGGAAATATTTTTAAAGGGAGTGCCAAATTCATTAAAGGAGAGGGCTAATATATTTTCTAGATTGGTAGATTAAATATTCACTTCATACAATTGACAGCCAAAAATTATTGAACATTTGATAATAAGTCTGGGATATTGCTAAATTGAATGACAAATCTTTAGAAGGTATCAATAATATGAAGAGGAGAAGTGGAATAATTTCCTTAAGAGGAAATACTAGAAAGTGGAAAATAAAAAGTTGTATTAAAGACTCAGGGTAGCATTGTAAATCAGGTTTACAGTCAAGCATATCCTTACCAACATTACCCATTATAATATAATTAAATGAATAGATAATATACTAATAGCACGTGTGAGCTACTGCTGAGTCCATTCCACATCATAGTAACCGGGTGTCCAATAGAACGAAAGGCTGCCCAGTCCTCACAACTGTTCTACTGCTTGAGTCCATTGTTGTGGACACGGTGTCATTCCATCTCGGAGAGAATCGGCCTCTTTTCATTAACTATTTACATTGGAAAGCATGATGTCCTTCTCCGGGGACAAGGTTCTTCTGATAGCTTGTCCAACGTACATGAGACAACATCTCATCTTCTTGTTTCTAAGAAGCATTCTGGCAGTACTTTTTCCAAGACAGGTGGAATAGATATAATTACTTGGTATATGCGCATGATATAATACTAAATAATTGGGGATAGAAACATTTTTCACAAATAAAAATGGTTGATTTACCAACAGAATGCTACAGAAAACAAGCATGACAAAATAATGCAATTTAAAATTTATGGAAAAATAAATATATGTCTGAAGGAAGGAGACAAAATTAAAAATCAATAATAAAAGCAAGAAATTATTAACACAAAATTACAATGGTTGCTAGTCCCATGAAACAGAAGATACCCCCTACCTTCCAGTGTATTCCAACTCATAGTAACCTTATAGCACAGAGTAGAACGGCTCCTTAGGGTTTCCAAAACTATGCATCTTTCCAAAAGCAGAAAGCATCATCTTCGCCTACAAAGTGCCTTGTGGGTTCAAGCTGCTGACCGTATGGTCATCAGCCCAACATGGAACCAACTTTGCCAGGAGGGCTTTCCAGGAGGCACAGAGGAAGAGACAGTAGCCAGAAAGAGCCATAGAAGATGTTTCTTTTCAGGGCATTCCACATTTTATTTCTGCAGTCAGATGCCAGTCTCGTTTATGCTTCTTTAATAAATATTTAAACAGTACTCATTTATATGCATATATATGTTTGCATACACGTTTTAATGAATGGAAAAAATAGTACTAGACCTACAAAGAATACAATTTTAATCAGATAAACATATATTTATACTTACTTAAAACAAATAATACATGATTATAAGAAAGAATAGGAGTCATGCAGATGATAACATTCAAGAAACATATCAAGTTCTCGTTTGAACTGTTGTTTTTGACATCTAAAAAAGAGTGCCTATATGTAGTGGACAGTTAACTGAAAGATTGGTAGTTCAAATCCAGCAGTCACTCCATGGGAGTAAAATGAGGCTGTTTTTCCCTGAGAAGGTTAACAACTTTGGAATCTTTTTATAGGGTCACAATAAGTCTGAATCAACTCCATGGGAGTGGACTTGGCTTTTGGTTTCTGTGTAATTTAATCTAACAAAAAGAATACATAGCGTTTAGTAAGAAGGCCATTACAGATGACCTTTTCTAAGCTAGTTTTTTAAGGTGATGATATTCAACAGATTAGAATGTGTGAGACAGCAAAGTGTGTCTTTTAGAGAAAAAAATCATTGTAAATAAGAAGTGGTAAACAGTGGGAGAATGTGTTTGTTATTTAAACTCGCATGTGATCTTAACCCATAGCGATGAAAGGGTTAATGTTTCCAGCTGCTAATTTTAAGATTGGGGTTCAGGTTCACCCTGACACACTTCAGAAGGCCTGGTGATCCACTGGAGACAAACAGACCACTGAGAATCCTGTGTGTCCAAGTTCTACTATGACACAACTCACATAAACTCAGTGGCAGCTTTTCCTTTTAAGAAAATCTTGATAGCGCTAACTATTTAGCATTTCAGTTGTAGAATACTTGCCTCCCACCTGTGGGAGGTGGCAGGTTTGATTCCCAGCCAATTCAATTCCTAGACAGGCAAGACCCATCTGTCAATGAAGGATTACCTGTTATTAGGATGCAGAACAAATTTTAGGGGAATTTGCAAAGTAAGACAAGAAAAAAAGTCCTTGTGATTTCAAGATCAACAACTGAAAACTCTGCAACAGATCATGGGGAAGAACTAGGCAAAAGGGATGGAGGAAAAGAGAAAAAGACTAGGCAACAAAAGGAAAAGGGTCTTTTGTGTACTCGGTCTCTCTCCATGAGTTGAGTGATGTCTAGAAGGCACCTGATAAACCAACAATAACAAACAGTAAGGCGCTTCCAGGACTACAACTTTACGTGATCATAAAATAGGGTAGTTGAATTCTCATGATATGTAGACTAATTATAGTACTGTAATTTTCAAACTTTAATGTATTTAAAACTCACCTGGAGAAATAATGGCTCCGGAATCAGGGTTATTAAATCAGGATAGAGTCTCCTAGGCTTTTGACATTTTGCAAACCTGGTGATGTATTTAAAAGAAAACAACAACAGTGTCATATTGATTAAGCAAACTTGGAAATCATGCGTGTCAGTGGATAGGAATATAAATGAGGTGCTTATAAGAATCTCTTGTTTTTTTTACTGAAAGAATTTTTAGATATAGTAGTTCTTTGTTTGCTCAAGTAGATATATAGTATTTTGTAGTCTTCTATAACTATTGGCTTATGTAATCATTTTAAATAAAAGAATAAAGACTACCTCTTCAAGTAAAGACATGACACTGGAGATTTGAACTTGTAAGTACAGAAAAAAAAGATTCGAAGCAAAAGGATTTCAGACTGACACTGAATTCATTTACAATCAATAGTATCCTTTAATCCTATGGTTAAAATAAACTGATCAAGTATATTCCCAATATCAAGTTAATTGATAAAATAAATTTGAAAAAGTAAGAAATAGTTGGAATTATCAAAAAAATGATATAGTGAAAATATATTTGGAGAAAAGTTTCCCTAGATCAGTCATATATGCACAAGATACATTGATAAAGTCCAGAAAGAAAATATATGCTAATTATATTAATTGGAACGTCTAATTAATTTCTATTACTTACATAAATTGTTATCTTTTTTCCCCATTTCAGTCTCAATCACACAGGCAGATTGGGCTGAAATCAGAAGTCAGTCATGAGAAACCATACAAGACTAACTACTTTCATCCTGCTGGGATTGACAGACGACCCGCAACTAAAAGTTCTGATATTTATCTTTCTACTTGTTACTTATATGTTGAGTGTCACTGGAAATCTCACAATCATCACTCTCACTTTAGTGAGTTCTCAACTTAAATCTGCCATGTACTTTTTCCTCCAAAATTTCTCAGTCTTAGAGATTTCATTTACTACAGTCTGTGTTCCTAGATTCCTTTACAGCATGTCCACTGGAGACAATATGATCACTTACGATGCTTGTGCTAGTCAATTATTTTTCGTCATTCTCTTTGGAGCGACAGAATTTTTTCTCCTGGCCATCATGTCCTATGACCGCTATGTGGCCATTTGCAAACCCTTACATTATGTGACCATCATGAATAGTAGAGTCTGCAGAAGGTTTGTTCTCTTCTGTTGGGCGGGAGGTTTGTTAATCATAACCCCCCCACTTAGCCTAGGTTTAAATCTGGAATTCTGTGACTCTAATGCCATTGATCATTTTCTCTGTGATGCATCGCCTATCCTCAAGATCTCTTGCTCAGACACGTGGTTCATTGAGCAGATGGTTATAGCCTGTGCTGTGTTGACCTTCATTATGACGCTTGTGTGTGTCGTTCTTTCTTACATATACATCATTAAGACCATTCTAAAATTCCCCTCTGCCCAGCAGAGGAAGAAGGCGTTTTCCACATGTTCTTCCCACATGATTGTTGTTTCTATTACTTATGGAAGCTGTATCTTCATTTACATTAAACCTTCAGCAAAAGAAGAAGTCGACATTAATAAAGGTGTGTCGATACTTACTACTTCCATCGCCCCAATGCTAAATCCCTTTATATATACCCTGAGAAACCAACAAGTGAAACAAGCTTTGAAGGACTCAATCAAAAGACTTGCATTTCTTTCCAAGAAATAGGGATATACTGAAATTGCAGATACAAGTTACCAGGATAATATGATTTCGTGATTATAGGACCTAAGAAAATTGGCAAGCTATTTTTGAGGCTTGATAATGTAAATATTGAGATTGTTAGTAAGATTTCAGAAACATTAGAAGAAAAAAATTTTAAGTTAATATTCTAAAACATACTGATAAAATGTGAAGGTGTAATTTCATGACCTTTGGTTTCTATTTTAGAAATTGTTTTTCATCAAATTCTATACAATTAGTTTGGAGGAAGGAGTAGTGTTTAATCACAAAGAAATTGAGAAACAATTAGTGATTATGGTATTTCTGGATTATTGTTTATCTTTGTAATCATTATTACACTTACACTGACTGTCTAAAAACACTGTAACTTCTACAACTAAAAGATTCTAAGCAGCTAATTTTGTGCACATCTTGCAAGACATTACGGTAAAGTGACATCTCTCGTTAATAAAATTTCCAAGAAAACAAAGTAGATTTCATCTTCAAACTGGGGTTACTAATTCAAGAAACAAATCATCTGTATAGGTGTGGCGCACACCCCCCACACAGTACTCATCCATGAATCTATCAGCACCATTCTCAAGAAATAAATAAACTACCAAAATACTTTACAAACCTTAAAAATATAAACTGCAAAAGAAACAGTTGCTATGAGTCAGAATTGACTCACCGGCAGTAGCTCTGGTTTCTTTTCCTTTTTCTTTTTTTTTTTAGGGCAAAGCAGGACAAACACTGAAACATGGATTAAAACATCATCATAAAAGTATCATAGAGGGGTTTTTCCATGGCAACAATGGGAAAATTTCATCTGTAAAGTTTATCCCATTCACCCTTGATCCCTGATCTTGCACCTCTAAACTTTGTTTTTCTTCCCCCAAATCAAGGAACATTGAAAGAAAACACAATTTGTGTTCATTGAAGATACCCAAACTGTTGTTTTGCTGTGGTGTTAATTGAAGATGAAGAATTATTCTAGGAGGGTTAGAGAGATGGAAACACTGCCTTCTGAGGTATATAAAGGTAGATGGAGGATATGTATAGAAACACTTGCTTCATATTTTTATTTAATAAAGGACTGTATATGTTTGCAGCAATATTTTTACTTCCTCTCCTACTAGCATGTATCAAAACAAAACCAAATAAGACAAAATTTTCTTTGTATTAGAGCTTAAATTCTAAAGCACTTGGTTTGTTGAAGACTATAGTGGACAGACTCAAAATATTGATTTTGAGTCTCAACATAAATTCAGACTCCATGTGAGTTACCTCTAGCCATTAAACCAGCAGTGTTCATGACAAATCCCGGAAAGTAGGGCTATATCGTTTTTTCTCTCAGGAAAAGTATGTTTGAAAATAGATGAGAATTGTTGCCTTCACCATTGTACATGCTTAATGATTTATTGGAACTAGTGGCATGGTATGCAGCTTAAGTTGGGGGGTTGGCGACGATGATTTGGTTGCGTGGTCATGAGTAATACATTAGCTCCCACTTAGCCAATTGGTCAGAGACCTTGAACTGACCATGCGCACTTTTACAATTCACAACTGTAAACCTTTCCCTGCATCATTGTCATGCCTGAGAAGTGTTTAACTGACCTGCCATAGATGATGGTTTTGTCATCCTTTTCTTTGTTTTCGATCACGTATAATTTGTCTTATGACCAAGAGTCTGCCTAAATCCATGTGCTTTACATTGACTGGTTCCCTAATCTGGGATGATCTGTCATTATTTTGTCTTCATCCTGCTTCAAACCTAATAAAACTACCTTTACCAAAATTTTGAATCTTAGTTCTGATAGTATATACCTTTTACCAGAAATCAATAGTATAAAGTTAGAAAGAACAAAAAGTATGGCCCACAGTGTTTGTTCTTAAAGAAAACCTTCTCACTCTTCCTCACAATACTGTTGACCACTGTTCATATCACTCTTGCTCTTGATCCAGGCATAACGATTGCTTTTGTCTTGCTTTGGACATCTGCGTTCATTTTATACTGCTTTTTTCATTCACTGTCATGCAGTCGATTCTGACTCCTAGTGAGCAACCCTTTGAGGTGGGTAGAATTGCCCTATGGATTTCTGAGACTGTAAATCTTTACAGGATAGAAAGCCACATCTTTTTTCCCATGGAAGAGCCTGGTAGTGTAGTAGTTACACATTGGACTGCAATCCTCATGGTCAGCATGAAACATGCTATCAGTAAGACTGGGCTCTCCACTCCCTTAAACAGTTATAGTCTCAGAAACATATAGCGTGTCACTGTGCATCAGCATTGAGGACGGCAGGGAGGTTTTGTTGTTGTTGCTCTTCTTCTATGGAGTCGTCGGTATTGTTTTGTTTGTTTGTTTGGATCATTTCATTGGGAGCTCTTATAGACATCATAACATTCCATAGTTCAATCACATCAAGCTGTATCGTACAACTGCTACCACAGTCAGCTTCAAAACACTTTCTTTCTTCTTGAACTCCTTGATCTCAGCTCCCAGTTATCCCCCCCCCTCCCCAACTATCCCCCATCCTTTCATCCGGAAAGGAGGTGTGATAGCAATGAGCCAAGAATGATGGCAACAGGGGAGTAATAAGCGTTCTAAATTGATGGCAAGGAGGGTGTAGCTCTTCTGACTGCCAGTGCTTTTCTGCCTCAGAATTTCAAGTTTCTCCATTCTTCGGCTCTTGACCTACTAGCAAGAAAGGAGAGGAAAACAATTTCAGGAGAGGGAAAAAATTCAGAGAAAAGCTGGACAGAAAAGGTTTTAACAGGCAGCTTAAGTTTATTGAAGGGGGAATACTCTGGAAAGGAAATCCAAATGGCTCAGAGTTATTCTAAAGGGGCTGACAAAACATAGAGTGGGACCTTATGTACCACTAATGGCGGACTTCTCACCATAGACCAACTTGGTGCTTTTGACCGGTCGTTTGTAGGGTACCTCCTCCTCAGGTATGTGCATCATAGCATTCCATATCATAACCAGAACCCCAACAGCCCAGACTTCATGCTATGCTCTTGCCTCAGACCCAAACCTCAGGTGTCTTCAGTCACTGTGGGGTTTGGGCGAACATCTTGTCTTTCCTTCCCAGCAATTTCATTATCTCCAAAATCTTCAGGGCTCTTTCATTGATAAGGGAATGCGTTTCACATTCTGCCCTTCACCGTCCTTGGTGCTGGAGAGGTATGTGCTGTAGGGAAACATGTCTCCATCTCTCGTTTGTGTTACGATTCTTTCCAGACTCCTGCCATTATGAACCTCTTCCCCCTTCCCATCTTCGGACTACCGAACATTTCCAAACTGCCGACCTTGTCGTTAGCAGCCCATCTTGTAGCCACTATGCCACCAGCATGCCTCTGTACTGCTTCCCAAAGTTTTTGTTTGGAATAAACACACACACACACACACACACACACACACACACACACGCTCCATCCCATTCTTCCCCTCGTCCTTTACATACATCCTCTATTTCTTCCAGGATCCCTGATGGCACAGTGGTTATTCGTTGGACTGTGATCAGCAGTTGGAAACTGCCAGCCATTCCTCTGGAGAAAGATGGAGCCTTCTACTTCAAAAAGAGTTAGTCTTGGAAATTCATGGGAGCAGTTCTGTCCACTTGCAGCTTTTTTGCTTCCTGTCCCAGCAACCCTATGCGCTTCAGGCCTGGAGTGCCTGGTCCGGAAGGAAGGAACTCTCCCACCTCGAAACCCAGCATGGATTCCACTGAACTGGCAGCTGAGAATGTCCCCTGGCCACTTGGGGCTTCTCATGCCTTTGGATCAACAGGTCAGGAAGGGTGTCACTGTACTGATTGATTGGTGTGATTGATCCTGATTACCAAGGGGAAATTGGACTGGTGTTACATAATGGAGGTAAAGAAGAATATGTCTGGAATCCAGGAGATCCCAGAGGCCGACTCTTAGTACTACCAAGCCCTTTGATTAAAGTAAATGATAAGGTACTGCAACCCAATCCTGACAGGACTTATAGTGACCCAGACTCTGCAGGAATCAAGGTCTGGGTCACACCACCAGGCAAAGAAACCACAGCCAGCTGAGGTGCTTACCAAGGGCAAAGGTAATACAGAATGAGTAGTAAAAGAAGGGAGTTCTACCTATCAGTTATGACCACATGATCAATTGCAAAAGCAAGGTTTGTGATTGTCAGTTTATTTTCTTTATATGTGCTTATTGAATATCTTTCCTCTGTTCATGTATGATGCATCAGATCCAATTGGACTCAGTGTGTTTCATTTATATGTATGATAGATATTTGATGTTAAGTGTAAGTGTGATTTCATTAATGTCTGAAAATTATATAGGGCTAAAGAATTGTGTACAGGTGCCAAGTTGGCATTGGGTGGATTGTGATAGGAAGGTTTACTGTGCTAACATGACCAATGAACACATGTGGGGTTAATTGAAGGGCAGAGAGATAAATGGCTCGGCGGGTCTCCCCTTTCCTACTATAATATCTCTTACTCCACATTTCAGGGCATCAACTCGATGGCAGTGAGTTTTGGTTTTTGAGCATACTTTTTCAAATCTCAGCGTAGATGTCATTAAAAAATATTTGCCTGGCCCTTTCACAAATCGATGCCTGTTTTTTTCATTGTTAGGTGCCACCAAGTAGGTTCCAGTCCTGGGTATTAACAGAACAAAGCACTACCGGGTTCTCACTCTTGTTCATGTGTTGGAGCTTATTGTTGCAGCCACTGGGTCAACCCGTCTTGTAGAATGCTCACCACTTTTCACTGCCCCTCCACTTCATCAAGAGGGATGTTCTTGTCCACGGATCGGTCTCTCCTGATAACATGTTCAAAGTATGTGAGAAGTCTCACCATCTTTGCCTCTCAATTAGTGTGCATTATGGGTAATCAAATATATTTTCTCTTTCTAAACAAGTATCAGACATTGCAATGTTCTATTTTGAAAGGTAACCTACTGGTTGGTCTTCCTAAATAGTAAAAAACTTTCTTTTATAAGTTTGAAATTGTTTTGAAAACACATTGCTTTCCTTTTGGCGCCAAACATAGTGTATATTTGAATATAGCTATATTGAATTAGTGTAAATTGAAATCATGGTGGAGCTCAAAGCATGAGTTCATTTCAGTAAATGTCACTACCTTTGTAGAGTCTCTCAATGTAATATCCATGTGATTCCTTGATATCTTACAAATGCTAACACTCTGAACTAATAACAGAAAGGTTGGCAGTTCAAAGCCAAGAGGAGGAACCTTGGGAGCCAGGCCTCACAATCTCCTTCCTAAAGGTCACACGCCTTTAAAATCCTTTGTTACTTCTGTTAGGTAGCTAGATTTAGGGACACATGGGGATATCTCCCCAATGCCTGCAAAGGCACACATACAGGGGTTGGAAAGAAATCAGGCACTAATTGGACACCTAAGGGAAGACTCCAAAATGAGCATGAACAGATTAGGACCCCTTAGGCCCAGGTAAAATGAATATCTTGGGCACACCCACCTTAGGTACATCACACAGGTGGGCCTTAACTCAGGCAGTGAGGTCAACCAATACCTTCAACCACACCTCCCCCAACCAGGCATGTTAAATATCCCAGTGGGGGAAGGCCAGCTCTCCTTTGCTCTGGTCTTTCAGCAGGTCGGAGGGTGGTGCGGTTCACATGCCACCCTGGCATACCCCCTCAGGATCCAGCCTGGGCCCACTCGGGCAAAATTGTTCTTTGGCTCTTGGCCTCTTGGTCCCTGGGGATTCCCCAGTTCTGCATGTGTGGTGTTCTTTTCCAGGTGGTTTTTCGTGCCCAGTTGTGAACCCCAGCATGGTTTCCGGAAATACCACAGATCGTTTTACTTCTGTTAAACCTGAAACTTTTCCTGTCCTTCATAAAATCTCACTTTGATTACAAAACGTGGTTCAGTGTGAATTCTTTTAGTGTGTGAAGCTGAGACCTGAGGGATGACCCACTCCAGAAACCTAAGACTTCCACCACAGGGTCGCCATGCTTCAGAATCCACTCCATCGCAGCGGACAACAACGAGATCTAAGAAATGTCCATCTGTGTACAACAAGCTTATTTAAAGGACATCTAGGCATGATGCTACATAAAAAGCAAATTTATTTGGTAAAATTTATTACACAGAAATTTACTGAAAACCATATAATTTCTATCATGAATCTAGGGTTTAACAGTGAAGACAATTGGCTAGCACCCTTCCTTGCTCCTTTGTCATTCACCATCCTTTGAAATGGATAATGCTGGCTCTGGATCTCCAGATTTCATCCCCTTGTGAAATGTAAAGCAATGGGAGGATCAATCTGCACATTTCGGTGGAGTGCTTTGGGTGTTCCATCACCCAGCAGTTTCTCAGGCCTGTCCTTTCACCAAGTGCTGATCACAATTGCACCTCTTGATTTGGGTTTAAATCTGTGTTTCCGTACCCATTTTAACCCTATTCTACTCTAGGAAAACTCAACTAGAATCTCAATACAACCACAATCCCAGCTGTTTCCATGGCAGTGGGACAGGGGAAAGGTGATCTTCCAATGTAACCTCCCACAGTCAGATAGAAACAGATTTTGAATGTCAATGCTCCCCTCTAAGTGATGTTGACAAGGCCAGCCAGAAGCTCTCTTCCACACCCTGCCTAGCAGGACCAGACAGGGCTCAAATTCCTCCACCAGAGGAGTTTCAGTGCAGCCAGCAGCCCTGAGATTTAATGAGATGGTATAAGGTGGAGCAAGTCCCACATAAAAGTTCACCTTTTCTTGCCCCAAGACCGCCGTGTCATTGAGAACCTGCTAGGGATTGCATATTGAAGCCGGTGAGCATTCCACTTCCTTCTAGTTCTAGTGTCAGAAGTCTGCTGAGCAATTGAACCTATGTATTGTGCCAGAACAAGATCAATTAACTCAGATTCAACTTTAATTAACTTTTGTAAGTCTTTATTAACTGGCAGTCATGGGGGGACTAGAGCCTAATTCTCCCAAGAATACAATATGGTTCATTGTGGTTAAATTGTGGTGGGTTACTACATACATATTCACCTAGCATCAACAAGATAGATCATGAGGCATGATGCTGTTACCTTCTACCTGCAACTACAAAGTGGTGAAAGACATCCTTGGCGGAAGACCTGGTAGAGGCACATCACTTAAAGCTGTGACTACCAGAGTTTTGACAAGATTTATCATAATTCAAGATAAAGACTCTTAACTGCAGTGACAATGTTTCCTGGATTATGTTCATGACCATACATCACAAACTTTTCTCAGTTAAATTTTACTGCAATTTGTGTGAATTGAGCAGAAATATGTCAGTGATGTGAAATCATGTCATTAACTACATTCATTCTCCTTGAACAAGTGAAGGTTTGAGTGTTCTGTGCACATTTACTTGGACATGTGAACATCATTATACTCAATTTAGGATAATTCCCATCTTAAAAGTGCCATGGATTTTCCCCCTCAAAACATCTCCTTTTTGTAACATGAAGGAACTCGCAGGTGTACCAACAAAGAAGTACTCTCTCATACATTTGGTAACCTGATTTGGACTTCTAGCCTTGAAAACTGTGGTGAAATAAATTGTTGTTCTTTAAACCTCTTCTACTTATGGTATTTTAGTCATAACAGCAATAATAGAAATATTACAATTGGGCTTTAAATAATATTAAGTTATTTTATTAAAAACTTAGAGGCTAACAGTGCAAATCAGTCTTAGTTGTGTTGATATATTTTGTATGTAGCCAGGCCTTATTAGTTTTCTGGTTCAGAGATATTCTTCATGTTATAAGTTTCCCCACCACTTATTTCCTCTACCACACATACTGAAAATTAAAAAAATAATAAAGGAATTCTGGCAACCTATTCCAAAGAAATTATTTTCATTAGGGAGTAATAAACTGTAAGAGTAAAAACAATAATACTCTTTGTGCATATGTCTTTGTCTAAACTGCTCTATTTTTAACCTGAAATCCATTTTGATTGAGAACTCACACTGCTTGAATGTGATAAAATGAACATAAGAAAGAAAACCATATTTCTAAGTAGGAATGTATCTACAGGAAGATAAGGGGGCTTCAAAAAGATTGTGGAATAGTACATTCTCTTTTAATTCCATTTTTCCATGAACTTAATGAAACCCCATTCCTAAGTGTTAGGATTTTAATATATATATTGTGGGACAGTTCCATCTGTAATATTTTACCCTCTGGCTTTCCTAAATCCATGTCATTCCTACATGCAGAGAAACAAACCAACAATCGAACAGAACTCACGCCAGCATCAACCCTATGACCCAACTCTCCTCTGCTGGATAATCTAAATCAAGAAAGGGAGAATTTGAGTCTGTTTTATTCTGAGGAAAAAAATATTTTCCAATGGTGAATCTTTGAAACCTAGAATACAATTTATCTACCCCTAAAGAACAACACTAGGGGCCCTGGTGCCATAAAGTTAAGTGTCTGCTGCAAACTGCAATGCCCGTAGGTGGAAGCCTCCAGTGCTCTATGGGACAAAGAGGAGGCTTTCTACTCCCAGGGAGTTACTGTCTCAGAAACCCAAAGGGCAGTTTACCCTGTTCTATTGGGTCACTGAGTCAGACTGATTCAATGGCAGTGAATTTGGTCTTGGAAAGTACAGCAGGGGTAGGCATAGTATAGACATACCATTTCTGATAAGATATTGAAGGAAAGGAGTCATGAATACCAAAACAAGTCCACTGTCTAATGGAGCAAATTTTACAAACTCTCAGGTCTTGAAAAGAATGATCTTTTCTCCAGGTATATCTGAGGGTAAAAATCCTCCAGAGTCTGGGTTTTGCCCTGCTTTCTGGATTCTGGGTGGAGGTCCCTTTGCACTGGGATGGCAATTCTTCTCCCTCTACTTTAGGTACCCTCATTTTCCTGGCTGTAGTGAGGATGCTCATTCCTCCACTCTAGATAGCCCCTCTCTCATTCTCCTAGACTGCATACCCAGCAGCCCACCCTCTGAATTTTGATGACAAACCCATTTTCTGGACCTACCTAAAAGGCAGCTCCACACTTTAGAACCACCATACAAATTCAAGTAGAAGTTTTAGCTCATCTTATTTTATCATAGCTATATAACAAGAATTGCTACCTTTATAATTGTTTTGCTATCATGATATATATGTAGATTATCCTGTTCATTGTTTTTACATTTACGTTTTATTACTCCCAAACAAAATTTTTTTTTTTTTTAATTTTCAGTGTTTTCAGAGATTTTTTTTTATACTTCTAAATGCAGGTTTAGGTGGTTTTCTTCATTACAGGGTTGCACTTTCAGAAATGTTTTTCATCTTTTAATACATATGAATCATATGGGAATAGTACTTTTCCTATAAAAATACTTCTGGGTTATTTTTATAGATTAGTCCAGAAATGTTGCACCTTACTCCCACTCTCACTGTGCTAATGATAGATATCTCATTGCGTAGTCACACTTAACTGCAAAGAAAGTGGGGAAAATGTGAATTGCTCTCCTCCCCGCAGAGCAGACATTGTGCTTAGCCAGCAACATTGGCTTCCAAGTAACGAGAGTGAATGCCCTCGAAGAACATAATGGACGATAGAGAATTACCGCATAATGGACGATAGAGAATTACCGCATAGTGGTTTATGGAAAGGGATTTTACAGAGAAAATGAGAATGCTGGTATGACTGGAGAACCACTTATAGAGAGAAAAATGGTGTCAAATTGTCAGTATGACCGTTCAATTGCATTCATCAACTTCCTTTAGAGTTTTACATTTTTGAGAGGAATGCAATTTTTTTTTACTGAGTTGTTGAAAGCTTGCTTCACTTGCTTGTTTCTCAGTGTGTAAATAAACGGATTCAACATTGGTGATATAGAAGTAATGAGGAGTGAAATCCCTTTATTAATAGCCACCTCATCCTTGGCTGAAGGTTTGACATAAATGAAGATGCAGCTCCCATAAGTAATGGAAACCACAATCATGTGGGATGAACAAGTGGAAAATGCCTTTTTCCTTTGTTGTGCAGAAGGGAACCTTAGGATTGTCCTGATGATATAGGTGTAGGAAAGAATGACGCAGAGGAAGGTGATGATGAATGTCAACACAGCACACACAATAACCATCTGTTCTATCAGCCATGTATCTGAGCAAGAGATCTTCAGGATAGGAGAGGCATCACAGCAAAAATGATCAATGACATTGGAGTCACAGAATTCGAGGCCCAGACCTAGGCTAATTGGAGGGAGAATGATTATCAGCGCTGCTGCCCAGCAGAAGAGGATGAAGTTCTTGCTCACTTTGGTATTCATGATGGTTGTGTAGTGGAGTGGTTTGCAAATGGCTACATAGCGATCATAGGACATGGTGGCCAGGAGGAAGAATTCTGTTACTGCAAAGAGGTCTATAAATAAGAGTTGACTCGCACAAGCACTATAGGTGATGGACTTGTCCCCAGAAGTTATACTATACAAGAATCTGGGAACACACGCCGTTGTGAATGAAATTTCTAAGAAGGAGAAATTTTGAAGGAAAAGATACATTGGTGTTTTAAGGTGTGAATCTACCAGAGTGAGGGTGATGATGGTTAGGTTTCCAGTTGCACTTAAAATGTAAGAAATAAATAGAAAAACAAAAAGCAGAATTTGTAGTTGGGGGTCATCTGTCAGTCCCAGCAAGATGAAGGTTGTTAGTGCTGTTTGATTTGTCATGCTTGCTTATTGTCTCCTATCCGATCTGTTTGGAATAATGATAAAAGCTTACTAATAGATATTTATAGAACTCATAGATGCTTCTAACCTCCAGAGAAATAAAGTTGAGAGTGAATCCCTTGTCACTGGTTAGTGGAGAAAAAAGTACATAGTATACTGATGTTTGATCAACTCTTTGCTCACATACTCTGATTATATATATTTTAATCACACATTTTATTACTGCTATTTCTAAAGAAGCCACAGTCTAGTTGTAATTTGTGTCAATTGAACATACATTACAAATATTATTGAAACAATTGCCCCTTTTTAAAAATATTGAAATAAAAAATATATATATTGAAATCAGGGCTCCTGAGCCCTTTGACAGAGGAGCCCTGGTGGTGTATGTTCTCAGAAACCAGAATATCTTACAAAGCTATGATAAACTAATTCCATTCAGGTAGATTTTCTATTTCATACTTTAAGGAATATTTGCATTTAATTCTCAGTAATAACTAAAATAACGTTCTAGAAAATTAACATTAGAAAAATGGCATTGTGAGGAATATTATTTATGGTTGTCCTTTAATGGTCCTATTTCTTTGAGTACTTGTAATTCATTCTAGACCTAATTCTTCCTTTTTAATACTTTAGTTGTTTAAAATGTACATAGCAGAATATTTTCTAATCCAACATTTTCTACATGTATAATTCAGTGACATTGATTACATTCTTCAACTTTCACAACCATTCTCATTATCTTTGTCATTCTTATCCCTCTTCTATTATAATAAACTGTCCATAAGGTTTTTAACTAATCTTTTGAGTTGTCAATTTAATCCCATGTAAAACCAAACTCACTGCCATCTAGTTGATGCTGACTCATAGTGACCCTACAGGACAGGGTAGAACCACCCCGTGAGTTTCCAAGACTGTAACTCTTTATGGGAATAGAGAGCCCTGTCTTTCTCCTGCAGAGAAGCTTGTGGTTTTGAACTTCAGACCTTACAGTTAGCAGCCCAGATTATAACCACTATGCCAAGAGGGATCTTTTGATTCCATAGAGAGAGTTCTTGATAAGTGGATGAAGTGCTAATAAAAGTATTGAATAAGTAAATAACAAAAACACAATATTCAAGGCAAATATTGTTTACTAAACAGGATGAACAAATGTCTGACTTAAAGGCAACTTCAGTGAATGCTGTTGGCTTTTATGTTTCAAGATTATCTCAGGGTATTCATCTAGTTCTCAGGGATTCATCTAGCCTGTATGACCAGAAAGTCTGAATTGGTCATAATTTACAGTTTTGTTTTGACAGGTATTGCTATCTGTTAGAAAGAATAAAGAAGAACTGACTATTGCTTTACTTCTGCTTGCCACAAATATTTTCAGTGGATTAATGTCTCTACCACAAAATAACATCAGAATTGTCTGGAGATAGTAAAATAATTCTTTTCATCTATTATTTTAAAACATATTTAAACTTGGTAATTTTCTCAAACCAAGGGAATAGATTATTGATTGACAAAAGGAAAAGAAATCATCAAACAAAAATATACTTACTCATATGAAAGGCAATCATGGGTTTAGGTGGTTGGATAATTTTCATAATCCCGAAGATAAAACTGAAAGTGCTAATAGAGTTCAATAGGCACACTGATAGTCTTTCCATGGCTCCATGCATTTTCACAGGTCAGTTTTGATACTGCGCGCTCTGAGCTCTCAACATCTCTCAATAGAAGAAGATGACCAGTAGAGCTCTTCTCAGCAGAGGTCTTATTTCTCTTTAAAACCTGGGAATCATTTCCTATATCTAAATGCCAGAAAAAAGGCATTTTTAAAATGCCTATGAAATATAAGAATATATTTATACTTTTGGAAGAAATTATTTTTAATTTCTCTGAATAAATACATATTTCTACTGTGTGAAGGAATAGAGATATTGGCTTGACATAGCTATTTATGGAAGTACAGAGCCATCTGAATGAATAAACAAAAGGTCCTAAATGACCCAAGTTCAAACATTACTAATTAATCTAGTATGCATTGTAATTTGGCAAAATACTCAACACAATAGCAATGGGGAGAGTGTCCCCAGAGACATTAA
>NW_022103898.1:78802375-78841988 GCF_000313985.2 Echinops telfairi | reverse complement strand
TTCTTTTGTAAATATAAATTTGCCTTATATGCCTCAATCGAAATGTGACAATATACTTTAAAATACTAAAATAGGAATGATCTTTACTTCAGAAATGTAACTTCTGCTAAATCAAAAGAAAAATATTTAGAATACACAGAAGTTTATTGGAGAATTTTAATACACAATTTTATAAAATTTAAAAACATTTGAAACTTAATTAAATAAATGATTATTTATTTTTTAAAAAGAATAGTATGGTACATATCTATACTTACTATCAAGGAAAATATAATTTGTTGACTTGGGTACTGAGGCTGTGAATACTAACGTGTTTTATATATATATATATATAAAACACGTTAGTATTCACAGCCTCAGTACCCAAGTCAACAAATTATATTTTCCTTGATAGTAAGTATAGATATGTACCATACTATTCTTTTTAAAAAATAAATAATCATTTATTTAATTAAGTTTCAAATGTTTTTAAATTTTATAAAATTGTGTATTAAAATTCTCCAATAAACTTCTGTGTATTCTAAATATTTTTCTTTTGATTTAGCAGAAGTTACATTTCTGAAGTAAAGATCATTCCTATTTTAGTATTTTAAAGTATATTGTCACATTTCGATTGAGGCATATAAGGCAAATTTATATTTACAAAAGAACTGTATGAATTTCTCACTTATCATTGTTGGAATTGGAATTATAGGATCTGAAGAGACCCTGAAGTTGAGTCAACTAGAGAGAAAAGTAGCTACGCAAGGGTAAATATAGAACAAAATATCAGGTTTGATATAGAAAGAGGATGAAAACATAGTTTTGCACATTGAAATAAGAATTAATCAGGTCGAGAAAACATACATCTACACAATCATACCATTGGACCTTTTACAGACACAAAAAATAGGGAAGATTTCAAAAAATATTTATTTGTTCAAAAGTCGCCCATAAGATCTGTTATTACTTTTTAATTCCAGTATAGGAGAGAGTGAGAAAAGAGGTCAGGATAATTGTAAAAATGGATTATTGAGGAAAATATCCCAAATATAGAGATAAAATGGAGCAGCAATTGCCTGTTCTTACAACGTTATAGTTTGGTTCTGTTGAATTGTTTCTCATATTGTTTGATTGATTTCTCCTTTTATATGCATTGCCTTCATGTTCTCATTATTAATTCAATAAAATACTTCTCATTTTCTTGTAGTGTCTTCCTTGATGCATGCTGAAGTGTGATCAAAGGAGGTTATTTAATTTCTCTATATTTAGAGATTTCCCATATATCTTGCTGTTGTTGACATTAATTTACTTCTATTGTACACAATCAATACATTATTTTTCACTAATAGAAATTAATTTTATGTCTTGGCATACGGTCTGGTCTTTCACAATAAATGGTTAGTATGCTCTTACTAAAAATATGCATTCTTTTGTTGTTGGTTGTCTTTCAATAAATGTTGGTTAAGGAAAGCTGATTGGTAGTATTGTTCAACTCTTCTACATCCTATTTTTTTTAATTAAGAGTTTTATTGGCATATAATTTACAAAGTATACCATTCAATATCTTCTACATTCTTAATGATCTCCTTTCTATGTGTCCTTAGATGATTGAATCATTTTACTGGGGACTTTAATTTTTCTTTCCAGTTCCATCAGTTTTAACTTCATGCTTTTTAAAACTATATTTTTAGATGCATATTCATTTGGGAATGTTATGTCTTTTTAATGGATTGGCCTTTTGACATTGTTAAGTGTAACTTTGTATATTGGATGTTATGGTTTGCACTGGTCTACTGTGAATAATGCTAGTACAGACATTCCACCTTTCCACTAGCCTCTGAGTGATCAACCACTGTGCTACTGGGCTTTTCAATCATTAATAGCTTTGAAATAAAGGGGAGAAATTACTCATAGAGTTGGTTTTCAATAATTTCTTATTAGTTTTCCTGACCAAGGGTTGTTTGGTGAAATTATGAACTTCAGCATTTACTTTAATACTTTTATTTTAAAAATTAAACAGTTAATATTAAATGGTTTTATTCAAAATTAATTGTACCCATATCTTTGTTTAAATAGCAACTGGAAATATATTTACATAATTTGATAAAACAAAATCGTACAAATGTGCTTGACACAATGGAGGTATGTATGGATTGTCATAAGAGTTGTATGAGCCCCCAATAAAATTATTTAATACATAATAATTAAATAAATAAAAATCATAGAAAATGGTTTAATTTTGTTGCTGATCATATTCAAAAATAAATAAAATGAAGCACTTCCGGGTTCTTATAAGGTAGGATTCTTAATTGAGAGACGTAGGTAAATATCAAGATTGCCCCTGTAAAATGTCCAAGATCCAGGGGAAAAGGTACACACATTGAATTTATCTTCTCACATGTTTTATTGTACTTTTAAACTTTCAGTTTTATTGTAATTGTGTCTTTCCCCTGAAAATAAGACCTTGCGCATCTTTGGGAGCAAAAATTAATATGGTACTGTCTTATTTTCAGGGAAACAGGGTAGAAATAATTCTAGTGATTTTTTTTAAAAAACATTTTATTAGGGGCTCATACAACTGTTATCGCAACCCATACACACATCAATTGTGTAAAGCGCATTTGTACATCATTCTCAAAACATTTTCTCTCCACTTAAACCCCTGACATTAGGTCCTCATTTTCCCCTCCCTCCCCGCTCCCCACTCCCTCATGAGCCCTTGATAGTTTATAAATTGGTATTTTGTCATATCTTGCCCTGTCCGACGTCTCCCTTCACCCACTTTTCGGTTGTCTATCCCCCAGCGAGGAGGTCACATATAGTTCCTTGTAATCGGTTCCCTCTTTCCTACCCATTCTCCCTTTACCCTCCCTGTTTCGCCACTCACACCACTGGTCCTGTAGGGCTCATCTGCCCCGGATTCCCTGTATTTTCAGTTCCTATCTGTACCAGTGTACATCCTCTGGTCTAGCCAGACTTGCAAGGTCGAATTCGAGTCATGGTAGTGGGAGCGGGGAGGAAGCATTTAGGAACTAGAGGAAAGTTGTATTTCTCATCGTTGTTACATCGCGCCCTGACTGGCTCATCTCCTCCCCGAGACCCCTCTCCAAGGGGATCTCCAGTGGCCTACCTATGGGCTTTGGATCTCCACTCCGCACTCCCCCCATCATTCACTATGGTAAGATTTTTTGTTCTGATGATGCCTTATACCTGATCCCTTCAACACCTCGTGGTTGCATAGGCTGGTGTGCTTCTTCCATGTGGGCTTTGTTGCTTCTGAGCTTGATGGCCGCTGATTACCTTCAAGCCTTTAAAACCCCAGATGTTATACTTTTTGATAGCCGGGCACCATCAGCTTTCTTCGCCACATTTGCTTATGCACCCCTTTGTCTTCAGTGATCCGTTGGACACCTCGTGATTTTTAAAAGTCTGATGAGTTTAAATACACACACACACCAACTACCAAACCAAACTCATTGCCATCAAGTTGATGCTGACTCAGAGGCTCTACAGGACAAGGGAGCACTTCCCACGAGTTTCCAACCAAGACATAATTCTTTACCGGAGTACAAAGCCCTATCTTTCTCCTCTAGAGTGGCTGGTGATTTCCAACTGTTAATCTTGCAGTTAGCAGCAACACCTCACCCGGCTCGTGCCCCACATATATATATACATTTACTTTACTATGTTTTAGAGTTTTTTTCATTGTTTCATTCTTTTTTTCTTTTTAAATACCTTTATTGGGAGTTCTTAAATCTCTTATCACAAGCTATACATTCCTCCAATGTGTCAAGCACATTTGCACCTATGCTGCCATCATCATTTTCAGAACATTCTCATGTAATATCTTTGGCTACATCTAAAAGGAAACTTCATTGTCACTATTTGCTAAGCCATTGTTTGCATCCAGTTGTATTTATCCCCAAAGCATATGCCCAATTCAGTACACAAAACAGCATCCCCAGTATCACACCAATATTATTTCAAGGAAAATCTTTTAAATGTGTACAAATTTTAAAGTTACTGGAAGACAATTAGATGAGATAGTCTTCAACAGATTGTATAAATTGTTTATTGTAAAAGTGTATAGTGCATAAGTCAATAATTAAAGAGTTTATCACAAAAATATTAAAATAAATGTAAATTTTAAAAGAATTACTACTGTGTATCAAATATAGCAATACAAATTTGGAAGAAATAGAGACTGAAGATGATAGTATGTCATCACTCTCCCCTAAAATGAACTTGAAACTAATGTAAAAATTGCTTAAAGAAATATGTGCTTTACACAATTGATCTATGTATTGTGATAAATTGTATGAGCCCCAATAAATTGATTAATTAAAAAAAAAAAAAAAAGAAATAACATCACATTATTTGCAAGGTTATGGTGTAACAAAGACTAAATCAACTCCATTGCTGTCAAGAAAGTTCTGGCTAATAGGGACCCTATACTACTTAACTCATTACCACTCAGTTGATGCTGACTCATAGCAACCCTATATATAAAGTATAACTAACTGTTCCATAGGCTTCTTGAGACTAATTTTAACAAAGAAAACATCCTCATCTTTATTCCATGGAACAACTATTGCTCTTTTTAGGGGCCACCTAGTTGGTTCCAACTCATAGATGTTCTATGGCACAAAATAAAATTTTCTCACTTTATCTTGAGTTTCTGTATTAGTCCAGTTGTGACCATTTTTGTTTTCTCTATGTTAAGTTGTAACCCATACTGAATGCTATAGTCTTTGATATTCATCAGCAAGGGATTCAAGTTACCCTCCCTTTTAGCGAGCAAGATTGTGTCTTCCAACGATCAGGGGGAAAAACTCATTGTCATTCAGGCTATTCTGACTCGTCTCAATCATATAGGAAAGGGTAGGACAACTACTGTGGGTTTCTGAGACTGTAACTCTTTACTGGAGTAGAAAGCCTCATCTTTCCTCTGAGGGGTTAATGGTGGTTTCAAACTGCTGACCTTTTGGTTAGTAGCACAATACATGATCTTGTCATCAGGTTTCCTTCCTCTGAATATAGCTGGTTGTTAATGAATCATTTCCCAATTCTGATGTCATATAACTCATTAAATTATTTGTTGTATAGCCCATCTTTTCAGATTACACATTTTGCATACTAATTGAATAAGTATGGTGAAAGGACACAACACTGACATGTGCTTGACTTGATTTTAAACCACTGAGTAGTCCTCTGTTCTGTTCCAAGAACTGCCTCTTGGTTCAAATACAGGCTCTGCATGAGCACAATGAAGTGTTTTTGCTACTTTCATTCTTCTCAATGTTATCCATAGTTTGTTGTGATCTACACAGTTGAATATCTTTATATAGTCAATAAAACACAGGGAAGCCTATTTAATACACTTGTCTGTCAATTGTTGTGGCTAACAGGTTGCTGTAATGATGGAAGCTATGTCATATTTTTTTTAATAACAGCAGGGTCACTCAAGGAAAATAGGCTTCAGAAGAGCTTCCAGATTAATAACAGACTGCAAAGAAGGAATAGACTATCCAGTTCTGAAGAATTAGGTACTGAAGGCCTTATGAATCACATTGAAACAATCTCAGCTATGATGCTGAGATATAGACTAGACTGTCTACTTTGAGGCATTATCCACTGAAAAATGTCTGAACAGCAGCAAACATTGTAAGATACAGTACCAGAAAGTGAGCCCTTCAGGTTGAAAGGTATGCCAAATGCAAATGAAAGCCGAACTGCCTTTCAAAGGACACTCAGCCATAATGATATAGATGGAGTAAAGCTCTGGGGACCCTCATTTGGTGATGAGGAATGACTTACAGTGATAAGAAAAGCTTAAACACCCACTAATAATTAAAATGGAATATTCAATGTAAGTATAAACCTAGGAAAGTTGGAAGTAGTCAAAAACGAAATGAAATGCATAAAATTGAGATCCAAGGAATTAGTGAGCTGAAATGGATTGGTATTAGCTATTTTGAATCAAACAATAATATCATTTATTATATTGGGGAAAATAAATTTAAGAGGAATGGAGTTCCATTTATCATCAAAAAGAACACTTCAAGACTTATCTTGAGGTGCAATGCTGTCTGTGACAGGATAATATCTATACGCATACAAAGAAGACCAATTAACACAATTATTAGTCAATCTTACACACCAACTGCTAAAGCTAATGATGAATAAATTGAAGAATTGTAAACACTTTTTCAATTTGAAATTGATCCAACATGTGATCAATATACATTATAATTGTTGGTGAATAGAATCTGAAAGTTCAAAACAAGGAGGAAGAAATCGTAGTTGGAAACTAGACTTGTAACCTAAGAACTTAAGTTGGAAAATACATAGTGTCTGAGGAAACAGAAGACAACTGAACCAAGATTGTTGAACTGTTGGTAGGTGTACCAACATGACATTCTGTTTTTGCTTGTTCATATTAGGGTGCATCTCAGAGGTGTTATGTCATTATGGGTCACCCTCTTGAAATTGTGCTATATGTTTTCTTGTGTTTCCGTAAATGAAACCCAGGGTTGATGAACCTGTAGGGCCAGCAAGTAGAATAAGGGTTTAGGGGTGGGGGTAGGGTGGCAGGTGTACAGAGTTGGGGTGGGGGGGGAAGGGAGAGGATGTCAAGGAGTCCAGGAGGAAAAAGTATGTTTGCAAATGGATTGTGGAAGCAATGGTACAATTCTGCTTGACATTATTGAACTATGGAATGATATGATATATGTTTTAACTCACAATTAACAATAAAATTTAAAAAATGAAATAAAACGTAGATCTAAGAATGGGTTTGGGGCTCGCACCAAGCATGTTTTGAAGGAATGTACTTCAATAAATAACACTAACATTGTATATTTTCATTCTCTCATAATCTAAATTCTGGTACTTCTGGGTTTATAAAGTCTAAGAATAAGTGTTTCATGTGTTTTGACTGGTTTTCTAATATTTTTAGTGTAGAAGGAAATTTTAAAAGGAGCTTACAGAATAATATTTAAAATCTTATTCTTTTCCTTGATTTATGAGTGCTCCAATTTAAATATATATACTTGAATAAAATATGTATTGTGAATATTTTCAAGTATGATGTGGGTTGATTATTATTGTAGCAATGAAGCTTTTGAAAACAAGATGTTAATGTTGATGACAATTCTGTTTTATTAAGTTATCATTTACATGCAGTAAAATGAACCAAAGTTAAGTGTGGAGATTAATTATTTTTAAATATATACACAATCATGTGGCATGTGCTTCCTTTTATGATTATATCAAGACAGTTTTCTAATTTTATTTTTTCTCCAACAGTTTTGTTGGCTTATAATTGACATGTCAAGCAATTTAATTGTTCAGTCACATCAAAGAGTTGTGTAATCAACATCACAATCAGTTTTATAACATTTACCTCATTCTTGTACTCATCATTATTAGTTCCCCCTTTCCCCCGACCTCTCCTAATATCCCCAAAAGACCATTAATCCAGTTACTGCCTTTATAAATTTATCTATCCTGTATTTCATATACAGGTAAGCATTAAAAAACAAACAACAACAACACAGATAAGAATAGTAAAAAGATTTTTAAAAACTCAATAGAAAATGAAGTTGAAAATATTAAAAACTAGAATAAATTTAAATGGATCATAAGGAAGATGAATGACAGGGTGCTGAAATTTAGCTGTATCTGCAACAATCCACTTTCCAATGCATTTTGCATATTAACGAGGCTAGTCATAGCCCTGGTTCATGGTCAGCAGGGAGTCACCAGGGGCTTAATCTCTACTAAGAGACTTTCACTTAAAAACAAAACAGAACTGAAACAACTTCAAAATGGTCTAATGGAAGATCAAATGATAAGTTATTACATTTTGACCTAACTACATCTAGCATAATTGACTCTCCAGTGCTCTCGGTCTGACAACAAGTGTATTCACATCTCTGAACTATGGTCAGAGGGAATTCACCAGAGGCTCAATCCATGTGTGGACCCTGCAGTTGGATTTGGGGCTTGAACTGCCATCCTTAGCCTTCTACACACCAGATGTGCACACTGATCTCTAATTGTCAGCAAGAGACAGACATTTCTTTGCAGCAGCGTTGGGTGGTTTTGAACAAACGAACTTTCAGTTAGTATGTGAGAGCAAACTGCCAGTACCACACAGGCAGAGTATAGAACATAGTATAAGGATAGTTTGTTAAGGATTGTTCCAACATCATATGCACTATTATTAAACAAAAAAATACTAAAATGTTCATCTATTTTTAAAAATATCTTCCATTTTCTTCAAAAAATTCTGCACCTTTCAATTTATACCATGTCAAAATATACTTTTTTGGCATCCTCGAGGGATTCAAATGAAGCTCCTTTAAAATCGGATTTTAGACGAGGAACAAAAAAAGTCTGAATGGGCAAGAGCAAGTGTCAAGGAGGAGATAGGAGAAGGTTTCCAACAGAATTTCTGTTGGACAGCCCTTCCTACCCTCAAAAAAGAGCAAGTGTTCTCTTATGATTAAACGAAACAAAAAAAATACCTGGTATGCTTTTCTGGATTTTTCCACCTCAATATACTTCTCAACTACTCACATAACCTTCAGAGTTGACATCTCTGCTTTGAATTTAATTGGCCTCATCTGATCCCCTTCATGAGAAATGGCTTTCATTGGGCTTTGATTTGAAGACAAATGAATGAAACTAAAATAAACCTGTCAATGAGAAAAGTTGTAGCCATTCACAAATAAGAAACATTTTTAAACATGATTTGCTTGGTACAAACTACATGTAGGAATTAGCATCCTAGTAGCAATACTTTTTTTACTAGCCTTACTATTTAGTGATTAAAATAGATTTGTTTTTCAGAAGTTGAAATCAAATTATTGAACAAATCTTTCAATGTCTCAAAATAATCAAAAGCCTATGTGTGACAGTCTGAATTATAGTTTTGTCATTTTATATCTAGTTGTTAGATAGTATAATTGTAAAGATACAGTCTATGGAAGCTATATGAAAGCAGGGCCAACCCTTTGCCACCTTAAGTTCCTTTTATATTTTAGAGTGCTTCGGTTAGGAGTCTTGGTGGAATAGATGGCTATGAATTGAGCTACTAACCACAACTAGTATCTCTGATAGAGAAAGAGGAGGCTCCCGTAAAGAATTAAAGCTTGGAAAACCAATAGAGCCAATTCTGCATTGTCCTGTAGGGTCACTATGAGTTGGTACCTACTCAGTTGCAGTGAGTATTTCTGTTAGCATGAGAATTGTATTCATGGTAGTCTATATATCATGACGCATTATAGTTTTTATGGCTACTTAGCTCCACTCAATTAGATTCCAAGATGTCATTGAGTAAGTGTGGCGAGTAAGGCAGAAATTTTGGGAGGGATAGGGAGAATCTTTGATTACAAATAAAGAAACATTCTATTTAGTAAGAGGAGGAAATATAAACATTTGGAATAAGCAACTAACTAGTTCCACCATTTCGACAAAAATGGATAATCATATATTACAGTGTATCTACTTTGGTTATTATCCCTCCTACTCAGCTACACGAAACTGATTTATAGAATCCAAAATTATGCACAGAACCCTCCTTTGGAGGAGTGTGTGTGTGTATGTGTATGTAGATGTATATACGTACTAGACAATTTTGATTTTCACCTGGCCAAATAATTCCTCAGTGGTTAAGTAGTAGACTACTTATACAATGTAAAAATAAACATGTGTACCAAAATGGTGAAGCTTTCTTACAAGTTGGGGATTTCAGTTAGTTTTGGTTTTCTATTAACATTAAAATTTCTAATAGTTGTTTAGCTGTAAACAAGAAAATTCTAAGAAACAAGAATGACTACATATTAATAAATTCTTTTTTTATTAAAAACCAATTTTTGAGAGCTAATACAGATGTCATATTGTTTCATAGTTCAATCACATCAAAACGTATTGTACAATTACTACCACAATCTGTTTCAAAACATTCTTGAACTTCTTGAACTTCTTGACATCAGTCCCTCCCTGAAACACTTATTCTGCTTGTTTACTCAACAGATTCATCAGTACTGAAAAACATGTAACAAAACTCCAAGAGTGTTACCCCCACAACAAAATACATCTGAGATAAACCCTAATCTGAACTAACAAAAAAAGCGCAGACATTTTTGAAAACCAGAATCTGCCCAACATGAATCGGGGTGGGGTGGGAGTGGGGGTGGGGTGGGGGTGGGGTGGTCAACTGACAAGGTTTTAACTGTTCAAGTCAGGTTTATTATTTTGATCTTATACAGTCATCTCTCCCATGCACTCTGCTTGGTAACCAGTTTCCTCCCGTCCTTCTCTTAGAGCTAGAGGGAACTCGCTGGAGACTTCTTTCTTATGCAGATCTCATACATGTGTCTTGGGCTCCATACATCTGGGGCTGTCATCCATAGCCTTCTGTACACCAGAATTTCAGTTCAAGCTCTGATACTATTCCCACTTTTGGTGTTGGATGATATGATTTACAATACTTGGGTCATGGATGTTGGTGTGTGTTTTAGGCTGGATTACCAGAGAAACAAATCCAGAGATACTCATATATATGGAAGAAAGAGCTTTATATCAAGGAGTAATGGTATCTTAACAAAACATCTCAGTTCAGATCAAGTCCATAAGGCTGATATTAGCCCATATGTCAGATAGTAGTCCAGAAATTCCTCTTCAGACTCTTGCAGCAGGTGTGGTAATGCAGAATGCAGGTTGATCACAGGCCAATGGGTGCAAAGTCTTGAGGTTCCAGAGGCAATTTAAGAAGATCTCAGCACGGATGCAGGTCCCTATGTGACTCCTCCAGTTTCCCAAATGTGACTCTTCAACAGGAAGGTGAAGCAGAGAGACAGAGGACAACTTTCAGCAAACTATTTATCTCAGTTGCTCGCCAATCAAAGCTAACTTCCACCACTTCAGTGTTAATACCTTCAAGTTGACACAAGATTAGCTAACTGCCACAGTGTGTTTCTTCCATGTGGACTTAGTTGACATCTCATGGAGATGTCTGCTTGTTTGGAAACAAGCCTTTTAGGCTCCAGACACTATTTTATCTAATAGCCAGGCACCATCTCATTTCTTCACCACAGTTTGCTAGAGCACCCATATCTTCCATGTTTCCCCGCTTAGGGTGAGTATTCATAAGTTCTTAAGTATTAATTGTTCAGTGAGGCAGAGGGTTGAGTGTCACAGGTTTTCTTGCTCTCTTATTCTGCTGGATGAATGTTCAAACACATCTTTAATATCCCCCACTGTACAACAGTGAGCATTTCTGGCATATCCTGTGTGTTCACTACAATGAAATATTGAACCCAGCACAGAAGTAGAGTAAATATGATTTTAAAAAAGGTTGAAGGGTGGAGCTATGTCTGATATCTGCTTTGTGGCATTCAGCCATCAGCACCAAAGGACATCATATGTGGCCATGATGCCATTTCTTCACCCATACATTGAAGATCATGCCAGTAAATCTATGCCTTAAAAGATGGGATGAAGATGCACAGTAAACATTATGTTTAGCCTAGCAGAATCTGAAAAGATCAGTTAGTTTTTAAGGAATTCACAATGTTCAAGCAAGATAAATACTACCATGATGCTTATGTAGATAAAAGGGAGTTATTTGGGGAATAAATTCACATCGGAGTTAAAAATAATAATTTTAATGCATTGTAAAAAGGTAAATCAAGGTGGAGAATGAAGATAAAAATAGGAAAATAAACCATTAAATTAAATGAGAGAACATACATACATATTATGTAAGTAATATGATGAAGACTAAGAGAAACACTTATGAACTGTCTGCATATAAAGAGAAAAAGGGAAGAAGAGGTCCCTTAATTCAATTTTGTCATCTGCCAAATGGGGCTAAAAAAATGAGTGAAGAATGTTATTTAGAGTTAGCTAAATATATCTAGTGAAATTGTTGATTTTCCATGATAATCATTAGAAATGAAAAAAAACTATCTAAGAAAAAATAACAATGAGGTATTTCAATTGTGAGTCAAATTTCATTTTTAATTTCAAGTAAATTGCACCCACATTGTTTCTATCGATACACCTATGGTCCAGAGTTTTTAAATACTTTTTCTCTCTAAGAAATATTTTGTTATCAGTCACTATGAAATTCCATAACACTAAGCACAATTTATTTTCCTGAGATCCATGCACATTCTTGAGACAAAATGAATAACTCCTTTTTTTAAACAGCCACCCTGTTTCTTACAATTGTTTTAATAGCATCTAGTCACATAGATAATAGTGGCATACAGTTACAAAAATGCCTAAAAGTGATGATTGGTGATTTAGCCTTCTCTTGGGTTTTATTTTAAAATTGAGAATAAGTTCTCATTAGTCCAAAAAAAAATATTTTAAGATGAAATGTTTGACTGCAAATTCAATAGCTATGCTCATTCATTAAGTCAGGTGACGACGGAACATTTTCAAAAGCACCCTCATTTCTTTAAAGTTAAGTACTGGATAGGATTCGCGACAGTCTGTTGTCCACATGAGGTGTAAGGCCGAGCTTATGTGACTATTTGGTTGCAGGTCTGGTTGAAGGTTAAAAGCAAGCTGCATTACCAAAGGGCGATGGCGTTCCAGGTAGCACAGCCACTTCCTTGGAGGACCCCGCTTCCCGTGCTCTCGGTCCCGAGGCCACCCTCCTTGGTGCTTTGCTCGCATGGACCTTTCTCTTAAAAAGACAAAAAAATAAAACAGTTCACCCCAAATTCTGAAAGTCACAGGTTGGAAGTACTGGATGATAGTAGCTTTGGCGTTTGAAATGGCAAACGTTTCCTTCACTCTGGGTCACGGCGAGGTAAGCCTGGAAGACTACGATTCCCAGACGCGAAGACTCGGTGATGAAGTGTCAGATGGATGCGCACCAGCGTGCTGCCAAGCTGCCTTCTGCTGGGCTGCCAGGCGCGGCTGCTCGGGTGGTCCCGGAAATCCACGTTCAGGCCTGCTCGTTCCAGGATGATTTGTTGACGATTGGTTCTGCAGGAGTAATTTTCTTTTCTCTTTGTCCAGTTCAGCTAAGATTGCAGAAGAACAAACAAATCTGTCAGAAGAACCAACAAATCTGTCCTGGGAGAAGTACTGCCAGCATGCTCTGAGGAGAGGGGATGGCGAGACTGCATCTCCAGTACTTCGGACATGGTCCTTAGGCTGCCAGAGAAACGAACAAGTCTGCTTTGGAAAAGATACAGCCATAATTCTCCTTAGAAGCCAGGACTGTGAGACTTTCATCACATGTGATCAGAAGAAACCAGTCCCTTGTCCTGAAGCACTGGCTGCCACCTTATTTTATGGTTCAGTTACCTTCAGTAGCAACTGGTCAACAGTGTAGAATTACCGGAGACCTGGGCCGGCCCGTCACAGCCCGGCCGTCGGATCGGGGCTTCCAGGCACCAGCGACCACTTAGAGACCGTAGGCCAGATGAGGGCCAGAGCGACGCGAAAAAGGATAACTCTTTATCTTCATGAAAATGTACCCATTCACTGCTATTGAGCTGGTTCTGATTCATCCAGAGACTCAGCAAGACTGCACAGATACGCTCCTTGGATTTCAAGACTATGAAGTTTAAAGGTAGAAGATAGCCTCATTTTTCTCTCCCAAATTGGCTGCTGGATTTGAACTGTTGATCCTACACTTATTAGATAGCTACGCCAGGGCAGATTTTGTGATTTGATTTGACATATACAATGCAGTAGAAGCATAACACTTGGACTAAACATAAAAACAACTTAAGGATGGAATAAGGCAGTCGTTTTTTTGTTGTTGTTCATTTATACACAGGGTTGCTATGAATCACAATCAACTCAATGGCAACGTGAGGAGCTCTGTCTGTTGTCCTCCTTGTCCTTGTCCTCATTTCCTGGCTTTACCTTTTAGAAGCTGATAATAAAAAAATTCATCTTCTCTCTGCATATGAAAACTGACTGCTGGCCAAATCTAGCCCTTGGACGGGAAGTAGAGCGTCAACTTTTATCCTAGACTGAAGAGGATGTTTGGGTTCTCATGCTTAACTGAGTACTTGTGGGGCAACTACTGAAATATTTTCTAGCTTCAATCATTGTTTGCATGTCTGTTTCTACATTGTTGAATTAAAAGGCGTTAACCTCAGCTACCTCATTTAGAGTGTTACATGAAGATTGTACTTGACTATTTTAAAATATTTCCCTCTAATTAGATACAGTAGTTATCAGTTCCCACTTTGGCCCAGTTCAACAGTTTACTCTCCAGGGCATAGCGCCAACAAAATAGGCAAAGAGCAGGTCACAAGTTGTCTAAGTGTTAGATTACCTGCTTCGACATAAGTGAAGCTCACAAAGGAAACACATTTAGTTGTTCGAATAAATCAGATCTGCAGTGCAGACACGACTTCTCCTCGCTTTTCCCCACCTTAATTTACACATCTATAACCCTTGTAAGGTATATCATCCATCTCATACATCCTTTTTAAAAAATGACCACTTTTCCCTGGTCATCAATATTCCACAATCGCAATATAACAACTTGCCATTAAATGACATCCATATTCCAACTCATATGCTAAACATTGAGTTGACATTAAATGTGAAAGGCTTAGAAGTCAAGGTTACTAAGAGATAAGACATCAATAAATAAATCAGCTGATGAAGATAAAAACTACATATTCTATAAACAAGCTTTGTTGCTGTTGGTGGTGGTGTTTTAAGTGAGGGTAGAAGATACTTTTGGGTATCCTAAAATTACAATACATTTAGATTACTTTCATTTTATTGACATAAAAACAAATTTTAATGATTATATTTACCATTTAAAATTAAACCACAATTTAAATATATTATTTCAAATATTAAACAGGTCACAGCGGGTATTTTGTTGAAGACATTTTTCTCAAATGAAATCATCATTATAGAATTAAACCATGTAAAAGCAAAATGGCAAGAATCCTTGTTTTTCTCTTAGTCATGACTTTAGAAGATAACCAAACAACAATAGTAGGAAGACTAAAAGCCAACATCTAATACCATCTTAGTAAAGATAGGACAATGGGTTCTGATCTCTAATTCCGTCAAACCTATATTCAATCACAGACAGCTATAGAAATTCCATTTTCCCTAGCACTTCCATCACTCACAAAAGGCAAATAATTTTTTTGCATCAGAAATCCTGCCTCTCTGGGGCCCAGGAAATATTTTCTTTACTTTCTGTTATTTAAAAAAAAAAGTTTAAGTGGTTAGAACACTATCTCTGCTTTTCCTTTATTTTTTTAAATGTTGCAAATTTTCTGTGCAGAGAAAATTTTAATTCCCTAAATTAACTATTTGAGAATTGACCCATTTTTAGCTTAGAGAGAGATAGCTCAACAGCCATTTTTCTTAGTGACATTGTTTCCAACATAACTCAAAAATCTACTGGGCAATAAACTTTGCAGTACCAAAGGGAAACCCAGATTTGGGGAATATGTCTTCAGAGACATATCTTTGAAATTAGCATCAGAACTAGATCAGGTACATAACAATAACTATAAGATTATATGTCAAAGGTCAAGATTCTTTATGTAAACATCGTGTTAGACATCCATGAGATAGTTTATTGTCCCAGCCTGGCCGATAAACACAAGTGGGATTAACTGAAGGGCAGAGAGATAAATGGCTTGGTGAGCCTCGCCTTTCTTGTCTCTTGCTCTTTGATCATCAGACCAGTGTGTGGCTGCCTTGCTTGTTCTGTGCCTCAATTTAAAGGCTACGCTACCTGTGGGATGCCTAGCCTGTGGACTGTGTAGCTGTATGTTGAGGTCCCTTTAAGACATCTTTGGAGCTGAGGACTGGCGGTTGGTGACCTGCCTTGTGATTGGCTGCTGTGCTGACATAGCCTAGCTCTCTATATAAATAGAGGGAGATCTGGCAGCAGACTAGACTTGAAGGACTGCTTGTCTCACAACTCTCTCTCAGGGAAGTGAGTAGCACTGAGCCATTTGTAGTGCTTTATAATTTATCTGCTTATTTCTTGTATTATATATTTATCTGTATATGATTTAACAGTTCATTTCTTGTTATATATCTAATTATCTTTAAAAATAAATATTTTAAATTATCAGCAATTTGGTTTTATCTCTCTAGAGAACCCTGTCTAACACAATCCAAAAGATACAGACTTTTGTCTCATGTTGTTACATGTCATCTAATTAGTTCTGAGATAAAACGCCTGTATCTACCAAAAGGGAGTTCTAGTAGGGGAGTGATTATGCATTGGGCTGTGATCCAAAAGGTCAGCATTTCAAAACACCAGCCATGCAGTGGGAGAAAGATGGGCTTTCTACTGTTAACAGTTAAAGTCTTGGAAACTACCAGTGGCAGTTCTAGCCTGACCTATAGAGTCATGAGGAGTCAGCTTTTTTTTTTTTTAATCGTTTTATTAGGAGCTCATACAACTCTTATCACAATCCATACATACATCAATTGTGTAAAGCGCATTTGTACATTCATTGCCCTCATCATTCTCAAAACATTTCCTCTCCACTTAAGCCCCCGGGATTAGGTCCTCATTTTTACCCTCCCTCCCCACTCCCCCCTCCCTCATGAGCCCCTGATAATTTATAAATTATTATTTTGTCATATATTTCCCTGTCTGAGGGGTCTCGGGGAGGAGATGAGCCAATCAGGGTGCGATGTAGCAACGATGAAAAATACAACTTTCCTCTAGTTCCTAAATGCTTCCTCCCCGCCCCCACTATCATGATCCAAATTCTACCTTGCAAGTCTGGCTGGACCAGAGGATGTACACTGAGGAGTCAGCTTTTATTGAATGGCAGTGAGATCTAACAAAAAGGAGCTCTGGTGATGCAGTGGTTACTTTGGGCTGCTAACTACAAGGTCTGTAGTTCAGAACCACCAGATGTTCCACTAGAGAAAGATGGTCATTTCTACTCTTGGTAGGAATACAGTCTGGGAAACTCACAGAGGCAGTTCTACCTGTCCTATTTGGTCATTATGAGTGGAAATCGACTTGATGGCAGTAAGTGAGTGATGTATCCTAAAATAAAACACCCCATGACTTTCTGCCATACTCACAATGCCCTTAAGTTTGAGCCCACTCTTATCTGAGGGTCTTTGTCAGAAATCAGTAGACTGTGTGTGCTTTTAATTATCATGCTTTATTTTTCATTATTTGAATTTTGTGTTCTTTATTTTTCAGTTATATTACTTTATGATTTTACTGCCCTGACTAGTCTAATCTCAATAGTAAGTCTAGCTGCTGGAGGTGCTGAATTAAGGTACTGACCATAATTCTCTCCTGCTTTTTCATGTGTGCCTTTATTGCAATAAAATGACCTCTGATCTGTGCCCATAAATTTGGCATGTTGTATTGTTGTTCTTGTTGGGTTCCAAGAACTTCTTAATGTCCTTTCTAATTCGGGCTAATAACCATTCATTTTTGAGAAGTGGCTTATTAAGTGTTTGTCTGTGATCTTTGGTTCTTTCTTTTGTTGATTTCCAACTTTAGGGTGCTTTTGAATGATCGCTCTGTGTTTGAATTTTCTCACACTTGGCTATGTCTAAGAATGTGGTCTATTCTAGAATAAGAGCCGTGTATATTGAAGAAGACTATATATGTTTTTGCTGATGGATGGAGACCTCTATAGATATCTATGAAGTCAAGTTGATCAATTGTCATGTTCAGATCTTCCATTCCTTTATTGAGTTTCTCACATTTGATCTCTCTTTTTTTGAGAATGGTGTATTAAAGATATCTCCCCTTTCATCTTTTTGAGAATTTGGTTCATGAATTTTGAAGGTCTGTCGTTGGGGACATATAAGTTTATTTTGTTTATGGGTTCTTGGTCTACTGATCCCTTGAGTATTATGTCACACTTATTCTTATGTTTTGTTATGTCATGTACCTTGAGGTTTGTATAACCAGATACCAGTTGCCACCGCAACTCTTTTTGGATTGCCATTTGCTTGATAAATTTTTTTCCATCCTTTGACACTCCATCTATTTTTGACTTTGTGCAGTCTGCTACCCTTTGTCTTTCAATATATGTGTTTCAACCATTAACTTCCAATGTATGATAATTAAATCCAAATGTAGATTTGTTGTTGTCACACCCTTCTGCTTGTGTTTCCTTTCTTATACTTTAGAGCATGGTGTGTACATGAGGAGTTTATCCTTGTCTTCGTATCTCTGTTGGATCTGTAATGTTTGGGGTACTATTTTCAGTGTGTTGGTTTCTGGATGGTGTTTCACCCTGTGTATTTATGATAGAAAGCCCCTTTAGTTATTGTAATGAACGTCTGAGGGAGGTAGGGAGCTTCTGATCACACACTCTGGGTGTGGAACTCCGAGAGAGGCATTTGCAAACTAACTGAGTATAGAACAAGGGGAGAAAAGGGACCACTCTGAACTCTGCTGCCCACTCCCAGGATCGAAATCAGAGAAGTCAACCTGAAAATTTCACTGAGTGCGGAACAGGGGGAAACAACTCCCTGCTGCACTCTCCTTGAGTGGAAATCGGTGAGGGAGGACTGAAAAGAACCTCAGGTGACCTAAGGCCAGATTCTGAGTCTATATTCCCAGTACTGGCTGCCTCACCTGTTGATTTCTGTGTCTTTCTTGTGGAGCTCTAGAGAGGAATTCTGGGCACTCTCTTTCTAAAAATGATAAATAAATAATAAATAAAAACAAGAGACTACAACTCAGTAACAGAAATACGCATATTTTAAAATGGTGGAAAAAATTGAACATTTTTTTCAAAGAATAATTTATATTAATGAATAAAGAATCAATTTATATAAATAATTAAATTAATATGAAGCTGAAAATAAGAATAAATAAAACATGAAAAAAAGGGTCATATGAGTAAAAATAAGTGTGCAAGTCAAGGAAATAACAGAATGATGATAACCTGGATGTTTTTCTGGAGAAAGTCAATAGTTGCTATATCCCTATGCCTTTATATTTTTATAATACTTTCTCCTTTATATGAATAGTTACATTTACACTAAGCATTTACTTTTTTCATTTGTATGGATTAATTAAAAAGTAAATTAATTCTTGCCTTCTTACAAATGGACATGAAGTAGAAATTTTTCAAAAAGAATGTTTCCCATTTACATATTATCTGATACTTTTTGTTTTGCACATGTTCTGCTTCTGTCACGAATGTCTCAGAGGACATGTTCCCTGAACTACCCATTTCCCTCCCTACCACCAAGCCTATTACACATGCGTTCATTAGTGACGTTTGAAAAATAATCACCAAGGAAAAGTGTGCTTATGTCACTTATTTAAAAAGTGAAACAATTTTTTCAAAGTCAGTCTTATTGGTATATATATCTTCCTCTGCTTACAAAGAATATGAATTTTTCCAATTTAGAGAGATCCTGTTTTAGCGAGATAAGCTATTTTATGCTCCGCTGTTACAGGGATTACAAGATAAAGAAAATCCTCATTTCAAGAGGAGCCAGGATTTCTGTTGAAAAATCTTTGCCTTGTGTGAGTGATGGAATTCATGCGGAATACTGCATTTTCCAGAGATGTCCCTGAGTGTGACTATAAACTCCTGAGTATCAACCATCAGAAGCCAGATTTGTAGCTTCACAAAGACATTCTGGGGCCACATTTTTTCACCCTTTGAAACTATTTGGTTCAGTGAGCCTCTGAGACCACAATTGAGAGAAAATAAAATACTCTTCACTTTCATTCTTCCTTTTTTCCTTCTGTATTTCCTTCTTGCTTCCTCCTTCCTCCCTCTCTCTTTCTCTAGGAAGCATGTCTATAACAAAATAGCTGATGTAATCTGGTATTTCATTATTTATGACAGTTTACTATTTAAGAAGTGTTCCTTTTTAATGAATGACTTCACTATAGTCTAGTTATTTAAAACATGTTTTATACATTAATAATTTGAGGGTTGTATAATGTGGTGTCATTTGGGGGTATAGTAATAAATATCCTGTCATAATCTAACCCCGTTTGAGATCCGCACTGCACTTTCAGGTAAGCAGTGGATTGCTGCCCACAGTCAGTGGTTCACACCCACTATCTGTTCCATGGGAGACCATTGAGTTTATCTGATCCCATAAATATTTACATCTGCCAGAAGTCTCCAGAAGATCACTCTGAATCAGAATCAACTCGATGATAATGAGTCATAAAATATAAACTGTCATTGGGTAACTTCTTTGCTGATGTTTTATTTGTTGGTAATCCAGCCTCCTAATTGACTTTCACATTCACATTCTAATTTTAATTTTCCTCTTCACATCAAGGCCAACTAATATTATGACATTGACCTGAGGCTTGTGGAACATGATTGGACACTGACCTCAGCTTATATGAACAGTATGAGGTGTTTTAGAAAGGTTAGATATTTGTAAGTTGAAGTGAGGAGAATTGATAGGAAGCCTCCAGACTGCAGGTACAATTTATTTCCTTACCACAATTGGAAACTTTGTTGTTTTGCTCTTTGAGAGACTTAACATATTGCTGATGGAAAATTCTAAGTCTTAGGCAAACTAATTTATTTTTTCATTCCTGATTTCTGGAGAGTAACTATGGGGTTGGCATAGAGTGGGAAATGTTAACTACCCTTATATAATTAGGAAAGAACTGTTTTCAAGTAGCCAAGTAGAACACTGTATAACCTCCTGAGGTTTCTGAGGCACATGGGGTTTCTTTCACCAGTGTGGGACAGTGAAAAACTGCTCCGTGAATAATCAGATAAGGATGAGAACCCACACAGCACTTTAGAAACTTGGCTTCTTTCAGTCTAGGACAGTTAGGCAGACCATGTGGCCTATTTTTGATGACTAGTGAGAAAAGAATACTTTCTATTTATAAGGAATTTATTTTAAAAATCGAAGAGTGAGAAAAGTAAATGATTATATGACACAGATCATATGTGCTCTAAATTAATCACTATTTGACCTTTTACAGAAAGATTTGCTAATCCTGGGCCAGGATATCACACTTATTAAAGCATCTATCTGAAAAAAGAATGTAAACTTCACTAAATGGGAAAGTCTGTTCTCAGTCAGAAGGTAAGTATATCATTTACTAAATATGCAATTCACCATTAAGTACTTTCTACATTTTAATTGGGCTGATTGCTGTGTAATCATAGTTAACAATTTCTAATCACAATTATATTGCATGAACTAATTGATACCCTAGAGATAAGCAAAATGCACTCGTGGGGAGCATAGGAGAGGCATCTAAACTAGACTAAGATGTTTCAGGAAGAATTTTTTCAGAGGAAATTACCAACTTACTTAAACTGGGAATAACAATGAGTATTAGCTCAGTAACAGTAGGACATCAAAATTAGAAGATGTTATCATATTGACATGTAGATAAAGATACAAACAAACAAGACCCCTCTCATCCCATGGATTCCAACTCATAGTGACTATGCAGAACAGAACAGAACTGCTCTTTAGAGTTTCTGAGACTGTAAATCTTTACAAGAACAAATGCCGTTATTTTTCTATAATGGAACAGTTCCTTGATCTGAACTGCCAACCTTGTGGTTAACACCCACTGCTTACCCAACTGTGCCATCAGGATGCCTTCCTTATAGACTGTATGAAATTCAAATGCCAATTCAAATGCACTTAGGAATCTGGCAGAGTGGTTATGCCTTAGGCTGTAAACTGTTCAAAACCACCAGCCCCTAGGCTGGTGAAAGAATAGGCTTTCTACTTGTGCAATATTTTACATCCAGAAAACCCACAGGGGCACTTCTACATTGTCCTATAGGATCTCCATGAATCAGAATGATGTCCATGAGCTTGGTTTTATTTTTTGGTAAGCAGATGACAAATGATGTTTTATTTACTTATCACAAAACAAAACCTAAAGCATTGCCATCACAGGGGCTCTACAGAAACATAGTTTTACTTAGGGTACGTATGTGAAATTTAAATTTTGAAATCATTTTATGCCGACAGAAGAGTTGAAAGAACAGTACAGACATTTTATGTCTTTCTTTTACTTTGCTGCTTCCTAATCTTAAGGATCTTACAAAGTCAAAATTGCAAGCATACCTCAGACATACTATGGGTCTAGTTCCAGACCAAAACAATAAAGCAAGGTTTTTGTTGTTGTTGTTACTCCAGTGAACAGTTACAATCTCAGAAGTCCACAGGGGGGTTGCTGTGAGTCAGCATTGACCCAATGGCAGAAAGCTTGGTTTTTGGTTTAGTACATATAAAAGTTATGTTTACAATACACTACACTTAACCAATTGTAGGATAGTACTACATAAATATTTGAAATATTGTGAGCATTACAAAAATGTAACATGATGGCAGGAAGTGAGCACATGCTTTAGGACAAATGAGGTAAACATTTGAGTTGTAAAATCCGTAATATCTGAAAAATGCAATAAAATCATGTATGCCATAATATTAGTTCAATACAAATAAAAGTCCTTACATGGCACAAATGATTAAGGGCTGGACAACTAACCTAAAGATTGGTGGGTCAGGCCTACAGAGATGCACCCTGAAAAGAGCTCTAGTGACCTCCTTCTGAAAGGTCTCGCCTTGAAAATGCTATGAAGTGTTTATTTTGTTTACATTGAATTGCCATGCATCAGAATCAACTGAAATGCAACTAACAACGACAGTAATATTATTAAGGAAATGGGTAGTTAGTTTATTGTGCCAACCTGGTCAATAAACACGTGTGGTGTTAATTGAAGGACGGAGGGATAAATGGCTCAGTGAGCCTCACCTTTCTAGTTCTCAGGTCTCTTGCTTTGTGATAGTCAGACCAGGGTGCAGCTGCCTTAGCCATTTCCTTTCTTCAGCTGGCAAGGCTCACTTCATGCAAGACATCTCTGAGGATGTCTTGGACCTACTCTGATGCAGCCACATGGACCTACTCTGATGCAGCCCAGGGTGCTGGAGCAGCCGCGTGGAGACCCCTGCCAGTACTGAGATGCTTACATGTTCACTGATTTGGCTTTCCTCCTGCAGTCGGCATCATTGCATCTGTTTTGTGAGATGGAGGAGGACTTTGTGGATTGGTGTTGGAAATATGGGTTAATAGGTTAATGTTAGACTTGTGGGCTTGGGCAGCTCTGCATTGGAATGTTTTCTTGATGTGCACTTAACCTTTATATAAAACACTCACTTATACATGAGTTCCTGTGGATTTGTTTCTTTAACGCACCCAGACTAATACAGGAAATTAACAAGTTTAGATTTATTTTTATTTCCCACCTTCTGGGCTGATGTCCTTTTCTCTTTGGTTTTGAGATCCAATGCAGACTGGCACATTTCATTTACCTGCCAGGCCTCTCAGATTCCTACAGGTCTCATTCTCAATTTGCCTTTGTCTTTCATGACCTTGACATTTTCATGGGAATTCCACTGCCATGGGGCCAATTCCTACTCTTGGCAGTGAGGAAAGACAGAGAGAACTCCTCAGAGGGTTTCTAAGTTGATAAGCTTGATGGAAGCAGAGGCTGCATCTTTCTCCAGTTGACTGGCTGATACATCTTGCGTGCCATCTTTGCATCTAGCCGGTGCAATGAAAATAACATGTGATCTCATGATCTTTCTTTGTGCTTCCCAGATGGCTAATGATACTGAGCATGCTTTTTATGTGTTAACCAGATATTTCTCATAGCTTTATTGGTAAAATATGTGTTCATATCTTTATCCATTTTTGACTGGGCTATTTGTGTTTTATTGTTCAAATGTACAAGTATTGTATATTAGATGTTAGAAACATATTGGTTCTATTGCTCCAAAATGTCTTTTTCCAAGTTGATAGGTTATCTTTTGAAAAACATAAATATTTAACCTTTATGAGGTTATAATCTCCTTCTACCTTTGTTTATGGTAATCCAGCATTGGAAACATTTTGGACCATAATTTTTCTCCCAGTTGTCTTCTATTGTTTATGGTTTTATATTTTATGTTTGGGTCATTGGTCCATTTTGAATTGTTTTTGTATGGTGTGAGGTATGAATGTTGCTTCATTTTCCTTCATGTGGAATTCTACATTTGTCAGCACAGATTGTTAAAGAAAGAGTTCTTTATCATAGAATTAATTTAGCTTTCTTGTCTAAAGTCAATTAAACATACATATTTTTATTTAAATGTATCAAATATAATCCTACGACTTAGGTACAACTCACAGTTACAAAATCCTCGGTAAAGCCTATTATATTAGAATATCAAGGTCATAAAGTTTGTTCTCAATTACAAAAAGGAACTACTTTGTGACAAACTTTAAAATAGTATTATTTTAGTATTACATAAATGATGTATGCGGAAATATTTGTTTAATATTCTATATATTATATGTAAAGAAAACATTTGACTGAAGTTAGATGTGAATTCACATCTGTTCTGACATGTACAATATTGTCCTAATGACAGGTTAAGTAAGGGGCAGATTTTGTTCACAATCCAGGGACTGCCTGTAATTCTGGGTTTTCAATTCTATTTCATTGTCTCTGGCTTCTATAGTTTCTGAGGAGATTTTACATTAATTCTCATCAATAATGTTGCTAGTTATCCTGTGTTTTTATCTTTCCGTTTTCAACTTTCTCCTTTGTGTTGAAATCCCATATTCAAGAATTTTATTATAATGCTCTTTGGTGCAGCACTTTTTTGTATTCCTCTTCTTGGAGTTACCTTAGCTTCCTGAATTTTCAGGCATGATTCCTCATTTATGTTTGAGAGAGTCTCCACTATGTGCTCTTGGAAAATTCTTTATATGCCTTTTTTACTATCTCGTTCCGGAATTCTGAAAGTCATAATGTCGGATTTCATAATTGAGACTCACATTTCAATTTGGCTTCATTCACCTTTCTTTGCTCTTTCTCTCTCTAAATGAGACACAATCAATCCAGTTATTCTGTCTTCTAGTTCACTTATTCTATCATGGTTTACTTGACCTTTTTTTCCCCCAATTCATCTATTGTATCCTTCAATTCCAGTACTTCTCTTTGTTTTGTGTTTGGTTTTTGTGTTTAATGTTTTCAATCTTTTTATTCTGTTACTCATGTTCCTACCTATCACTATTAACTTGTGTTTTGTATGGGGTTCTTTGCTTTCTAAGAATATAGCATTATTTATTGTCTGAGGGGTCTCAATTGTTCCTTAATTTAGCCTCCATTGCAGTAATTTATGCCTCTTCATAGTTTTCTCTTGATTTGACTATCATCTTTATTTTTGTATGCTTTATACTTTCTTTTGTTAATTGAACAGAGGCCATTTACACTTCTTACTATGAAAATGAAAAGCTCAAAATTTTCTATTTTCAATTTATATAGGAATTTGTTACCTTTCATTTCCACCTTCTTCTAAATTCCACTAGAGGGTATTTTGCCCCTTTTGCTCCTGCGAGCACTGACTCAGTCATGCAGGGAAAATGCACGCCTATTTCTTATTTTAGTGAAGGGTTTATGATGTGTTCTTTTGGGGTATAAGACTCTAGCAATGTTCACATATTTAGCCATTTAAACCATTTTAAGTTTCTGTGTGTTAGATCTTGGAATTTTTCTGATAATGACTGTCATCACTGGGATATGAACTTCCCTCTGGGGCCCATGCACTTGGATGTAACCTTCCATAGGAGCCTGCAACACCAGGGTGGACTTTGTTCACATTTGTTTGTGGTGGTCAGAGCAGGGGTGGCCTCCCTTTGTGACTGATGGTATTTACATCCAATATTTTTGTCTTCATCCCCAAATGCTGCAAATAGCTGAGTCATCAAGGAAGGATTTTGGTGGTCTGAAAATCTCAGGCTTTCCATTATGCCTTATCTCTCTCTTTTGATGTGACATTCACGTATGCTCTCCATCAGTTTAACTGCTGTCCAGAGCGCCATTTCATCTCTAGTCATTTTTAAATGTCTTCTTTATCGACATAGCTATAGATGGATGTGAGATTGCAATTATTTACACTGTCATCCTGCCATCTTTGGCTGGTAAATCTATTTCTACTGGTGATAAATAATAAAAAATTAATAAATCGTATATTTTGAAACATGGAATACAGCATTGAAATGAGTGGACTAAAAATCTCTGCATAAAAATATAAATAACTCTGACAAGAATGCATTGAAACACTGAGTTCATGTACTTTTAAAAAATTAAGGATACAGACATAGTGGATAATCCTAAGGACAAAGGCAGTTATAAGATCATAATAATAAAACAGGATGTGATTTAGCTTTAGAAAACAAAGAGACTGGAATCATTAAGGACTCACAGAGGCCCAAGGTCTTGTTTTGTTCTTTTACTGAAACTGAGAGGTAATTATAGGGCTCTTTCCTGAAGTTTATTTATGTAAGACGTATATTTTGTGTATTTTTATAGAATATGTTACAATTTGTTTTTATCAAATAGAGAAAAGAAGTGAATATCAGAATTAAGAGCACCTACAGACACTGCTTATTCTGATATTAGCTTCTTTTCTTTATTTGATTAAATTGGAGATCTGGTGGCCTAGTTTATATTCATTGGATTGCTTATTGTTCAAAATGAGCAGCCCCTGCTCCAGAGAAGAAGCTCATAGATAGTATAATATATAATATATATATGTATGCTTTGTGGGAGAAAGACTGGCTTTCTACTCCCCTAAACAGCTACAGTTCGCAAACGCACAGGAGGTCACTATGAGTCATCATTGAATTGATGGTTTTGTTTTATACATATATGTAATACTATGATTTATATGTACTATACTTAAAAACAGTAAACTGTATTTGTGAATACATTTGGAATCAAGTTGGAAGTTAGTACAGAAACTAGAGATAAATATAAGAATTGGAAAGTGATAATTGTATTTTGAATAACTAGACTAATACTGAAAATAAAATAAAATGACTTATTTGATCATAGCAGTGGAAAAAAATCAAATACCAAAATCTATATAAACTGTGGACCTCATTATTTATTTATTTATTTGTTTATTTTAACAGGAATCAGCATTTCAAGTAAGGATATTAGATTCAACATGCTTGTAGTGAAGAACTAATTGGAGCAAACGACGTTATATTATCCATGGTATTTTACAACACAAATCGGTGGTCTTTTCTGATCCTATTCCCAAGAACATTTCAAAAATAAAGGACAATATTACATTAATTGAAAAACAGTTGTGGGAAAGTGCAAAAAGCTACAAAACAAGACTATGTATTATAAAATTAGATTAATATTTCAGAAAAACTTACTCTTAACCAGACCTATAGTGTACATAAATAGAGGTGAGATTATCAGGTGTTTAATAAGATCAACTATGACATAAGAGAAGAAGACAACTATTAACTGTCATTACTGGATTTTCTAGCAAATGTCGGAGGTCATGTGATTTCACACAACTTTTCTAATTTCAACATTAATTAGGTGAAATAGAGCAGAAATACAAGTCAATGATGAGAAACCATACATCAGTGACTACATTCATACTTCTGGGACTGACAGATGATCCTCAAATGAACGCTCTGGTGTTTTTTGTTTTGTTTGTCACTTACACACTAAGTGTAACTGGAAACCTGACCATCATTGTACTCGTTTTGGAGGATCCCCGTCTTAAAACTGCCATGTACTTTTTCCTCAAAAACTTTTCCTTTTTAGAGATTTCGTTCACTACTGTCTGTATTCCAAGATTCCTATATAGCCTATCAACTGGGGATAAGAGCATTACCTATTTTGCTTGTGTTTCTCAAATGTTTTTAGTCCTCCTCTTGGGAGCTACAGAATTTTTTCTCCTGGCCCTCATGTCCTATGACCGCTATGTGGCCATCTGCAAACCCCTGCATTATGTGACCATCATGAATAGTAGAGTCTGTGGAAGGCTAGTTTTCTGCTGTTGGACAGCAGGGTTTTTTTTCATCATCATACCACTTATTCCAGGTCTTTCCCTGGAGTTCTGTAACTCTAATGTCATTGATCATTTTGCCTGTGATGCTTCTCCTCTCCTGAAGATTTCTTGTTCAGACACATGGGTTGTAGAACAGATGGCTATAGTGTTTGCCATCATCATCTTGCTCACAACTCTCCTGTGTGTAGTTCTGTCCTATTCCCTCATCATCAAGACCATCCTAAAGTTCCCGACTGCTCAGCAAAGGAAGAAAGCCTTTTCTACCTGCTCTTCCCACATGATTGTGGTTTCTATAACTTATGGGGGTTGTATCTTCATTTACATCAAACCTTCAGCAAAGGATGAAGTGGCCATTAATAAAGGTGTGGCACTGCTCACTACTACCTTTGCCCCTATGTTAAATCCATTTATTTACACCTTGAGGAACAAGCAAGTGAAACAAGCTTTCATGGACGTCATCAAAAGAATTTCATTCATCTTCAAAAAATGAAGGAATGTTAATATTGCATCTTCAGCTTATCAGGAAAAAACAATAGGTTTTAATAAATTACTAGTATTAATATTTTTATTATTTTATTTCTTTTTTTCTTGTATTTATCTATATTTCATATCTTTCCTTTCACTGCAAGTGAACTTCCTCCACAATGATATATCTCTCAGAGGATATGAAATAATAGTCTGGGTAATGGTCCATTACTCAAATCATTCTTAAAATCATCAAAAGTATTTTATCTTCATGAAAATGAAAATGAAAATTAATAAATTACTGAATTATCAGGGGACAAGGAGAAGTACTGTACATTTTTTCTTTAAGTTGAAATATTCATATAACAGACCACACAGTGTGTGTCTATATATATATATATATATATATATATATGTATATATATACATATGTTTCAAATCATTGTAAAATAATTTCATTATCCTTTAATAATTTTAATATGCATACAAATTCTTCTAAAACATAAATAGTATTTAATAATTCATTAATATAAGACAATTAGAATAAGTACAATGAGCATATTTTAATACTAAATCAAAGGCACAAATTTAAAACAAAGAATCTTCTAGCTGGAAAAAGAGAACTTGAACGCCTCATGATTGAGAGCGGAGATTCTTAGGTTCTCTCTAAAAGGACAGGAGAAGTGGCAGTGTAGCGGGTTGGTGTTGAGCACCCAACCCAGGAGCCCTCCTCAGGGGAAAGATGAGACTTTCTACCTCCATGAGGAGTCATAGCTTCAGCAGCCAACAAGGGCAGTGTTCCTCTGTGCGAAAGGGTCCCTGGGGTGTAACTCAATTGACTTCAAGTCAGGCTAACTCAATTTGTCTCCTATGCTTCTTTCTTTGACTCCAGTAATGGGTATTGCCTCTTCCTGACCCTAACTCCTCCATAGTAATCTCATTAAGAACTTCTTCAAAGCATTCACTGCTGATTATGGGGTCAAGTTCTCTTTTAGCTGTCTACTTACCCTCTGTGTGCTTGAGAGGCCCACTTTCAAGGGTTGTTGTGCCCAGAGGAAACCTTTGACCCCTCCAGAGTGGCTTGGGTCAGGGTTGTGTTCAAGGGAGAGTGAGGCCATCCCAACCAGTTGCCACATATTGACCAGTGGTTTGCCCTCCTAGAATTTTCAACTCTAGGAGTTGAAAAGCTGCATGGCATTTGCACCCAAAACCTGAATTTTGCTTTCCCAATCCCAAACCTCCCATTCTCCCTGTGTCTGTCTCTGTTGCTTTTCGCTCACCAGGCCAGGTTCCCATTCCCTATAAGGCTCCCCTTGAGCCATCTGCACCTCCCCCTCCTCAGGTTTCCTCATCAACCTAACCAGTGCTCTCTCCCCATGTGCCACCAGTATCTCCCCGTCCCCAAGATTCCTCATCATCTTCCACCCCTTTGACCGCCTGTCTCTGTCCCCATCCCCGGGAACTGATATCTACACACCAACCAACCAGTTCCCCACCATTCCCTCTTACCCATCTGAGAAACTGGCCCCCAGATGCTACAGGCCACTCCTATCTTATTTATGTTCCCCTTTCCACTACTGATGTATGTAACTGGAAAAATCAGAACCCCCATTTTCTGAAAGGCCACAGGTCCTTTTGTCCCAAATGGAAACTGTTTTTCACTCTCTCCATCCCACTGGGATGACAGTCAGCAGATCCTTCTCACTCTCTTCTCTTCAGAGGAGCTCAAAGGGATCCCAACAGAGGCCCAAAAGGCTGCCCTATCTACATAGTTGGAGACAAAGAAAGAGAAACTTCAAGGCCTTTCAGATAGTCTTCCTGTGTTACAGCCAAATGGAGACACAAATGTCCCAGGTGGGAGGTAGGCACTGATTACATAGCACTAGTCTATCCTAGCTGTCATCAAAGCTGTCAGTCAAAAACCTACAAATGTGAGTAAGTCTATTGAGGTAGTGCAGGTGCCCACTGAGTCTCCTGGCGACTTCCAGGAAAGTCTCTGGGTGGTGTCCTGCAGTCTTACCCCTTGTGATCCCTTAGCTCCTGAAAATGCATGGGATGCAAACTTAGTTTTTGTTGCACAATTTGCCCAGAGATCTGGAAAACCCGGCTGCAGAAACTTGAAGGTTTCTCAAGCATGAGCTTCTAGAAATAGCCCAAAAGCAGATGTAAGATGCCCTGGCAGCAGATAAAACAGCCAGGAAGCAAGCAAAGAACCTGCTCACAGCTCTCCAAGCCTCAGCCCTGCCTCCCTGTCCCCCACATCACCACCACCACCCTACCAAGTGGTCAGCCATCCCAGTCACCTGCTCAGTTCCTTTTGTTTCTGCTCATTCAGACTTGTTCCTTTTTCAGTATGTTGATGACTTGCTCCTAGCTGCCAGCTTTTCACTAGATGCTTGTAATACACTAAGGATCTATTGCACTTGTTACAGGAGAAGGGCTCTAAATCTCTAGGAAAAAAGCCCATCTGTGTATCAATCAAGCCCTCTTCCTTAGATACTGTCTCCTGCACGGTAAGCTTGAGCTAACCTTACCTGGCCAAGTAGCCATTTTGCAAATCCTGCCCCAGCAGACCAGAAAACAGCTCCGGAAGTTTCTGGGAGTAGATGACTATGGCAGACTATGGGTGCCAGGGTTTGCAGACATTGTACAGCCCCTTTATCAAGAAACTGCAGGGACAGGGACACTAACCTGGGAGCAGACTCAATAAGAGGTATTTCAAACTTCCAAGAGAGCCCTTGCATCTCCCCCCTGTGCTTGCCCTCTGAGATGTGACCAAGCCATTCCACTGCTTGTATAGGAACAAAATTAAGTGGCCAAAGGAGCCCTCCCAATTATTTTCTTCCTCAACTGGATCTTTATCTTTTCCTTTGTCCTGTTTCAAATGTAGTAAATAAGTCTCCATAAAATAAATTTTAAAGGAATTGTTTTCAAAAATCAGTGCTGAGACAACTAGATTTCCATTTGCAAAATCAGTAATATGTAACCCTACTTTACACCACACATAAAAAATCATTCAAACCAGATTAATGGGTTAAATAGCACAGTCAGACCCACGTATGCTATATAGGAACATAAAGAAGTACAGCTCTAGGACTGCGGATGAATGTGGACATGGTGCATTGGATCTGACACAGAAAGCACCAGCAATGAAAGAACAAAAGAGAACTTAGGCTTTAAGGAAATTGAAACTTCTGCGTATCAAAAGACAGTATCATGAAAGTGAATAGAAAACACAAGAATGGAACACGATTGATAAGGATTTGATATCCAGAATACATATGCTTTATTTTTCCCCCAAACATTTTTATTGGCACATAATTTAGATATCATACAATTCAATATTTCAATCATCCAATGATGTCAAAGAGAATTTTACTATCATCACCACATCAATTTTAGAGGATCTTCCCCTCAAGGTTAAATCAGCTGTGAAATGAGTTGTGTAATCACAATCTGTTGTAATGTTCCCTTTCTTCTTCATTAAGCACTCCAGACCTGCCCTTTCCCACCCTGTCACCCACTGCTCACCCCAGTTTCCCCTGTATCCCGTTATATCAGGTAGTATCATGCCTGCATGCCTCCTGTGCTTCAAAGCTGGGAGATCCAACCGAAAATAATAAAAAACAAAGTCACGCTAAGGTGGTAAGGACAACATCATCATATTATAAAGACAAAAATACTAATAAGGTGTAAGATAGAAAAGACCCCCATGAACATTAAAAGAGTCAAGGAAGAAATATCTGTCATGGAACAAGTAAGAGATGTTAGCACCCAGAACAAATTCAGGAGCATCTACAGGGTGGTCAACTGGCCAAGCATCCAGTTCAGTCTGGCACAATCAAGATTGCAATGGTCTCTGCCTGATAATAAGACGGTGAAAGACTCTTTCTTTCCTATGGCCAGAGCAGATATGGCAGTGGCTCCTTTGACTAGATACTCTGCAGATGAGTTTGGGCTCCCAGCATCCCCCGCAGTCCTCCACAACGGAGTGCTCATACTTTTAGGTCTGATGCTTTTCTCTTTGCCATACTTGAATTTTGCAATTGTCATCTTTGGATCACACAAGCTGGTGTGCTTCTTCCATGTGGACTTAATTGGCATCTCACACAGATGACTGCTTGTTTGAATACAAGGTTTCAAGACCTCAGACACTATTCTGATTGATAGCCAGGCACCATCAGCTTTCTTCACCCCACTTTGCTGTAGCATCCTTATCTTCAGTGATCATTTAATGAAAGTGAGTATCAAGCAGGGCCATGATGTAAGAACTGATTATTCTTTAGTAGGAGCTAAGATTTAGTGAGAACCCAAAACCCGTTCCTGGGTTTCTCCTCCTTTTTTTTTTTTTTTTTTTTTTACATACTGCAGCTTGAGAATAGTTAATGCAAAAGTTATATCATTCCAAAGCTGAGTCATATCAAACATAATTGTACAAATGCTAACATAATCAGTCTCCAAACATACTTTCCCTCCCTGGACTTCTTGAAATAATCTCCCTCTTTTCACCTCCGCCCCTCTGTATCCCCCTCCCCGCAAACCCTTGTGATATTTTCTTTTCCTATAGGCTCAACATCCCTAGGATTCATTTATCAAAAAACAGAGAAACAAATAGCACAGCATCCAGAAGGTGATCCCCAATGGTGTCGCATCTCTGAGATATACCATGATATAAACAAGCATAAGAAGAATATAACAGAATGTCCATCACAGGATGGCTAGAATAATGTGTATCTTAATACAGCATACAGGACGTCTTCTCTGTCTACCAACCCACAGCACACTGCTCATGGTACAGCTGTCTTCTGCTTCCTCAGACACCATGAGTTTTCCATCTTAAGTCCTCAGGTTACAAATGTGTCTGGAGTAGAGTCCAGTTCACCCAGTGGAGTTCTCATATGGGGTCTCACAAATACAGCCTCTGGAACGTGACATTTGCCCTGAAGATACAGGATTCTATGTCCCAGCACCCTACAGCACCTGGCCTGAGTCCCCAGGATAACCATGATGCCCTAGGTCAATTCTGCCGACCTACCTCATACCACTTATGACACCGCCTCCGCACACACACACACACACACACACACACCTAATGCTCCTAAGAGTATAATCAATCTCTCCTCTCTCCACCTGGAAGTCAGCCCTCCCTCCCTTCCCCTCAACAATCATGCACCTATGCACCATCAAACTTGTCTGTTCCCTCGCCCCTCTCCTGCACTGCCCCTCCCATCATTAAGCCTCATCCCTTTGACACAGCCACCTCTCTTTCTGGGGAAACTTCACCCTAGGTACATATGGCTATCACTCAGTGGACAGCATCCACCCCACATCACACCCCCTGTAGCCCTGCGTTGCTCCCAACCATTTAATCCCAGCTGTCATAAGTGCTTTGTGATCAAGTGACCTACACCATAGTTCCCTGGAGCAGGTGATGTGGGATTCATTGACACTGCTCTGGCACTTTCCCAGGCTGTCTGGTCCCCAGCCTGAACACTGGATGCCCTACAAGCTTGGCCTTGTGCCCATTCTGCTGCTTGTTCCTACACCGGTGGACTCCCACAGTATTTCCCCTTTGTGCTTGACTGACAGCACTCAGCATAATGCCTCCCAGTTCCCTTGTTGACATGTTTCATCGCTGTTTTTTCAGGGTGCATAGTATTTCACGGTGTGTATATACCAAAGTTTTTTTTTTGATCCAGTCTTCTATCGATGGGAATTTAAACAATTTCCAGATTCTTGTCATTGTGAGCTATGCTGTGATAAACATGGGGGAGCAAATGTCTGTTTATCTCTTTCTTATTTCTTTTGGTTCTATGCCCAGTAATGAATTGATAGATCATATGGTAAATCAATTGCCAACTGCTTAGGCATCGCCAAATTGCCTTCCACAGTGGTAGCAGTGCCTCTATTCCCATCCCCGGGAACTGATATCTACACACCAACCAACCAGTTCCCCGCCATTCCCTTTTAGCCCTCTAAGAGACTGGCCCTCTAGATGTGACAAGCTGCCGCTATCTTGTTTATGTTCTGCTTTCCACTACTGATGTATGTAACTAGAAAAATCAGGACCCACCATTTTCTGAAAAGCCACAGGTCCTTTTTTCCCTTGTGGAAGCTGTTTTTCACTCTCACTGTCCCGCTGGGACGACTGCCAGCAGATCCTTCTCACTTTCTCCACTTCAGAGGAGCATGGAGGGATCCAAACAGAGGCCCCAAAGGCTGCTCTATCTTCTTTGCGGGAGCAAAGGAAGAGAAACTGCAAGGCCTTTCACATATTCTTCCCTTATCATGGCCAAATGGGAACACAAATTCACCAGGTGGGGAATTTGATCACATAACATGAGTCTATACTAGCTGTCATCAAAGCTGCCAATCAAAAACTTACATATGTGAGTAAGCCTATGGAGGTAGTGCAGTTGCCAACTGGAGTCTCCTGGCGACTTCCTGGAAAGTCTCTGGGTGGTGTACTGAAGTCTTACCCCTTGTGATCCCTTAGTTCCTGAAAATGCATGGGATGCAAACTTAGTTCTTGCTGCACAATTTGTCCAGAGGTTTGGAAAACCGGCTGCAGAAACTTGGAGGTTTCTCAAGCATGAGCTTCTAGAAATAGCCCAAAAGCAGATGTAAGATGCCCTGGCAGCAGATAAAACAGCCAGGAAGCAAGCAAAGAACCTGCTCACAGCTCTCCAAGCCTCAGCCCTGCCTCCCTGTTCCCCACATCACCACCACCACCCTACCAAGTGGTCGGTCCATCCCAGCCACCTGCTTAATTCCTTTTGTTTCTGCTCATCCAGACTTGGTCCTTTTTCAGTATGTTGATGACTGGCTCCTAGCAGCCACCTCTAGGTGCTTCCAAGGCACTAAGGATCTATTGCAGTTGCTATAGGAAATGGGCTCTAAGTCTCTAGGAAAAAACCCCAGCTGTGTATCAATCAAGCCCCCTTCCTTAGATACTGTCTCCTGCACTGTAAGCTTGAGCTACCCTGACCTGGCCAAGTGGCCATTTTGCAAATCCTGCCCCAGCAGACCAGAAAACAGCTCTGGGAGTTTCTGGGAGTAGATGACTATGGCAGACTGTGGGTGCCAGGATTTTCAGACATTGTACAGCCCCTTTATCAAGAAACTGCAGGGACAGGGACACTAACCTGGGAGCAGGCTCAATAAAAGGCATTTCAAACTCCCAAGAGAGCCCTTGCATCTCCCACCTGTGCTTGCCCTCTGAGATGTGACCAAGCCTTTCCACTGCTTGTATGGGAACAAAATTAAGTGGTCAAAGGAGCACTCCCAATGGTTATCTTCCTCAACTGGATCTTTATCTTTTCCTTTGTCCTGTTTCAAATTTAGTAAATGAGCCTCTATAAAATAACTTTTAAAGGAATTGTTTTCCAAAAACAGTGCAAGACAACTAGATTTCCATTTGCAAAATGAGTAATATGTAACCCTACCTTACACCATGCATAAAAATTAATTGCAAACCCGATTAATGGGTTAATTATAAAAGTCAACCCATGAACAAATTCAGGAGCATCTACAGGGTCGTCAACTGGCCAAGCATCCAGTTCAGTCTGGCACAATGAAGATTGCAATGGTCTCCCCCTGATAATAATTCTGTGTGAGACTCTTGCCTGTGGCTAACGCGGACCTGCCAGTGGCTCTGTCTGACTAGATACTCTGCAGATGAGTTTGGGCTCCCAGCGTCCCCCACAGTTCTCCACAACTGAGTGCTCATAAATTTAGCCCTGATGCTTTTCTACTTGCCAGACATGAATTTTGCAATTGTCATCTTTGGATCCCACAAGCTGCTGTGATTCTTCCCTGTGGACTTTGTTGGCATCTCACTTAGATGACTGCTTGTTTGAATACAAGCTTTTAAGACCCCAGGCGCTATTCTGATTGATAGCCAAGCACCATCAGCTTTCTTCACCCCACTTTGCTGTACCACCCTTATCTTCAGTGATCATTTCGAGAAGGTGAGTATCAAGCAGGACCATGATATAAGAACTGATTATTCTTTAGTTGGAGCTAAGATTTTGTGAGAGCCCAAAACCCGTTCCTCGGTTTTTGCTTTTTTTTTTTTTTTCAACATGCTGCAGCTTGGGAGTAGTTAATACATAGGTTATAGCATTCCAAAGCTGAGTCATGTCACACATAATTGTACAACTGCTTCCATAATCAGTCTCCAAACATACTTTCCCTTCCTGGACTGCTTGAGATCATCTCCCTCTTTTCACTCCCACCCCTCTATATTTGCCTCCCCCAAAACCCTTGTGATATTTTCTTTTCCTATAGGCTCAACATCCCTAGGATACATTTACCAAAACACAAAGAAACAAGTAGCACAGCATCAAGAAGGTGATCCCCAATGGTGTCGCATCTCTGAGATATACCCTGATATAAACAAGCATAAGTAGAATATAACAGAATGGCCGTCACAGAACTGCTGGAATAATATGTATCTTAATACAGCACACAGGACATTGATGGAACAAGACCTTGTGTGTCCACCAACCAACAGCACACCGCTCATGGTACAGCTGTCTTCTGCTTCCTAAGACACCATGTGTTTCCATCTTAAATCCTGGGTTAGTGACAAGTGTTTCTGGGTTGGAGTCCAGTTCACCTTGTGGCGTTCTTACATGTGTTCTCACAAATAGAGCCTCTAGAACATAACATTTGCTCTGAAGATCCAGGATTCTGTGACCCAGCATCTTACAGCACCTGGCCTGGGTCCCCAGGATAACCATGATGCCCTAGGTCAATTCTGCCGACTTACCTCACACCACTTATAACTCCCCCACCCATCACACACACCTAATGGTCCTAAGACTATAGTCAATCTCTCCTCTCCCCACCTGGAAGTCAATCCTCCCTCCCCTCCCCTCAACAATCATGCACCTATGTTCCACCAAACCGGTCTGTTCCCTCTCCCCTCTCCTGTACTACCCCTCTCATTATCAAGTCTCATCCCTTTGACATGGCTGCCTCTCTTTCTGGGGGATCTTCACCCCAGGTACATATGGCTATCACTCAGTCGACAGCATCCTCCCGTACCACACTCCCTACAGCCGTGTCGCTCCCAACCATTTAATCCCAGCTATCATTAAGTGCTCTCTGATCAAATGACCTTCACTATAGTTCCCTGAAGTAGTTGCTGTGGGATTCATTGACATTGGTCTGGCTCTTTACCAGGCTGTCTGGTCCCCAGCCTGAACACTGGATGCCCTACAAACTTGGCCTTGTGCCCATTCTGCTGCATGTTCCTACACCAGTGGACTCCCACCGTATTTGTCCTTTGTGCTTGACTGACAGCACTCAGCATAATGCCTTACAGTTCCCGTGACGAGTTGACATGTTTCATGGTTGCATCTCTATTTTTTCAGGGTGCCTAGTATTTCTCGGTGTGTATGTACCAAAGTTTTTATCCACTCTTGTATTGATGGGAATTTAAACTATTTCCTGATTCTTGTTTTTGTGAACTGTGCTGTGATAAACATGGGGGATCAAATATCTGTTTATCTGTTTCTTATGTCTTTTGGGCAGATGCCCAGTAAGGGTATTGATGGATCATATGGTATTTTAATTGCCAACTGTTTAGGCATCGCCATATCACCTTCCTCAGTGGCAGCAGTGGATAAGAGTTTCTGACTCAACACACCTTCTCCAACATGCATTGTTCTCAAGTTGTCTTTTTTTGAAAAAATTGGGCTACAGTAATGGGTGTTAGGGGGTATCTCATTGTTGTTCTGATTTACATTTCCCAGATGGCTAATGACTTAAAGCATTTCCTCATGTGCTTATTTGTCTAGGTGAGGTGGGTCCCCAAAACTCTAATAGCTTGTCATGAGCGATTGAGGAAATTAATAAAGACAGACAGACAGCAGGCCACAGGGACTCCTCCTCTCATGTCAGGGCGTAGAAATTGAATGTATTTTCCAATGGGTACATATAATGGGGCTTACACATCTTTCAAAGGGCATACACGTCATATGGCAAACACCTTACATAGTCAATGGGTAACATCAGAAGCGAGTAAGATAATAAAACAGCAATGAGGTGAGTCATCATCTTGACCTAGAGGTAGCTACCCTCAATCGCCACTAAGCCCTCCCCAGGGCAGTAATCTATGCTCCATATCAGAAGAGGGCTTCATAACAGAGATTGCTACATTTTAAGGTGGATTGCGGAATAGAACTTCATTGCACTTTAATTCCAGTATAGGGAATAGCCAGACATGCAAATGATCCCTCTTATATGTTTGCTACTTTACAACCACTCCTTAATGGAGGCTATTGGAGGGACTATTTTCAGAGACTGCATATTAAGATTTATTTATGTCTCATAACCTTGTAGGTTTCCCCACCAGAGTCAGCTTTCCAGACCCATAATTATGTGCATAGAGGATTTAGCTGCAATACATTCTCATTCAGTCCATGAGTTTACCGCACTTATTAGCCATTTGAGTGTCATCCTTTGTGAATCATTCGTTCAAGTCTTTTGCCCACTTTTCCCAAGGGCTCTTAGTTTCTTCCTAGTTGAAGCTTGTAAAATTCTGTAGATTTTAGTAATTAGTCCTTTGTCTGTTATGTTGTTACTTAATATCTTTACCCAGTATGTGGGCTTTCTTTTACTCTTTTAATGAAGTTTTTGTTGTACACAAATGTTTTATTTTTAATGCGCCCATTCAACGACTTTATCCCACACGGAGTGTGTTTCCTTTGTTATTTCTCACAGCCCACATATGCCCTGCACTGCCACTCCTAGCTTTGTCCCAATTTTCTCAGTGATGAACCTGATAGATTTGAGTTTTATGTCTAGGTGTTGCCACCTGGAATTGTGTTTATGCCTGCAGTGAGATGTGGGTCTTGTTCATTCCTCTACACTTAGATATCCAGCTTTTCCAACAACATTTCTTGAAGAGGGCATCTCCTTCCCATTTAATGTTTTGGGGCCTTTGTCAAAAATTAGTTGCCTGTGTGCTGATATTTTTATTTATGGGTTTTCTGTCCTCATCCATTGGTCTGAGGATTTATCATTATACAAGTTCTAGGCTCTTTTGACAACTCATTGTATAGTTGGTTTTGAGCTGAGTTGGTGCAAGAGCACCTACTTTATATTCTTGAGTTCTTTTTCTATCCTGGACTTGTTCACTTTCCATATGACGTTGGTAATCAGTTTTTCCCTTTCTTTTCAAAAAGATGCTGGCATTTTTATTGGTATTGCATTGAACTCATATGGTGGCTTATGGTGCACAGTATTGAGTCTTCTGATGCACAAACACAGAATATGTTTCCATTTGTGTAGATTCCTTTTG
>NW_022103898.1:78798332-78802275 GCF_000313985.2 Echinops telfairi | reverse complement strand
AAAAAAGGAAAATGAGCTGTTTCCGGGAACCCAAGAGGCAAGCGAATTTTGGGAATGATGAGGGCAACAAATGTATAGATGTGCTCTACACAATTGATCTATGTATTGTGATGAATTGTATGAGCCCCAATAAATTGATTAAAAAAAAAAAAAGAAATGTTCAAAGACCTGGATTTAAAAAAAACCCAAGGGAAGAACACTTTCACCATATCTCCATTTGAAAGAAAGAAGAAAAAAATCAAGCGTCCAGTTATAATATTGAAGCCTTGAGCCAAGACTGCTCAGTCACGTGGAGCATTCGCTGTCTGTCATCCAGTTGGTTGCAGCGCATAAGGAGCCTCTGTACAAGAGAACAATATACTCCCTGGCCGGGGTCCTGTTCACCATGGTTGCTATGCTTTAGCCCGGTTTTGCAGCCACAGTGCCAGTGCATCTCCTGGAACCTCTTCTTTTTCACTGACTTTGACCTTCTACTTGGTCCAGCATGGTGTCTTTCTGCAGAGACGGGGCCTTTCTCATACCTGTACACGCTACATGACACGAAGTTGCCTTGTCCTCACTGCTAAGGCGCATGCTTACTATGAGTTGGAATTGATGTAATGACAGTCAGTTGGGGTTGTGTGTATGTCATATTAACATACATATAATTCTTTTAGAGTGAGTTCATTTAGATTAAATTATGTGCATATGTATTAGTAAAAACTTTGATGAATCAAAAAAAAACACCCACAAAACAGCCAGGAATCAAGCAAAGACACTGGTCACAGCTCTCCAAGGCTCAGCCTTGCCAAACCCCAACCCCACACAACTCCCCACCCCCAAGTGGTTAGCCAATCCCAGCCACCTGCTCAGTTCCTTTTGTTTCTGCTCACTCAGACTTGTATCTTTTTCAGTATGTTGATGACTCACTCCTAGCTGCCAGCTCTTTCACTAGATGCTTGCAAGGCTCTAAGGATCTATTGCACTTGCTACAGGAGAAGGGCTATTAAGTCTCTAGGAAAAAGCCCAGCTGTGTATCAATCAAGCCCCCTTCCTTAGATACTGTCTACTGCACAGTAAGCTTGAGCTAACCTTACCTCGCAAAGTGGCCAGCAGACCAGAAAACAGCTCTGGGAGTTTCTGGGAGTAGATGACTATGGCAGACTATTGGTGCCAGGGTTTGCAGACATTGTACAGCCCCTTTATCAAGCAACTGCAGGGACAGGGACACTAACCTGGGAGCAGGCTCAATAAGAGGCATTTCAAACTCCCAAAAGAGCCCTTGCATCTCCCCCCTGTGCTTGCACTATGAGTTGTGACCAAGCCATACCACTGCTTGTATAGGAACAAAAGTAAGTGGCCAAAGGAGCCCTCCCAATGGTTATCTTCCTCAACTGGATCTTTATCTTTTCCTTTGTCCTGTTTCAAATTTAGTAAATGAGTCTCTATAAAATAATTTTTAAAGGAATACTTTTCAAAAAACAGTGCTAAGACAACTAGATTTCCATTTGCAAAATGATTAATACATAACCCTACCTTACACCATGCATAAAAATTCATTCAAACCAGATTGATGGGTTAAACATAGCAGTCAGACCCACATATGCTATATAGGAACATAAAGAGGTACAGCTCTAGGACTGCGGATGAATGTGGACACTGTGCATAGGATCTGACACAGAAAGCACGAGCAATGAAAGAACAAAAGAGAACTTAGGCTTTAAGGAAATTGAAACTTCTGCGTATCAAAAGACAGTATCATGAAAGTGAATAGAAAACACAAGAATGGAACAGAATATTTTTAAATAACACAATTCTTAAGGATTTGATATCAGAATGCATAAGCTTTCTTCCACCACCACCCCCCCAACATTTTTGTTGGCACATAATTTAGATATCATACAATTCAAAGTTCAATCACCCAATGATATCAAGGAGAATTTTACAATCATCACCACATCAATTTTAGAGCATCTTCCCCTCAAGGTTAAATCAGCTGTGAAATGAGTTGTGTAATCACAATCTGTTGTAATGTTCCCTTTCTTCTTCATTAAGCACTCCCGACCTGCCCTTTCCCACCCTGTCACCCACTGCTCACCCCAGTTTCCCCTGTATCCCGTTATATCAGGTATTATCGTGCCTCCATGCCTCCTGTGCTTCATAGCTGGGAGACCCAACCGAAAACAATAAAAAACAAAGTCACACTAAGGTGGTAAGGACAACATCATCATATTATAAAGACAAAAATACTAATAAGGTGTAAGGTAGAAAAGACCCTCATGAACATTCAAAAAGGCAAGGAAGAAATTTCTGTCATGGAACAAGTAAGAGATGTTAGCACCCAGAACATATTCAGGAGCATCTACAGGGTGGTCAGCTGGCCAAGCATCCAGTTCAGTCTGGCACAATCAAGATTGTAATGGTCTCTGCCTGATAATAAGACTGTGAAAGACTCTTGCCTGTGGTCAGATCAGATCTGCCAGTGGCTCCGTCTGACTAGATACTCTGCAGATGATTTGGGGCTCCCAGCGCCCTCCACAGCTCTCCACAACTGAGTGCTTATACTTTTAGCCCTGATACTTTTCTCTTTGCCATACTTGAATCTTGCAATTGTCATCTTTGGATCACACAAGCTGCTGTGCTTCTTCCATGTGGACTTAGTTGACATCTCACTTAGATGACTGCTTGTTTGAATACAAGCTTTTTAGACCCCAGGCACTATTCTGATTGATAGCCAGGCACCATCAGCTTTCTTCACCTCATTTTGCTGTAGCACCCTTGTCTTCAGTGATCATTTCGAGAAGGTGAGTATCAAGCAGGGCCATGATGTAAGAACTGATTATTCTTTAGTTGGAGCTAAGATTTTGTGAGAGCCCAAAACCCATTCCTGGGTTTTTGTTCTTTTTTTTTTTTCCTTTAAAAAATGTTTTTAACATGCTATAGCTTGGGAGTAGTTAATACCCAGGTCATAGCATTACAAAGCAAGTCATGTCAAACATCATTTTGCAATTGCTTCCATAATCAATCTCCAAACACACTTTCCCTCCCTGGACTTCTTGACATCATCTCCCTCTTTTCGCCTCCGCCCCTCTATATTCGCCTCCCACAAACCCTTGTGATATTTTCTTTTCCTAGAGGCTCAACATCCCTAGGATTCATTTACCAAAAAAACAGAGAAACAAATAGCACAGCATCAAGAAGGTGATCCCCAATGGTGTCGCATCTCTGAGATATACCATGATATAAACAAGCATAAGAAGAATATAACAGAATGTCCGTCACAGGATGGCTAGAATAATGTGTATCTTAATACAGCATACAGGACGTCTTGTCTGTCGACCAACCCACAGCACACTGCTCATGGTACAGCTGTCTTCTGCTTCCTCAGACACCATGAGTTTTCCATCTTAAGTCCTCAGGTTACAAATGTGTCTGGAGTAGAGTCCAGTTCACCCAGTGGAGTTCTCATATGGGGTCTCACAAATACAGCCTCTGGAACGTGACATTTGCCCTGAAGATACAGGATTCTATGTCCCAGCACCCTACAGCACCTGGCCTGAGTCCCCAGGATAACCATGATGCCCTAGGTCAATTCTGCCGACCTACCTCATACCACTTATGACAACACCACCACCACCACCCCCCACACACACCTAATGCTCCTGAGTATAATCAATCTCTCCTCTCTCCACCTGGAAGTCAGCCCTCCCACCCTTCCCCTCAACAATCATGCACCTATGCGCCATCAAACTTGTCTGTTCCCTCGCCCCTCTCCTGCACTGCCCCTCCCATCATTAAACATCATCCCTTTGACACAGCCACCTCTCTTTCTGGGAAAACTTCAGCCCAGCTACATATGGCTATCACTCAGTGGACAGCATCCTCCCCACACCACACCCCCTGTAGCCCCACGTTGCTCCCAATCATTTAATCCCAGCTGTCATAAGTGCTCTCTGATCAAGTG
>NW_022103898.1:78784957-78798232 GCF_000313985.2 Echinops telfairi | reverse complement strand
TGACGTTGGTAATCAGTTTTTCCATTTCTTTGAAGAATGATGTCAGGATTACATTAAATTTTTCGATTGCATTAGGTAGCATTGGCATTTTCACAGTATTGAGTCTTCTGATGCACAAACACAGAATATGTTTCCATTTGTGTAGATTCCTTTTGCTTTCTTGTAGTAATGTTCTGCAATTTCCTTCATACAGGTCTTTTGTTTTCTGGATTAAGTTTTTTCCTGGGGATTAATTTTTGCATGGCTATTGTGAATGGTACTGATTCCTTGATATCTTTTTCTGTATTCCCTCACTGCTCTGTAGGAATGAAAATGATTTCTGCTCCTGAATCATGTATCCTGCTACTCTAATGAACTCATCTATTTCCCAATCTGAGTGTGGGGGCCTTTATATTCTCAATATATAAAATCATATAATCAGAAAATAGTGAAAGTTTCATTTTTTTACCCAATGGTGCAAACTTGTTATCCTGTCGTGGTCTTATGGCATTGGCTAGAACTTCCGGCACAATGTTGAATAGAAGTAGGCATAAGGGACATCCTTGTAAGCTTCCCTTATGCAGGGGGAATGCGGTCAGCTTTTCTCCATTGAGCGTAATATTGGCTATATTGTTTTTGCAAATATGGGTTTTGATTTTGTTGAGGATTTCCCTTCTAATTCTATCTTTTTGAGAGTCCTTTTTAGAAATGGGTGTTGGATGTTAACAAATGCGTTTTCTGCATCAATTGATATGATCATGATCATATGCTTCTCATCCTTCTTGTTGATATGGTGAATTACCTTAATTTTTTTTGAATGTTGAGCCATCCATGCCTCCATGGTATAAATCTTACATGCTTGTGATGTAATACTTTTTTTATATGTCTTTGGATTCTTTTGGCCAAAATGTTGTTGAGTATTTTGTGCAGGTATACTTACGAAAGATATTGGTCTATAGTTTTCCATCCTTGTCGGTTCCTTCCCTGATTTTGGTATCAGTGTTATGCTGGTTTCCTAGAGTGAGTTTGGGCGATTGCTGTCCATGTCTAGGTTCTGAAAGCGTTTGTGTAGGGTTAGTGTCAGTTCTTGAATGCTTGATACAATTCACCAGTGAAGCCATATGAACAGGGTTTGTTTTTTCAGTTGGGAGTCTCTTGATGACCTTCTTTATTTCTTCTTTTGCTCTGAGTCTGCTCAAGTGCTTAATGTTCCTATGTATGAATTTGGGGAGAGAGTGATTTTCCAGATATTTATCCACCTCAGCTAAATTATTGAATAACTTGCAACACAGCCTTTCATAGTGCTGTGTAATTATTCTTTTTTATTTGTGGGGTTTCTTGTGACTCCCTCAGTTTCCTCCCTAATTCTAGATATTAATGTCTGCTCCTTCTTTGACTTTGTTAAGTTTTTGAGTCATTGGTGTTTTTCTGCTCTTTCAAAAAAACCAACTTTTTGTTGTGTTGAGGTTTTCCATTGTTCTTCTGGGTTTGGTTTTTCTTTTTTTTCTCTCAGTTCATTTAGCTTTGCTATAATTTGTATGATTTATTTTCATTTGCTGTTAGAAGGATTATCCTGTTTATTTTCTTCTAGATGCTGGACGTGGTGAGTTAAGGTGCTGACCATAATTCTCTCCTGCTGTTTCATGTGTCCACTTATTGCAATAAAATGATCTCTGATAGCTGCCGTTACTATGTCTCATAAGTTTTGGTATGTCGTATTGTTGTTCTCGTTGGTTCCCAGGAACTTCTTAATGTCCTCTCTAATTTGGGCTAATATACTTTTATTTTTGAGAAGTGAGTTATTACATCTCCAAGGGTTTGTCTGTGTTTTTTTGTTCTTTCTGTTGTTGATTTCCATGATCTCTGTGTGTTTGGATTTTCTCAAGCTTGGTTTATGGCCAAGAATGGGGTCTATTCTAGAACATGAGGCATGTGCATTGAAGAAAAATGTGCAGTTTTTTGCTGCTGGATGGAGAGCTCTATAGATATCTCTAAGGTCATATTGATCAATTGTCTTGTTCAGCTCTTCTGTTCCTTTATTGGGTTTCTCACCTGTGTATCTCTCTTTCTTTGAGAAGGTTGTATTAAAGTTATTTCTCCTTTCATTTCATTGAAATTGAGGGAAAGAATTTTGCAAGATTGTTGTTGAGTGCATATGTGTATTATGTCTATGGGTTCTTGGTTTACTGATCCCTTGAGTATTATGTCATACCCATTCTTATGGCTTGCTATGTCATGTATCTTGAGGTTTATATTGTCAGATATCAGTATTGCCACTGCTGCTCTTTTTGGATAGCCATTTGCCTGATAAACACCATCCTTTGACTCCTCATCTATTTTTGTCTTTGTGTATGAAATGTGACCCTTTTAAAAAATATTTTTATTGGGGGTTCTTACATCACTTATCACAATCCATACATTCCTCCAATGTGTCAAGAACATTTGCACATATGCTGGTGTCATCATTTTCAAAGCATTTTCTTCCCACTTGAGCCTCTGATATCAGCTCCCCATTTCTTTCCCCTCCCTGGCAACAGATTGTAGGATATTGTTGTTTAATCTAATCTGCTACCCTTTGTCTTTTAATATATGAGTTTAAACCATTAACATTCAGTGTAATTAAATCCAAATGTAGATTAGTTGCTGTCATCTCATACTATTGGTGTTTGTTTTTTTCTTTTCTTCCATCTTAGAGGACGGTGTGTATGTAAGGAGTTTATTTTGTCATTGTAGCTCCATTGGAACTGTAATGTTTTAGGTACTGTTCTCAGTGTGTTGGTTTCTGGGTGGTGTTACACCCTGTGTATTTATAACAGAAAGCCTCTTTATTATGGATTTATGCACCACTCAGAACTGAATGTCACTTGTGTGAACTCCAAGGTGAAATTAGCTTATTATACAGGATGACCAAGAGAGGGAAGACTTCCAAGCATACTCTGGGTGTGGAAATCCAACAGGGGGTCTGTGAACACACTGAGTGTAGAACAGAGGGAGGTAGATGAGCCGCTGTGAACAGTGCTGCTTGTTCCAAGGGTGGAAATCAGAGGTCAATCTGAAAACTCACTGACTACTGAACAGGAGGAAACAATCCCTGGCACTCTGCTGCAGTCTCTGTGAGGGAGAACTAAAAAGGATCTCAGGTCCCAAGAGGCCAGATTCTGAGTCTTGATTCCCAGTACTGGATGCTTGACCTGTTGATTACATGGAGGCAATCCCATCTTCCTAAAAGTGAAACATTTGCTTTCTTAATACATAAAAACAAAAAGCTATGACTCAGCAACAAAAATATGTGCATTTAAAAATGGTAAAAAATTGAACAAACTTTTTTCCAAAGAAAAATTAATGCATTTGAATGAATAAAGAAGTAATTTATATTAATGATTAAATAAATATGAAGATGAAAATAAGAATAAATAAAATGTGAAAATAAAATTATCATAGAAGTAAAAAAAAAAACTAAGCGTACAAGTCAAGAAAATAACACAATGGTGACAATCTGGAAGTTTTTCAGGAGAAAATCAGTAGTTGCTATATCCCTATGTGTTAGTCTGGATAAATTAGGGAAACAAGTCCATAGATTTGTTTATATACATATTCATATTCATATGTATATAACAGGGAGTTTACATAAAGGGTAAGTGTACATTAAGAAAGCATTCTAATCCAGAGCTATCCAAGTCCATAAATCCAACATTAGTCCCTATGTCCGACACCAATCTACAAAGTCCTTTTAAATCTCGCAAAACACACGCAATGACGTCAACTGCGGGAGGAAAGTCGAATCCGTGAGCGTGTAAGCATCTCAGCTCTGGCAGGGAGCTCCACATGGCTGCGCCAGCACCTAGTGCTGCATCAGGGTAGGTCCATGTAGCTTCCCTCTTTCCCACTTTCTTACAGGAAGTGAGCCTTGCCAGCTGAGGCAGAGAACTAGTTAATGCAGCTGCAACTGGTCCGACCATCAGAAAGCAAGACACTAGAGAAGAAGAAAGGCAAGGATCACTGAACTATTTATCTCTCTTCCCTGAAATAATCCCACATGTGTTTATTGGCCAGGTTGTGACAATAAATCTTAACTATCTGACCCTATGCCCTGACATTTTTATAATATTTTATTCATTATATGCATAGTTAGGATTACTCTAATCACTAACTCTTTTTTTTTTCATTTTTATGGATTACTAAATAAGGGTATTCATCCTTACCTACTTACAAAGGGACATGGAGTAGAAATCTTTTTTTAAAAGAATCTTTCCCTTTTACATAATATCTAATACTTTTTGTTTTGCACATGTTCTGCTTCTTTTGCTAATGTCTCAGAGGACCCATTGCCCGAACTACATGTTTCCCTCCCTACCACAAAGCCTATTACACAATACATTCATTAGTGATGTTTGAAAAGTAATCACCAAGGACAGGTATGTTGTGTCACTTATTTAAAAGCTGAACCCATTTGTCTTGTTAGTATATATATGTTCCTCTGCATACAAAGAATACTAACATTTCCAATTTAGAGAGATCCTGTTTTAGCCAGAGAAACTATTTTATGCTCTGCTGTTAACAGGGATTAAAAGATAAAGAAAATCCTCATTTCAAGAGGAGCCAGGATTTCTGTTGAAAAATCTTTGCCTTGTTTGAGTGATGGAATTCATGCAGAATACTACATTTTCCAGAGATGTCCCTGAGTGTAACTATGAACTCCTGAGTATCAGCAATCAGAAGCCAGATTTGTATCTTCCCAAAGATATTCTGGGGCCACATTTTTTCTCCCTTTGAAACTATTTGGTTCAGTGAGCCTCTGAGACCACAATTGAGAGAAAATCAAATACTCTTCACTTTCATTCTTCCTTTTTTCCTTCTGTATTTCCTTCTTGCTTCCTCCAACTCTCTTTCTCTAAGAAGCATGTCTATTACAAAATAGCTGATGAAATCTGTTATTTCATTATTTTATGACAGTTTACTATTTAAGAAGTGTTCCTTTTTAATGAATGACTTCAATATACTCTAGTTATTTAAAACATGTTTTATACATTAATAATTTGAGGGATGTACAATGTGGTGTCATTTGTAGGGATAGTAATAAATATCCTGTCATAATCTAACCCCGTTTGAGATCCACACCGCACTTTCAGTTAAGCAGTGGACCGCTAACCACAGGCAGTGGTTCACATCCACTAGTTGCTCCATGGGAGACCGTTAAACTTTTCTGATCCCATAAAGATTTACATCTGCCAGAATTCTCCACAAAATCACTCGGAATCAGAATCAATTCCATGGTAATGAGTCATTGGGTAATGAGTCAACTGTCATTGGGTAACTTCTTTGCTGATGTTTTATTAGTTGGTAACCCAGCCTCCTAATTGACTTTCACATTTACGTTCTATTTTCAATTTGCCTCTTTACATCAAGGCCAACAAATATTATGACATTGACCTGAGGCTTTTGGAACATTACAGGACACTGGCCTCAGTTAATATGAGCAGCATGAGGTGCTTTGGGAAGGTTAGATATTTGTAAATTGAAGTGAGGAGAATTGATGGGAAGCCTTCAGACTGCAGGTACAATTTATTTCCTTACCGCAGTTGGAAATCTTGTCGTTTTGCCCTTTGAGAGACTTAACTTATTGCTGATGGAAAATTCTAAGTCTTAGGCAAATTATGACCTGTCCTTCCATTATTTTTTCATTCCTGATTTCTGGAGAGTAACTATGGGGTTGGCATAGAGTGGGAAATGTTAACTACCCTTATATAATTAGGAGAGAACTGTTTTCAAGTAGCCAAGTAGAACATTGTATAACCACCTGAGGTTTCTGAGGCACATGGGGTTTCTTTCACCAGTGCGGGACAGTGAAATACTGCTCTGTGAATAATCAGATAAGGATGAGAACCCACACAGCACTTTAGAAACTTAGCTTCTTTCGATCTAGGACAGTTAGGCAGACTATGTGGCATACAGGTGTGTTTTTGATTATTTGTTTGTTTGTTTTTTGGAGGCCAATGAGAAAAGAATACTTTCTATTTATAAGGAATTTTATTTTAAAAATAGAAGAGTGAGAAAAGTAAATGATTATATGACACAGATCATATGTGCTCTAAATTAATCACTATTTGACACTTTCAGAAAAATTTGTTTATCCTGGGCTAGAATGTCACACTTATTAAAGCATCTATCTGAAAAAAGAATGTAAACTTCAGAAAGTAAATGTAAATCAGAAAGTCTGCTCTCAGTCAGAGGGTAAGTATATCATTTACTAAATATGTAATACACCGTTAAGTACTTTATACATTTTAATTGGGCTGCTTCCTGTGTAACCTTATTTAACAATATCTAATCGCAATAATATTGCATGTACTAATTGATACCCTAGAGATAAGCAAAATGCACCCGTGGAGAGCATAGGAGAGGCATCTAAACTAAAGTAAGATGTTTCAGAAAGAATTTTTTCAGAGGAAATTATTTACTTAAACTGGGATTAATAATGAATATTAGCTCAGTAGTAGTAAGGATATCAAAATTAGAAGATGTTATCATATTGACTTGTAGTAAAGATACGAACAAACAAGACCCCTATCATCACATGGATTCCAACTCATAGTGACTATGCAGAACAGAACAGAATTGCTCCTTAGAGTTTCTGATACTGTAAATCTTTACAAGAACAAATGCGGTTATTTTTCTATAATGGAACGGTTCCTTGATCTGAACTGCCAACTTTGTCCTTAACACCCAATGCTTAACCAACTGTGCCATCAGGATGCCTTCCTTATAGACTGTATGAAATTCAAATGCCAATTAAAATGCTCTTAGGAATCTGGCAGAGTGGTTATGCCTTGGGCTGTAAACTGTTCAAAACCACCAGCAACTAGGCTGGTGAAAGATAACGCTTTCTAATTGCGTAAACAGAATACATCCAGGAAACCCACAGGGGCAGTTCTATATGGTCCTAAAGGACCTCGATGAGTCAGAATAATGGCAATGAGCTTGGTTTTGATTTTTTATAAATTAGATGGTAACCAGTCATTACAAATGATGTTTTTATTTACTTATCACAAAACAAAACCTAAAGCAGTGCCATCTGAAACACAGCAGCTCTACAGAAGGTCTTGGAGGCTATAAAATTTTATGACAGCAGAGAGACCCAACTTTCTCCACTGAGACCTACTGGTTTGGAAGCGCTTATCCTGTTTGCAGTCCAAAGCTTACGGGACAGCGCCACCACAGACATCATCATAAAAATAGACAGGGTGGTACACATGTGATTATGGAACATTCATTTCTAACCATATTTCATATAAAGATATTGCTTTACTTTGTGTATGTATGTGAATTTTTAATTTTGAAAAAATGTTATGCCAACAGAAGAGTTGATAGGATAGTACAGACATTTTATGTATTTCCTTTACTTAGCTGCTTCCTAATGTTAAGGATCTTACAAAGTCAAAGTTACAGGTATACTTCAGACACACTGTGTTTCTAGTTCCAGATCTCAGCAATAAAATAATGTTTTTGTTGTTGTTGTTACTCCAGTGAACAGTTACAGTCTCAGAAGTTCAGAGGGGGGATGCTGTGAGTCAGCATTGACTCAATGGCAGAGAGCTTGTTTTTTGGTTTAGTACATATAAAAGTTATGTTTACACTACACTACACTTAACCAATTGTGGAATAGTACTACATAAACATTTGAAATATTGTGAGCATAATAAAAATGTAACATAATGGCAGGAAATGAGCAAATGCTTTAGGACAAATAAGGCAAACATTTGAGTTGTAAAATCCATAATATCTGAAAAATGCAATAAAATTATATATGCTATAGTATTAGTTCAATATGACTAGAAATCCCCACATGGCATAAATGATTAAGGGCTGGACAACTAACCTAAAGATTGGTGGATCAGGCCTACAGAGATGCACCCTAAAAAGAGGTCTAGTGACATCCTTCTGAAAGGTCTCGCCTGGAAAACCCTATGAAGTGTTTATTTTGTTTACATTGAGTTGCCATGCATCAGAATCAGCTCAAATGCAACTAACACCAACAGTAATATTATTAAGGAAATGAGGTAGTTTATTGTGCCAACCTGGCCAATTAACACGTGTGGTGTTAATTGAATGGCGGAGGGATAAATGGCTCAGTGAGCCTCACCTTTCTAGTTCTCAGGTCTCTTGTTTTGTGATGGTCAGACCAGGGTGTAGCTGCCTTAGCCTGTTCCCTGCTTCAGCTGATAAGGCTCACTTCCTGCAAGACATCCCTGAGGAAAAGCCACATGGACCAGATACAGCCCTGGGTGCGGGAACCCTGAGTGCTGGTCTCCATGTGGAGACCCATGCCAGCCCTGAGGTGTTTGCACATTCACTGACTCGGCTTTCCTCTTGCAGTCGGCATCATTGTGTCTGTTTCATGAGATGGAAGAGGAGTTTGTGGATTGGTGTTGGGCATATGGGTTAATAGGTTAATATTAGACTTGTGGGCTTAGGCAGCATTGGACTGCGACGTTTTCTTGAGGTGCACTTAGCCTTTATATAAAACTCTCTCTTATATTTGAGTTTCTGTGGATTTGTTTCTTTAAAGTACCCAGTCTAATACAGAACACTAACAAGTTTAGATTTATTTTTATTTCCCAGCTTCTGGGCTGATGTCCTTTTCTCTTTGGTTTTGAGATCCAATGCAGACTGGCACATTTCATTTACCTGCCAGGCCTCTCAGATTCCTACAGGTCTCATTCTCAATCTGCCTTTGTCTTTCATGACCTTGACATTTTCAAGGGAATTCCACTGCCATGGGGCCAATTCCTACTCTTGGCAGTGAGGCAAGACAGAGTGAACTCCTCAGAGGATTTCTTAGGCTATAAGCTTGATGGAAGCAGAGGGCTACAACTTTCTCCAGTTGACTGGCTGATACATCTTGGTGCCATCTTTGCATGTAGCAATGAAAATAACATATGATCTCATGATCTTTCTTTGTGTTTCCCAGGTGGCTAATGACATTGAGCATGCTTTTTTGTGTTAACCAGATATTTTCCATAGCTTTATTGGTAAAGTATGTTTTCATACCTTTATCCATTTTTGACTGGGTTATTAGTGTTTTGTTGCTCAAATGTACAAGTATTGTACATTAGATGTTAGAAATATATTGGTTATATTGCTCCCAGAAGTCTTTTTCGAAATTGATAGGTTGTCTTTTGAAGAATATAAATATTGAACTTCTATGAGGTTATAATTTTCTTCTACTTTAGTTTATGGTAATCCAGCATTGGAAACATTTTGGACCATAGTTTGTCTCCCAGTTGTCTTCTATTGCTTATGGTTTTATATTTTATATTTAGGTCATTGGTCCATTTTGAATTTTTTTATATGGTGTGAGGTATGAATGTTGCTTCATTTTCCTTCATGTGGAATTCTACTTTTGTCAGCACAATTTGTTAAAGAAAGAGTTCCTTTATCATAGAATTAATTTAGCTTTCTTGTCTAAATCAATTGAACATACATATTTTGATTTAAATGTATCAAATATTATCCTATGATTTAAGTACAACTCACAGTTACAAAATCCTTTGTAAAACATATTATATTAAAATGTCAAGGTTATAAAATTGTTCTCAATTACAAAAAGGAACTACTTTGTGACCACCTTTAAAATAGTATTATTTTAGTATTACGTAAATGATGTATGCGGAAATATTTGTTTAATATTCTATGTATTATATATAAAGTAAGCATTTGACTGAAATTAGATGTGAATTCACATCTGTTCTGACATGTATAATATTTTCCTAACGACAGGTTAAGTAAGGGGCAGATTTTGTTCACAATCCAGGGACTGCCTGTATTTCTGGGTTTTCAATTCTATTTCATTGTCTCTGGCTTCTATAGTTTCTGAGGAGATTTTACATTAATTCTCATCAATAATTTTGCTAGTTATCCTGTGTTTTTCTCTTTCCGTTTTCAACTCTCTCCTCTGTGTTGAAATCCCGTATTCAAGAATTTTATTATAATGTTCTTTGGTGCAGCACTTTTTTGTATTCCTCTTCTTGGAGTTATCTTAGCTTCTGGATTTTCAGGCATGAATCCTTATTTATGTTTGAAAGAGTCTCCACTATGTGCTCTTGGAAAATTCTTTATATGCCTTTTTTACTAACTCCTTCCAGAATTGCAAAAGTCATACTGTTGGATTTCATAATTGAGACTCACATTTCAATTTGGCTTCATTCACCTTTCTTTGCTCTCTTTCTCTCTCTAAATGAGACACACTCAATCCAGTTATTCTGTCTTCTGGTTCACTTATTCTATCATGGTTTTCTGGAACTTTTGTTGAAAATTTTTTTTCCCAGTTCTTCTATTTTATTCTTCAATTCCAGTACTTCTCTTTGTTTTGTGTTTGGGTTTTGTGTTTAATGTTTGAAATATTTTTATTCTGTTGCTCATGTTCCTACCTAAATCTATTAGCTTGTGGTTTGTATGGGCTTGTTTGCTTTCTAAGAATATAGCATTATTTATTGTCTGAGGGGTCTCAATTTTTCCTTAATTTAGCCTCCATTGCAGTAATTTATGCCTCTTCATAGTTTTCCCTTGATTTGACTATCATCTTTGTTTTTGTATGCTCTATACTTACTTTTTTTTAATTGAACAGAGGCCATTTACACTTCTTACTGTGAAAATTAAAAGCTCAAAACTTTCTATTTTCAATTTATATAGGAATTTTTTACCTTTCATTTCCACCTTCTTCTAAATTCCACTAGAGGGTATTTTGCCTCTTTTGCTCCTGCCAGCACTGACTCAGTCATGCCAGGAAAATGCACTCCGATTTCTTCTTTTTGTGAAGGGTTTATGATGTGTCCTTTTGGGGTATAAGACTCTAGCAATGTTCACATATTTAGCCATATATAACATTTTATGTTTCTGTGTGTTAGATCTTGGAATTTTTCTGATAATGACTGTCATCATTGGGATATGAACTTCTTTCTGTGGTCTATGCATTTGGATGTAGCCTTCTATAGGAGACTGCAACACCAGGGTGGACTTTGTTCACATTTGTTTGTGGTGGCCAGAGGAGGGAAGGCTTCGCTCTGTGACTGACGGTATTTACATCCAATTTTTTTTGTCCTCATCCCCAAACGCTGCAAATAGCTGAGTCATCAAGGAAGGATTTTGGTGGTCTGAAAATCTCAGGCTTTCCGTTATGTCTTATCTCTCTCTTTTGATGTGACATTCACTTATGTTTTCCAACAGTTTAACTGCTGTCCAGAGCTCCATTTTGTGTCTAGTCACTTTTAAAAATGTCCACATTATCGACGTAGTTGTAGATGGACATGAGAATGCAATTATTTACACTGTCATCTTGCCATCTTTGACTGGTAAAGCAATTTCTACTCGTGATAAATAATAATAAATTAATGAACCATATATTTTTAAAACATGTAATACAGCAATTAAATGAATGGACAATCACTGCATAAAAATATAAATAACACTGAAAAAATGTCTTGAAACACTGAGTTCATATACTTTTTAAAAATTAAGGATACAAATATAGTGGAAAATTCTAAGGACAAAGGCAGTTATAAGATCATAATAATAAAACAGGATGTGAGTTATCTTAAAAAAAGAGAGACTAGGATCATTAAGGACTCACAGAAGCCCAAGGTCTCGTTTTGTTCTTTTATTGAAACTGAGCGGGAATTATAGGGTTCTTTCCTTAAGTTTACTTACAGAGGACATGTATTTTGTGTATTATTATAGAATATGTTACAATTTGTTTTTATCAAATTGAGAAAAGAAGTGAATATCAGAATTAAGAGCACCTACAGACGCTGCTTATTCTGATATTAGCTTCTTTTCTCTATTTGATTAAATTGGAGATCTGGTAGCCTAGTTTATATTCATTGGATTGCTTATTGTTCAAAACGGCCAGCCCCTGCTCCAGAGAAGAAGCTCATAGATAGTATAATGTATAATATATATATATATACATATACATATGTATGTATGTATGCTTTGTGGGAGAAAGACTGGCTTTCTACTCCCTTAAACAGGTACAGTTCGCAAACGCACAGAAGGTCACTATGAGTCATCATTGAATTGATGGTTTTGTTTTATACCTATATGTAATACTATAATTTATATGTACGATACTTAAAAACAGTAAACTGTATATGTGAATAAATTCAGAGTAAAGTTGGGAATTAGAAATGAGATAAACGGAAGAATTGGAAAGTGATATTTTTAGCTTGAATGACTAGTCTGATATTGAAAAGAAAATAAAATGACTTATTTGAGCAATGGGAAAAAAATAAAATATTACAATCTATATAAACTGTGGAACTCATTAGTTGTGTATTTATTTTTTCATTATTTATTTATTTTACCAGGAGTCAACGTTTCAAGTAAGGACATTAGATTCAGCATGCTTATACTGAAGAGCTAATTTGACCAAAGTACGTTCTATTATCCATGTCATTTTATCACTCAAATCGGTGGTCTTTTCTGGTCCTATTTTGAAGTACAGTGCAAAAATAAATGAAAATATTGCGTTAATTGAAAAACAGTTGGGGGACAGTGCAAAAAGCTCAAAATGAAAATGTATTATAAAATTAGATTAATATTTCAGAAAAACTTATTTTAACCAGGCCTATAGTATACATAAATAAAGGTGAGATTATCAGGCATTTGATCTCTGAAGTTCAACTATGACGTCAGAGAAAAAGGTAACTATTAACTGTAATTACTGGATTCCCTAGCAAATCTTTGAGGTCAAGTGATTTCACACAACTTTTCTAATTTCAACATTAATTAGGTGAAGTAGAGCAGAAATACAAGTCAACGATGAGAAACCATACATCAGTGACTACTTTCATACTTCTGGGACTGACAGATGATCCTCAAATGAACGCTCTGGTGTTTATTGTTTTGTTTGCCGCCTACACATTGAGTGTAACTGGAAACCTGACCATCATTGTACTCGTTTGGGGTGATTCCCGTCTGAAAACCGCCATGTACTTTTTCCTCCAAAATTTTTCCTTTTTAGAGATTTCGTTCACTACTGTCTGTATTCCAAGATTCCTATATAGCTTATCAACTGGGGATAAGAGCATTACCTATTTTGCTTGTGTTTCTCAAATGTTTTTGGTCCTCCTCTTGGGAGCTACAGAATTTTTTCTCCTGGCCGTCATGTCCTATGACCGCTATGTGGCCATCTGCAAACCCCTGCATTATGTGACCATCATGAATAGTAGAGTCTGTGGAAGGCTAGTTTTCTGCTGTTGGGCAGCGGGGTTTTTTTTCATCATCATACCACTTATTCCA
>NW_022103898.1:78772315-78784857 GCF_000313985.2 Echinops telfairi | reverse complement strand
AGCATCCTCCCCACACCACACCCCCTGTAGCCCCACGTTGCTCCCAATCATTTAATCCCAGCTGTCATAAGTGCTCTCTGATCAAGTGACCTACACCATAGTTCCCTGGAGCAGGTGATGTGGGATTCATTGACACTGCTCTGGCTCTTTCCCAGGCTGTCTGGTCCCCAGCCTGAACACTGGATGCCCTACAAGCTTGGCCTTGTGCCCATTCTGCTGCATGTTCCTACACCAGTGGACTCTCACAGTATTTGCCCTTTGTGCTTGACTGACAGCACTCAGCATAATGCCTCCCAGATCCCTTGTTGACATGTTTCACGGTTGCATCGTTGCTTTTTCAGGGTGCATTGTATTTCACGGTGTGTATATACCAAATTTTTTTTTTTATCCAGTCTTTATTGATGGGAATTTAAACTATTTCTAGATTCTTGTAATTGTGAACTGTGCTGTGATAAACATGGGGGTGCAAATGTCTGTTTATGTTTATCTGTTTCTTATTTCTTTTGGGTATATGCCAAGTAAAGGAATTGATGGATCATATGGTAATTTAATTGCCAACTGCGTAGGCATCGCCATATCACCTTCCACAGTGGCAGCAGTGGATAAGAGTTTCTGTCTCACCACATCTTCCAACATGCATTGCTGCAAGTTGTTGCTTTGTTTTGTTTTTTTAATTGGGCTACAGTAATGGGTGTTAAGTGGTATCTCCTTGTTGTTTTGATTTGCATTTCCTGGATGGCTAATGACTAAAAGCATTTACTCATGTGCTTATTTGTCGCGGTGAGGGGGGGTCCCCAAAACTCTAATGGGATATCAGGAGCGATTGTGGAAAATAATGAAGACAGACAGACAGCAGGCCACAGGGACTCCTCCTCTCATGTCAGAGTTGAGAGATTGAATGCATTTTCCATTGGGTGCATATAATGGGGTTTACACATATTTCAAAAGCATACACATCTTTGGCGAACATCTTACATAGTCGATGGGTAATATCATAAGCGGGTAACATAATAAACCAGCAATGAGGTGAGTCATCATCTTGACCTAGTGCTAGTTGACCTCGATCCCCCCTGAGCCCTCACCAGGGTAGTAATCTATGATCCATGTCAGAAGAGGACTTCAGAACAGAGTTTGCTACATTGTAAGATGGGTCGAGGTACAGAACCTGATTGCCCTTTAATCTCCAGGTATAGGGAATAGCCAGACACGCGAATGATCCCTCTTATATGTTTGCTCCTTTACAACCACTCCTATGGCGGCTATTGGAGGGACTATTTTCAGAGACTGCATATTAAGATTTATTTATGTCTCATACCTTGTAGGTTTCCCCACCAGAGTCAGCTTTCCAGACCCGTAATTATGTGCATAGAGGATTTAGCTGCAATACATTCTCATTCAGTCCATGAGTTTACCGCCCTTATTAGCCATTTGAGTGTCATCCTTTGTGAATCATCCGTTCAAGTCTTTTGCCCACTTTTTCCAAGGGCTCTTGGTTTCTTCCTTGCTGAAACTTGTAAAATTCTGTAGATTTTAGTAATTAGTCCTTTGTCTGTTATGTTGTTAGTTAATATCTTTACCCAGTATGTGGGCTTTTTTTTACTCTTTTAATAAAATTTTTGTTGTACACAAGTGTTTTATTTTTAATGCACCCATTCAACGACTTTATCCCACACGGAGTGTGTTTCCTTTGTTATTTCTCACAGCCCACATATGCCCTGCACTGCCGCTCCTCGCTTTGTCCCAATTTTCTCAGCGATGAACCTGATAGCTTTGAGTTTTATGTCTAGGTGTTGCCACCTGGAGTTTGTGTTTGTGCCTGCAGTGAGATGTGGGCCTTGTTTCATTCCTCTGCATATAGATATCCAGCTTTTCCAACCACTTTTCTTGAAGAGGGCATCTGCTTTGCATCGAATGCTTTTGGGGCCTTTGTCAAAAATTAGTTTTCTGTATGCTGATATTTTTATTTATGGGTTTTCTGTCCTGATCCATCGGTCCGAGGATCTATCATTATACAATTTCTGGGCTCTTTTGACAACTCATTGTATAGTTGGTTTTGAGCTGAATTGGTGCAAGAGCACCTACTTTATTTTCTTGAGTTCTTTGCCTATCCTGGACTTGTTCACTTCCATATGACTTTGGAAATCAGTTTTTCCATTTCTTTGAAGAATGATGTCGGGATTGATTAAATTTGTCGATTGCATTAGGTAGCATTGGCATTTTCACAGTATTGAGTCTTCTGATGCACAAACACAGAATATGTTTCCATTTGTGCAGATTCCTTTTGCTTTCTTGTAGTAATGTTCTGCAGTTTTCTTCATACAGGTCCTTTATTTTCTGCGTTAAGTTTATTCCAAGGGATTGACATTTGCATGGCTATTCTGAATGGTACTGGTTCCTTGGTATCTTTTTCTGTATTCCATCACTGCTATGTAGGAATGGAAATGATTTCTGCTTCCGAATCATGTTTCCTGCTACACTACTGACTTATCTATTTTTTCCATCAAACTGAGTGTGGGGCCCTTAAGATTCTTAATATACAAAATCATATCATCAGCAAATAGTGAAAGTTTCACCTTCTTTACTCAATCGTACAACTTTGCTATCATAATTTTATTGTGTCTATGGATTCTTGGTTTACTGATCCCTTGAGTATTATGTCATGCCCATTCTTATGGCTTGTTATGTCATGTCATGTATCTTGAGGTTTATATTGTCAGATATCAGTATTGCTACTGCTGCTCTTTTTGGATTGCCCTTTGCCTGATAAATTTTTCAACAGCCTTTGACTCTTCATCTATTTTTGTCTCTGTGTATGAAATGTGACTCTTTTAAAAAAAATACTATTATTGGGGGTTCTTACGTCTCTTATCACAATCCATACATTCCTCCAATGTGTCAAGCACATTTGCACATATGCCACCATCATCATTTTCAAAACATTCTCTTCCCACTTGAGCCTCAGATATCAGCTCTCCATTTCTTCCACCTCCCTGGCAGCAGATTGTAGGATATTGTTGTTTAATCTAATCTGCTACCCTTTGTCTTTTAATATATCGGTTTAAACCATTAGCATTCAGTGTAATTAAAAGATTAGTTGCTGTCATCTCATACTACTAGTGTTTGGTTTTTCTTTTCTTCTCTTTTAGAGGATGGTATATATGTGAGGAGTTTATTTTGTTATTGTATCTCCATTGGATCTGTAATATTTTGGGGTAATGTTCTCAGTGTGTTTGTTTCTGTGTATTTAAAACAGAAAGCCTCTTTATTGTGAATTTCTGCACCACTCAGAACTAAATGTTCCTTGTGTGAATTCCAAGGTGAAATTAGGTTATTATACTGGATGACCAAGGGAGGGAAGACTTCCAAGCATACCCTGGGTGTGGAAATCCAACAGGGGGTCTGTGAACACACTGAGTGTAGAACAGGGGGAGGCAGATGCGCTGCTGTGAACTCTGCTGCTTATTACCAGGGTGGAAGTCAGAGGTCAATCTGAAAACTCACTGACTACTGAACAGGGGGAAACAATCCCCGGGAATTCTGCTGCACTCTCTGTGAGTTGAAATCGGTGAGGGAGATCCTTTTTGTTTTACACCTGTTCTGCTTCTGTCGCTAAAATCTCAGCGGACATGTTCCCTGAACTACGTGTTTCCCTCCCTACCACAAAGCATACTACACAGTACATTCATTAGTGATGTTTGAAAAGTAATCACCAAGGAAAGGTGTGCTTGTGTCACTTATTTAAAAACTGAAACCATTTGTCTTGTTAGTATATATATCTTCTTGTTAGTATGTATATCTTCCTCTGCATACAAAGAATACTAACTTTTCCAACTTAGAGAGATCCTGTTTTAGCCAGGTAAACTATTTTATGCTCTGCTGTTACAGGGATTAAAAGATAAAGAAAATCCTCATTTCAAGAGAAGCCAGGATGTCTGTTGAAAAATCTTTGCCTTTTGTGAGTGATGCAAGACATGCAGAATATTGCATTTTCCAGAGATGTCCCTGAGTGTGACTATAAACTCCTGAGTATCAGTGATCAGAAGCCAGATTTGTATCTTCACAAAGACATTTGGGGGCCACATTTCTTCACCCTTTGAAACTATTTGGTTCAGTGAGCCTCTGGGACCACAATTGAGAGAAAATCAAATATTCTTGACTTTCATTCTTCCTTTTTATCTTCTGTATTTCCTTCTTGCTTCCTCCTTCTTCTCTCTCTTTCCATAAGAAACATGTCTATAACAAAATAGCTGATGTAATCTGGTATTTCATTATTTTATGACAGTTTACTATTTAAGAATTGTTCCTTTTTAATGAATGACTTCAATACGCTCTAGTTATTTAAAACATGTTTTATACATTAATAATTTGAAGGTTGTATAATGTGGTGTCATTTGGGGGTATAGTAATAAATATCCTGTCATAAGCTAACTCCATTTGTGATCCGCACCACACATTCAGTTAAGCAGTGGACCGGTACCCACAATCAGTGGTTCATACCCACAATGTGAGACCATTGAACTTATCTGATCCCATAAAGATTTACATCTGCCGGAATTCTCCACAAGATCACTCTGAATCAGAATCAACTCCATGGTAAGGAGTCATAAAATACAAACTGTCATTGGGTACCTTCTTTGCTGATGTTTTATTAGTTGGTAACCCAGCCTCCTAATTGACTTTCACATTTACATTCTAATTTTAATTTGCCTCTTAACATCAAGGCTAATTAATATTATGACATTGATCTGAGGCTTGTGGAATATTATAGGAAACTGGTTTCAGTCTATATGAACAATATGAGGTGCTGTGGAAAAGTTAGACATTGAAATGAAGAAAATTAACGGGAAGCCTCCAGACTGAAGGTACAATTTATTTCTTTACCACAGTTGGAAATTTTGTAGTTTTGCTCTTTGAAAGACTTAACATATTGCTGATGGCAAATTCTAAGTCTTAGGCAAACTATGACATATCCCTCCCTTATATTTTTATTCCTAATTTCTGTAGAGTAACTATGGGACTGGCATAAAGTGGGAAATGTTAATACCCTTATATAATTAGGAGAGAAGTGTTTTCAAGTAGCCAAGTAGAACATTGTATAACCACCTGAGGTTTCGGAGGCACATGGGGTTTCCTTCACCAGTGCGGGACAGTGAAAAACTGCTCCGTGAATAATCAGATAAGGATGAGAACCCACACAGCACTTTAGAAACTTGGCTTCTTTCAGTCTAGGACAGTTAGGCAGACTATGTGGCCTACAGGTATGTTTTTCTTTATTTCCTTGTTTGTTTTTTGGTGGCCAGTGAGAAAAGAATACTTTCTATTTATAAGGAATTTTATTTTAAAAACAGAAAAGTGAGATAAGTAAATGATTATATGACACAGAGCTTATGTGCTCTAAATTAATCACTATTTGACCCTTTACAGAAAGATTTACTAATCCTGAGTTAGAATATCACACTTATTAAAGCATCTATCTGAAAAAGGAATGTAAACTTCACTAAATGAGAAAATAGGCAGTTTGTTCTTATTCAGAGGGTAACTATGGCATTTATTAAAAACACAGTAAACTGTTATTAACTACTTGATACATTTTAATTGGGCTGCTTGCTGTGTATTCTTTTTTAATAATACCTAATCACAATAATATGCCGCTGCTAATTGATACCCTAGAGATAAACAAAATGCACTAGAGAAGCACAGTGAAGAGGTAGCTAAACTATACTATGACATTTCAGGAAGATTTTTTCCAGAGGAAATTACCAGTTTACTTAAATTGGGAATGACAATGAATATTAGCTCAGTGATAGTAAGGACATGAGTGGATAGAGTGTTTTAAAAATACACTCAGATTTGCATAAATGTATGGAAAGTGACTAACATCTTTGGGATGAAGTATTGTATAGAATTATTTCTTATATTCCATTCTAAATATTTGCATCATTGACATAAACGTGCTATACCCTCGATATTCATAATGTCTAATATCTCTGAAATTATTGAAAAACAATTACGAACTGCTATAGCACTAATTCTGATCCATAGCATCCTTATAGGACAGGGTAGAATACCTCTGAGAATTTCCAATGCTTTAAATTGATGAGGGAGCAGAAAGCTTGATCTTTCTCCAGCAGAGAGACTGGTGCTTACAAACTGCTGAATTCACTATTAGGACCCCATCATGATTAGGAGCCCAACACAGAATTTAGTACACCAACAAAATTCATTACAAAATAATTAGAAGATGTTATATTATTGACATCTATATAAACATATAAATAAGCAAACAAACAAGACCTCTCTCATTGCATGGATTTCAACTCATAAGTGACTGTGCAGAACAGAACAGAATTGTTCCTTAGAGTTTCTGAGACTGTAAATCTTTACAAGAACAAGTATCGTTATTTTTCTATAATACTGCCAACCTTGTGGTGAACACCCAATGCTTAACCAACTGTGCCATCAGACACCTTCCATATAGACTATATGAAATTCAAATATTGACAATTAAAAATGCAATCTGGCAGAGTGGTTACACCTTGGGCTGTAAACTGTTCAAAACCACCAGCCACGAGGCAGGTGAAAAACAAGGCTTTCTACTTGTGTAAACAGATTACATCCAGGAAACCCACAGGGGGAGTTCTATATGGTCCTAAAGGACCTCCATGAGTCAGAATGATGGCAACGAGCTTGGTTTTATTTTTTTATAAATCAGATGGTAACCAGTCATTACAAATGATGTTTTTATTTACTTAGCACACAATAAAACCTAAAGCAGTGCTATATGAATCACAGGGGCTCTATAGAAGGAGTTGGAGGCTGAAAATTTGTATGAGAGCAGTGAGACTCAACTTTCTCCCACAGAGACCTGGTGGGTTGGAAGCGCTTATCCTGTTTGTAGTCCAAAGCTTACAGAACAGCGCCACCATTGACATCGTCATAAAAATGGGCAGTATGGTATACATGTGATTATGGGAACATTCATTTCCAACCATAGTTAATTTAAATAAATTGCTTTACTTTGTGTATATATGTGAATTTTAAATTTTGAAACAATTTTATGCCGACAGAAGAGTTGAAAGGATAGTACAGACATTTTATGTATTTCCTTTATTTAGCTGCTTCCTAATGTTAGGATCTTACATAATCAAAATTACATGCGTACCTCAGATATATTGTGGGTGTAGTTCCAGATCACAGCAATAAAGCAAATTCTTTGTTGTTGTTGTTGTTACTCCAGTGAGCAGTTACAGTCTCAGAAGTCCCTGGGGGGACACTGTGAGTCAGCATTGACTCAATGGCAGTGGGTTTGCTTTTTGGTTTAGTGCATATAAAGTTATGTTTACACTACACTACACTTAACCAATTGTGGAACAGCATTACATAAACATTTGAAATATTGTGAACACTACCAAAATGTAACATAATGGCAAGAAGTGAGCACATGCTTTAGGATAAATGAGGCAAATATTTGAGTTGTAAAATCTGTAATATCTGAAAAGTGCAATAAAATCGTGTATGCTACAGTATTAGTTCGATACGACTGGAAGGCCCCACATGGCATAAATGATTAAGGCCTGGGCAACTAACCTGAAGATTGATCGGGCAGGCCTACCAAGATGCACCCTGAAATGAGGTCTAGTGACCTCCTTCTGAAAAGTCTCACGTTGAAAATGCTATGAAGTGTTTATTTTGTTTACATGTAGTTGAATGCATCAGAATCAACTCAAATGCAACTAACACCAACAGTAATATTATTAAGGAGACTAATGCTTTTAGATTTATTTTTATTTCCCAGCTTCTGGGCTGATGTCCTTTTCTCTTTGGTTTTGAGATCCAGTGCAGACTGACTGGCACATTTCATTTACCTGCCAGGCCTCTCAGATTCCTACAGGTCTCATTCTCAGTTTGCCTTTGTCTTTCATGACCTTGACATTTTCATGGGAATTCCACTGCCATGGGGTCAATCCCTACTCTTGGCAGTGAGGCAAGACAGAGTGAACTCCTCAGAGGGCTGATGGAAGCAGAGGCCCCATCTTTCTCCCATTGACTGGCTGATACGTCTGGGGTGCCATCTTTGCACTAGCCAGTGCAGTGAAAATAACGTGTGATCTCATGATTTTATCTGTGCCTCCCAGATGGCTAATGACTTTGAGCACATCTTTATGTGTTAATCAGATATTTTGCATAGTTTTATTGGTAAAATATGTGTTCATATCTTTACCCATTTTTTACTGGGCTATTTGTGCTTTATTGCTCAAATATTGAAGTATTATATGTTAGATGTTAGAAACATATTGGTTATATTGCTATCAAATGTATTTTTCCAACTTTTATGTTATCTTTTGAAGAACATAAATATTTAATCTTTATGAGGTTATAATTTCCTTCTACTTTTGTTTATGGTAATCCAGCATTGGAAACATTTTGGGCCATAGTTTGTCTCCCAGTTTCTTCTAATGTTTATGGTTTTATATGTTATGTTTAAGTCATTGGTCCATTTTGAATTCTTTTTGTATGGTGTGAGGTATGGATGTTGCTTCATTTTCCTTCCTGTGGAATTCTAGCTTTGGCCGCACAGTTTGTTAAGGAAAGAGCTCCTTTATCATAGAATTAATTTAGCTCTCTTGTCTAAAGTCAATTGAACGTACATATGTTGATTTAAGTGTATCACAGTTACAAAATCCTCCTTAAAGCCTATTCTATTAAAATGTCAAGGTCATAAAATTGTTCTTAATAACAAATAGGAACTACTTTGTAACACACTTTAAAATAGTATTATGTTAATGATGTATGTGGAAGTGTTCATTCAATGTTCTATGTATTATGTATGAAGAAAATGTAGACTGAAGTTAAACATAAATCCACATCTCTACTAATTTATGTACAATTCTGACTGAAAGACAGATTAAGGGGCAAATTTTATACCTAATCCGGGGACTGCCTGTGTTTCTGGGTTTTCAGTTCTATTTCATTGTCTCTGGCTTCTTCCTCAATTGCAGTAGCTTATGCCTTTTCATATTTCCTCTTGATTTGACTATCATCTTTGTGTCTTGTACATTTTATACTTTTTAATTGAACATAGGGCATTTATGCTTCTTCCTGTGATTATTAAACTCAAAATTTTCTATTTTCAAGTTTTATAAGAATTTGTTTGCTTTCGTTTACACTTTTTTCTAAATTCCACTAGAGGGCTTTTTGGACCCTTTGCTTCTTCCAGAACTGACTCAGTCATGCAGGGAGAATGCACGCCTAATTCCTCTTTTTATGTAGGGTTTTTTGGTATGTAATTTTAGCATTTAATAGTCTATCGGTTTTCACATATTAGGCACCTAAAATTTTTAAGTTTCTGAGTGCTACATCTTAGAATTTTTCCATGATGGCTGTCATCACTGACGTATGACCATTCAACTGTGGTCTATGCACTGGGTGTAGACTGCCATAACTGACGGCAACACTAGGGTGGACTTTGCTCACATATGTTTGTGATGGCCATCGGAGGGTGGCTTCCCTCTGGGCCTGACTGTACTTGCATCCATGTTTTTTTGTCTTCATCCCCAAATGCTGAAGAAAGCTGAGTCAGCAAGAAAGGGTTTTGGTCTGAAAATCTCAGCCTTTCTTATTATACTTTATCTCTCTTTTTTGATGTGGCATTCACTCATGCCCTCCAACAATGTAACTGCTGTCCAGAGCTCCTTTTTGTCTTTATTAATTTTTAAAGTGTCTTCTTTATTGACATAGTTGTAGATGACTATGAGAGAGTAACTGTTTACTGTGTCATCTTGCTATCCTCAACTGGTAAGGCTATTTCTACTGGTACTTAATAATAGTAAATGAATAAATCATATATTTTTCAAAAATCGAATGCAGCTGTGAAATGAGTGGACTATTCTATGCATAAAAATATAAATAATAATCACAAAATGCATTGAAACACTGAGTTCAAGTAGTGTTTTAAAAATTAAGAATATGGGCATAGTGCAAAATCATAAGGACAAAGGGAAGATGTGAGTTAGCTTTTGAAAGCCAAGAGACTATGATCATGAAGGACACACAGAGGACCAAGGTCTTGTTATGTTATAGGACTCTTTCCCTAATGAGTTTATTTATGTAGGACATATACTTTGTGTGTTTTTCTAGAATATGTGACAATTTATTTTTATCAAATTGAGAAAAGAAGCTAATATCAGAATTAGCAGCATCTGTGGAAGCTATTAATTCTGATATTCACTTATTTTCTTTATTTGACAAAATGGGAGACCTGGTGGCCTGGTGATTATTCATTGAGTTGCTTATTGTTCCAAACTACCAGCCCCTCCTCCAGAGAAAGGCTGGGCTTTCTACTCTTGTGAAGAGTTACAGTCTTGGAAACTCATAGGGGCAGCAATGAGCTTGGGTTTGTTTTGTTGTACATCCTAGTAGATTTTAATTAGTCATAAAAGTTCGGAGGGATCTAGAGTCAAATCCCTGAGAATGACCAAGTAAAAGTAAATATTGTGTTTATGGAGAAGGGTGCCTTGACAAGAGATAATTCATTAGATTGTGTCACTTTTTATTTATCAATAACAAAATGATAACTAAAAAGCAAGAGAATTACCAGTGTAGATGACATTTAACAGGAGAAATGAGTTAAATTTTGCAGTTATCTGTACTTGATAATTTAATCTAATTGTAATAAAAACTCAGTTCATAAGATTATGTCTTTTAGCCTGGGAGACCCTGCTTGATGAACGATTTGAATTTTGATGAAACACACTGGTGACCTTCAGGTATTTGCTGTTGCTCTTTTCCATCTTATGGTTAGCAGTATCTTTAACATTCGGTACTTCAGTGCATCCTTTGCTGACGTTTTGATTTTCAGATATAATGTTCATAACCCCAAAGAAAAATGACATAAGAATAGCAAAGCTATTGATAGTGAAAAGCAATAACAATAAAAAAATTATCAAGACATTCAACTCACTTCAGAACGGACATATGAGAGCATAGTAATAAGAACAGAGCAAAGTCTTCTGTTGAGGACTATTTTAGTGTGTGTACGTGTTAGTGTGCACATCTTAGTGCTGTAATAATTATGCTCATGACTGCTTACCGAAAGCTTGGTGATTTGAGCCTACCTCGCTGTTAGGCATTAGAAAGACACAGCAATCTTCTTCCAAAAAGATTACAACCTACTCTGTCACATGGAGTTGCTGTAACAGGAAATTGGCTCAATGAGTCCCAACAATGACAATACTATTAATATGAAGTTTACCTAATAAAGGTGACAACCTGCAATACATTTTACTTTATGACAAAGAATCCTTTGCTAGATGCCATAGTACACTTTATGTATTTATATATATAAACACACACTTATATACACTCATATATGTTATAATATATGCTTTATGTGTGTATAGTGAATATGTGTATATTCTACCCCTGTAAACAGTATCAGAAACCAACAGAAGGTACTATGAGTCATCATTAATTTGATGGTTTTGTTTTATATATATATGTAATAGTATAATATATGTACACTATACTTAAAAACAGTAAGCTGTAGATGCAAATAAATTTGGAGTAAAATTGGGAATTAGTATAAAATGTAGAGATAAACAGAAGAATTTGTAAGTGATATTTGTAATTTGAATGACTACTCTGATACCTGAAATAAAACAAAATGACTTATTTTGTCATAACAGTGCAAAAAAATCAAATACCAAATCTGTATAAAAATTTGAACTCATTAATTATTCATTTGTATTAACAGGAACCAACATTACAAGTTAGACATTAGAGTCAACGTGCTTGTAGTGAAGAACTAATTGGACCAGAAGACATTATAATATCCATTGAATTTTATCACACACACCAGTGTTCTTTTATAATCTTATACCTAAATGAATTTCAAATAATAAACAACAATATTACATTAATTGAAAAATAGTTGTGGGAAAGTGCAAGAAATAACACAACAAGACTGTGTTACATAATTTGACTAATATTTCAGAAATCTTACTGTTAACCAGACCTATACTGTACATCAATGAATGGGAGATTATCAGGTGTTTAATAAGATCAACTATGACAAAAGAGAAGAAGATAATTATTAACTGTCATTACTGGATTCCCTAGCAAATCTTGGAGGTCATGTGATTTCACACAACATTTCTAATTTCAACATTAATTAGGTGAAATAGAGCAGAAATACAAGTCAACGATGAGAAACCATACATCAGTGACTACATTCATACTTCTGGGACTGACAGATAATCCTCAAATGAACGTTCTGGTGTTTATTGTTTTGTTTGTCACTTACACATTGAGTGTAACTGGAAATCTGACCATCATTGTACTCGTTTTGGTGGATCCCCATCTTAAAACTGCCATGTACTTTTTCCTCAAAAACTTTTCCTTTTTAGAGATTTCTTTCACTACTGTCTGTATTCCAAGATTCCTATATAGCTTATCAACTGGGGATAAGAGCATTACCTATTTTGCTTGTGTTTCTCAAATGTTTTTTGTCCTCCTCTTGGGAGCTACAGAATTTTTTCTCCTGG
>NW_022103898.1:78761767-78772215 GCF_000313985.2 Echinops telfairi | reverse complement strand
TCATGTCCTATGACCGCTATGTGGCCATCTGCAAACCCCTGCATTATGTGACCATCATGAATAGTAGAGTCTGTGGAAGGCTAGTTTTCTGCTGTTGGGCAGCGGGGTTTTTTTTCATCATCATACCACTTATTCCATGTTTTTCCCTGGAGTTCTGTAACTCTAATGTCATTGATCATTTTCTCTGTGATGCTTCTCCTCTCCTGAAGATTTCTTGTTCAGACACATGGGTTGTAGAACAGATGGCTATAGTGTTTGCCGTCATCATCTTGCTCATAACTCTCCTGTGTGTAGTTTTGTCCTATTCCCTCATCATCAAGACCATCCTAAAGTTCCCTACTGCCCAGCAAAGGAAGAAAGCCTTTTCTACCTGCTCTTCCCACATGATTGTGGTTTCTATAACTTACGGTGGTTGTATCTTCATTTATATCAAACCTTCGGCAAAGGATGAAGTGGCCATTAATAAAGGTGTGGCACTGCTCACTACTACCTTTGCCCCTATGTTAAACCCATTTATTTATACCTTGAGGAACCAGCAAGTGAAACAAGCTTTCATGGACTTCATCAAAAGAATGTCATTCATCTCCAAAAAATGAAGGAATGTTAATATTGCATCTTCAGCTTATCAGGAAAAAAGCAATGTCTTAATAAATTTCCACTGTTAATTGTTTTTAGTATTTTCTTTTCCTGTTATTTATAGCTAATTCTTACCTTTCACTACAATTGAACTCCCCCAAAGAAGTATATCTCAGAGTATATGAAACAATAGTGTTACGTAAAGGTCCATAACTCAAGTCAGTATTAAAATTGTGAAAAGATATTTTATCTTAAGCAAATTAACAGTAGATACTAATAAATTAATGAATTATCAGCAAAAAGGGAGAAATATCATACCTTTTCATTTTTAATGGAAATATCCAGATGACTAAAAACAAAGAGTGTGCATAAATATATGTATATGCTTCAAATCATTGTAGAATAATTTAAATGTCCTATAATAATTTTAATATGTTTATAAATTCTTCTAAAACATAATTATTTAATAATTTATTAAGATAAGACAATTAGAATAAGTATATTGAACGTATTTTAATACTAAATGAAAAGCACAAATTTAAAACAAAGAATCTTCTAGGTGGAAAAAGAGAACTTGAACGCCTCATGATTGACAGCGGAGATTCCTAGGTTCTCTCTAAAAGGACAGGAGAAGTGGCGGTGTAGCGGGTTGGTGTTGAGCACCTAACCCAGGAGCCCTCCTCAGGGGAAAGATGAGACTTTCTACCTCCACGAGGAGTCCTAACTTCAGCAGCCAACAAGGGCAGTGTTCCTCTGTGCGATAGCGTCCCTGGGAGTATGACTCAATTGACTTCCCATCAGGCTAACTGAATTTATCTCCTATGCTTCTTTCTTTGACTCCAGTAATGGGTACCGCCTCCTCCTGACCCCAACTCCTCCTTAGTAATCTCATTAAGAACCTATTCAAACTTTCACTGCTGATTATGTGGTCAAGTTCTCTTCTGAGTGTCTACTTACCCTCTGTGAGCTTGAGTGGCTCACCTGCAAGGTTTGTTGTCCCTGGAGGAAACCCTTGACCCATCCACAGTCACTCAGGTCAGGGTTGTGGTCAAGGGAGAGAGAGACCGTCCCAACCAGTTCCCACATAGTGACCCGTGGTTTGTCCTGGTAGAATCTCCTGCTCCACAGCTGAAAACCTGTATGGCATCTGCACCCAAAACCTGAATTTTGCTTTTGATACCTGTCATTCCAAATCCAAAGTCAAAGTCAAACCTCCGGTCTCCATTTCAGCCTCTGAGGCTTTTCTCCTGCCAGGTCAAGTTCCCATTCCTGATCAGCCTCCCCCTGCACCAACTGCACCTCCCACTCCTCGGGTTTCCTCATCCATCTCTCCAGGACTCTCTCCCTCTGTGCCACCAGTATCTCCCGGTCCCCAAGATTCTACATCAACTTCATCAACTTCACTTGTGCCTTCTCTCCATTTGACCTCCCACATCCATTCCCATCACTCGGAACCTGTATCTATACACCAACCAACAGTTCCTCCCATCCAATTTTACCATTCTGAGAAATTGGCCTCCAAGATGCTACATAAAGATATCTTCTTTATGTTCCTCTTTCCACTACTGATTTATGTAATTGGAAACATCAGAAACCCCCATTTCTGAAAAGCCATAGGTCCTTTTGTCCCTCATGGAAACTGTTTTTCACTCGTGCCGTCCCACTTGGATGGCTGCCAGTAGATCCTTCTCACCATCTTTACTTCAAAGGAGAATGAAGGGATCCCAACAGAGGCCCAAAAGGCTGCCCTATCTTTTCTGCGGGGGGATAAAGGAAAAGAATATTCATGCCCTTTCGGATATTCCTCAGGTGGGAGGCAGGCACTGATCACGTGGCACCAGTCTCTCCTAGCTGGCATCAAAGCTGCCAATCAAAAACCTACAAATGTGAATAAGCCTATTGAGGTAGTGCAGGTGCCCACTGAGTCTCCTGGCGACTTCCAGGAAAGCCTCTGGGTGGTGTATTGGACTCTTACCCCTTGTGATCCCTTAGTTCCTGAAAATGCAAGGGATGCCAACCTAGCCTTTATTGCACAATTTTCCCACACAGGTTGAGAACCGTTGTTATAGTCAAACAAAATGAAATGTTTCAACAAACTGATGGAACATTGAAAGCACACTCTACTCTATGTTAAGAAATTGGGAAAACAATTATCTGGTTAATTGAATGCCCATTCCAAAAAATAGTGACCCAACTCAATATGGAATTTATCTATAAATTAATATTATAAACTAGTAAAATTTTTGCTGAAGTTAATTAAAAATTGTTCCAACAGTACATCAGAATGGAGTTGCCAGAAATTCAAGATGGATTCAGAAGTAATGGCATAAGGAACATCATTGTGATATCAGACATATCTTGATTCAAAGCAAAGAATAACAGAGAGACGTTTACTTTTGTTCTATTTACTATGTAAATGTATTTAACTTTATTTAACACCCATCCTAACAGACTATGAATGACATTGAGAATAATAGGAATTCTAGACCACTTTATTGTGCTCACGTAGAACCTGCACATGGGTCAATAGGAAGTCATTTGAACAGAACAAAGTAATATTGCATAGTTTAATCTCAAGAAAGGTGTTTGTCAGGGTTGCAGCCGTTCATCATACTCATTCAATATGTTTGCTAAGCCAACAATCTTAGAATCTGTACGATATGAAGAAGAAGGAGGTTTTAGGATCAGAAGAAGGTCACCCATAAAGAGGAATTCCTTCCACCAGAAGTATTGACACAAGGTTTCAATGACGGGCTCAAAGATCCAATGATAATTGCGAGGAAGGCCCAGTACTGGACAAGGTCTCACTGTGTAGGTTACTATGTCAGGTTACTATGAGTTGGAAGGAGTAGATAGTACTGCTCAACAAAGCAGAGTTGATTCTAACTCAGAGTGACACTAATAAGATTTCTGAGGTTTTGTAAATCTTTACCAGATCAAACTATTTCATCTTTTGTGTGTATGCATGTAGTAGCTGATGGGTTTGAATCATCTGCCTTAAGGTTAGCTGCAAAAAGTTTATCCAACAAAGCCATGTGTGCAGCTTTAGAAGTAATAGATTTAAAAATAGCATGTTTGCATTCACTATTATTATTGTCCTGATATTAAATCTATTTATACCTACCTTCAGAGCCTACAAGGTGAAATGAGCTTTGAATGACTCAGTCAAAAGAATTATATTTCTCTCAGAAGGATGTGGACATGTTGACATTTCAGGTTCAAGTTACCGGGAAAGTTTGGGGCAATGCAACGATGACTAGACTAGAGCAGCAAACTGCTTCTCATGATTGGTACTCGGAATATAGAAATTGATAGCAAGCTTTTAGAAACTCGACGAAGCACTCTGAGCGGTTAAATTTATTGCATCTAACAGTAAAAACTGGAATACTTATTATCCTTATTTCTCTTAATACTTTTTATTATACCTTGACAAATACTGATATGCAATGTATTAAAGGAATATGTGTTCCTTCTTCACACACAAAAAAGCAAACCCTAAGAAAACACTGGATATATATATGAACCTTACATTTCTCATCTAGGGGCATCTTGGTGGCATCCTGGGTCACAGGTCAAGCTGCTAACCACAAGGTCTGCGGTTTGAGCCCACCTGCTGCTCCATGGGAGAATTTCTATCCCATAGAAATGTATAGCCTCTGAAACCCCTAGGAGCAGTTCTGTGATGTCCTAGAGGGTCTATATGGGTCAGAATCAATGCCTTTGCAATGAATGAGAGCTATATTTCTAATGTATTTTATACCTGTAGTTATAGTTAGATGCAGATTGAGTGCCCAGACTAGTAGTCACTGTGCAAGTAAAACAGATTATAGCTTATTTTGATCCCACTTTAGAAAACAGCTGTGCTAAAGAGAGATCTCTCATTAAGAGATTTCTCAGGAAAACAAGCCAAATCTCACTTCCAAACCAGTTTTACTAATTCATCAGACATATTAAATGTGTTTGTATGTGAGAGATATGACATAGACAGTTTTATCCTCATGTTTATCACCAACAATCTCAAGAAATATTAAGAAAAAATGTAAAAGTATATACTCTGGGAAATGTAGCCTGTGCATAAGTAACTTTATTACCAAAGTGGTATATTAATTAACATGTGAAGGAACTTAAGATAACAACTGTTATATGGGAATTTATAATAAAGATGGAATAAAATAGTTCTTTCTTAAGACAAAGCAGAGAAAGCACTCACATACGTTTTGAGACAGTATAATAAAAGTAGCAAATATTTGTATATAGAAGAAAGCACAGTTAAACATAATTAACTCTGGAAAATATGTGAAAAAATTGGATTCTACAACAGGATATAAAAAGGATCCCCCTGGATATTCTATTTTTCTGTATATTTTACTATAAAGTTTAAAGTTTGCCAAAGAAAGATCTCCCTCTCCTGGTTCTATTCCTAACCTGTTTTAGATTTCTCTTCCTTGTCCTCTGTGTCCAGGCAGCTTGAAGGCCCTGTCTCTCAAACGTTTATTTCTACAAAATTTTAAATATTGCACCTCCTCTAGAAATGTTTTCCATTTCATTCTGCACCTGGTTTTTAAATAACTCCTCTGCATCTTTAAGATGCCAACGTATCTTTCACTGGCCCTTTCTCAAGTCTAGACCGACCTTATAAGATAAGCCTTTGAAGGGGCTCAGCTGTCCTTCTTCCCTCTGTCACAGCACACTTCACACATTTCAATTTCCGGTTTTAAAAGGTATCTGGTAGTCAGCCTTCATACATTGAAAAATAATCCTTAGTAAAATAAACAGCTTACGTAGTAAAATAAATAAAGGAACACATTCTTTAAATGGAGGATTAAATAACTAATTACTTTGAATTATAAACTAAGCAGAAAATGAGATAGTATAATTTACTACAAATTAAAGATAACAAGTCAACACACAGTAACAGTGTTCTGGAAACTTCACGTACATAAGTAATAAACTCTATCAGCACGTCTACTATTGACTGAAGACAAGGGTGCACCATTGTCTGCCTATCAGAAAGAATAATGCTTGGGGTCTTACAGCCTAAAATAAGCAGCCATTTTAATGAGGCATCAACTAAGTCCACATGGAATAAACACACCAGCCTGTGTGATCCAGGGCTAAATATTAAAGGACAAATATTAAAATATACACCAGAAGCTGGGAATAGTATCAGAGCTTAAATTGTGAACACCCAATTTTCAGAAGGTGATGGACAACATTGGGAGCTTTAAATCCATTTCCGTTTGAAGAGTTAACCCTCCAGTGATCCCCCTCTGGCCATAGTCCAGGGATGTCTTGCTATCAGACAGAGAGCACGATAAAGTTGATTATGGCAGCCTTAATTAGGTTAAAACGTAATACCATGTCATTTGATCTTCTTTTTGACCCATTTTAAAATTGTTTCAGTCTTCAACATCTTCTCTTTACTTTTTGATTGTGGGTTTTCCGTTTTGTTTATTCATTGTTGTTGGTTTATGTTTGCTTGCTTCCGGTTTTGTATGATTTGCATGGTTTTCTCCATACAAAATCCAGGATTGGTAGATGTAAGAGAAAGTGGTTTAGTAATAGCCTTGGGTTATGGCAGGGGAGGATGGAGTAAATGGTGTTTGGAAATTGATTGTGATGATGATTGCACAAATGTTCTTAATATGATTAAATTGTATGGTCTGTGGCATACATTCCAATAAAACTATTTTTTAAGAATTAATCACTTAATATAATCTGGATAACTCCAGAAAAGAAATGAAGAAAACCCATCTCTTTTACACACAAACACACACACACACACACACACACACACACACACACACACACACCCCTAGATATATTTTAAAGCTTTTTAAAAAATACTTATTCCAAATATGGATAAAACGAAGTTCAGAAAGCTTTTGTGTGAACACTCAGGTACAGATTGTGGAGTTAGTCATATACCTCCGTTCATCATAAGTTCTTATCAATATGTAGTTTCCACATTTTGCTGCTTTCTGAACTTCACTTTATCCATATTTGAGTAAACCAGGGGCTCCTCAGAAAACAGATGTAGCAATTTGAACTTCACTTTATCAGAACTGATTCTGGTTCATGTCGACCTGCTCTACATAAAATAGGATTTTCCAGCCTGAAACGACGTGAAACAGATTACCTTGTCTGTCTTCTGAGGAGCCCCTGGTTGAGTTTGAACCTCCACACTTTGAGCATTTAACTATATGCACCATCCAAGGACCCTTATACCCACATGTACTCCCTGCTATTTTACTGATTGAGCTATACCTGTTAGTCCCATTTTCTACACCATTTTTTCTTTTCCACACATAAATTTGTAATGACTATAATCCTTTTGTTTTGGTTAGTTTGCACAGGTTTAGGAAAAATACATGTGTTTGCTCTTTGAGCTAGTATAGAAGTTGCTTAGCATCAATACATGTGGAAACAAGGGGCCTTGGGTGACACAGATAAGTGCTCAAAAGTTAGGGGTTCAAACCCACACAGAGTCTTCACAGAAGACAGACCCAGTAATTTGTTTCAAATAGCTCCAGGGTTGAAATTCCTACGGCGCAGTTCTACTTTATACATATAAGGTCCCATGAGCCAGAATCAACTTGGCAGTAACTGGCAACAACATGTGCAAGTTTTATGTTGCATTCTACGTGTTTATTCTATATGTCCATTCTATTGCTATTCTAGCAAAAGGACAATATGCCTCTAGAGATTCATCTGTTAATATCAGTGAACCAAAGAACTCTGCATCTGTTTTAAGATGCACACTTAAAGTGTAACTGATCAAGTTAATTTAATATAATACAAATAGCAATCATTATTCTAAAAATAAGATACATTTTATAAAACAATACATAGCTTTTTACTGGAAGGTGTATCATGTTATCTGCTCATCTTTATTTATGATGGTAAAACCAACACAAATAGCTTGGTTTGTAATATCTAAGTAAAGCAACAAAAAAAAAATCAAGTAGGAGTGAAAAAAAGGAATGAAACAAAATAGCATCATGTCAATTTCTGTCATAAGTGAGTAAAAATTGATATAAGAGTTGAGGAAGTTGGGAACAAGAACACCAAAATCAAAATCAAGCATAACAGCAACATCTAAAAAAATATTGATCAACTCTTCTAAACATAATATTAATAAATTTAATATTTATTAACTTTACTTATGAAAACACTGTGAATATTGTTGTATAGCCATTTTCCTTTGGTAAAATTATTTTTAACTAGCAAAGTAAACTAAATAATCTGATTTTCTTGTTGTCTCCTAGGACACTCAACCCAAGGAGACTTTGGTTTGCTATTGTCTAATGAAATGACTCCAAGAGTCATTAATGACTTTCTAATGTAACTCACCAGGGATTGTTTGCTTCTTCATTTATTTGTGGGTAGAGCAAATATAAAAGTAGAAAGTCAAGGTTCATTGTGTTAAATCTGTGTCTGTCCTATGAAATTGTTATAACAATTCTTGGCAAATAGAAGAATTTCCAACGTGGTACTGTCAATACAATGATTATTTTTCCTTTTAAATGCTACAATAGTCAATAAACTATATCTTAGGTCTAGAATGCTAAAAGCCCGTTATTTGTTGACAACAATGACAGACGGCTCTGTGCATGCTCAGAGAACTTGTGAGAGTGAACGCGTGCGCAAAAGTAAAGGGGCTTTTACTTGAAAACCTTCATCACATCTTACCATATGCAACTAAATGGCTTTAAGAATTGCAATATTTAAACAACTTTTGGATTGATTGAACAGAAAAGTAAGTATGATATAATTTTAAATATTTATAATATTTTCTTTTAAATAAAACCTTGACCATATTTTGGAGAATAAAATGTTTTCACCTATCTATATTAAAAATGAGATATGTAAATGATAGGTTATAGATTTCATGTGTGTATGTATATTTAGCCCACCAAAACACATCCACTGCTGACTGGACTCCAACTCATAGCAACTATATAGGACAGAGACAGCAAACCTCTATACAAGCAGACAGCCTAATCTCACTGCAGTTCACAGCCCAGTGCTTAACTCACAGTGATTTTATATATATATCCCTGAATTCTTTCAGTTTTTAATTTATTTATTGGTCAATAAAACAGAGCTTAGTCAGTTATGTGTGCGCCAATTATTTTATTGAATATCTTGTGATATTGTGTATTTTAAAAATATTTTAGGGCACAGAGATACACATGTTGCCTCCGAGATAAGGAAACAAGATCTCAGAGGAGTAAGCACATTGCAGCAGTCTTCATGGTTCTTGTTTCTAGTTGTCAGTCACCCCGTTGCTCTTAATTCAGGACAACCCCATATGTGCTTCTCCTTTTTAAAGTATATTGTTGAATTCAGAGAAGATAGTAATACCTTTTGTCAAAAGTAAAAGTAACACAAAGAAGCAGAAGAGTACATCAATTAACAATATTAACTGATTTTTTAACAAGATCTTCTTCAAAAGAAAAGCAGCAAAAATGAGTGCACAAGACACATAAAATGTCTGTGTCTTTCGTTCTCTGTCCCAGAAACTATGGAGAATAGAATTAAAGAGACAGAAATCTGATAAGCAAATCAAAGCATTATGAATAAAACTCCAAGTAGGAATAAGTACCTTTGTCTATGTTTGTTTGTATATTAGTATATGTAAAGTTTTTCAGAAAATATTCCTCAAATATTCACCATATAACAGATACTGTGTCAGTTATTTTGGCTATCAGTGAGGAAGACCCTAACATGATTCTATCAAATACATTCTACAATTCATCGCTAAGATAGTGAAGAGTGCTGTTTGCTATCGGATCACAGGAGAGTGCGTGTGGCTAAAATAATTTTGAAACTGATCCAGAGGAAGTGTTGCTTCGTCTAGAAATCAACAATGAATAGTTGTTACCCAGATTAAGTTGGGTAACAGCAGATAACAGCAACAAACTGAAGAAGAAAAGCATTTACTATAAAATAGCTGGCACAGAGTTCATGGTTAATAAAGGGAAATCTTTAGCACAGTGGAAATGGAGAGGGAATAAGAGATGTGGAAGATTACAGTGTCTATTTCAGGTACTTTGAGATGGATACATTCAAAATATATGTCAGAAGAAATACATTGCTAGTCATTGAAATTGAGTACTCATCTACCGAAAGGTAAACAAAATCACAGGAGTTGTGGGGAAAGAAGAAGAGCGTGTCTAGTTAGAAGTAAAGAAGTAACTGGTATTTCAGTGGTAGAATTCTACCTTCCGTGCATAACATCTAGGTAAATCCCACCCAATGTGCTTGAAGAACAGCCACTATGCCTTGGTTAGTAGAGGTTTGCCTGCTGCTATAGAAAGTCTTCAGAAAATATCCCGAAATGTTTTCAGAAACCTGATGATGAACAGGTTTGGGTAGAGCTTCCAAACTAAGACAGACTAAGTAAAAAGATCTGGTGATCTACTGGGAAAAAAAATCAATGAAAAAAACCTGTGAATGACAACAAATGAACAACCAATCTAGCAGAGTTTTGATCGATTGTGCAGGGATCTTCATGAGTCAAGGACGGACTCAACAGTGGATAACAACAAATATGAGAATCAAACAGGGAAATAGTGAAGAAATGCATAAATATGAGGGTAGTTGCTTTACAGCTAATTGTAAAAGCATTTTATATATACTATGAATTAAATAAATTATGTGTTAAGACATGGTATTATACACATCAGTGAGCAATAAGTAAATGATATATATATTCATAGGGAAACTAAGACAAGAAAGATGAAAATGAGAATGAAGCTTCTTTGTTTGCTCATGAGTAAGATGTTTTTTCTGTAGGATGAGAAAAGATACACTTCTCCAAAACAAACAGGCAAACAAATAAAAATAACCGATGCTGGAACAAAGAC
>NW_022103898.1:78757916-78761136 GCF_000313985.2 Echinops telfairi | reverse complement strand
CATTATGTGACCATTATGAGCAGCAGAGTCTGCAAGAAACTTGTGTTTTGCTGTTGGTTATCTGGATTGTTGATCATAATCTCCCCCCTTAGTCTAGGACTAACTCTGACGTTCTGTGATTCAAATGTTATTGATCATTTTCTCTGTGATGCTTCTCCTCTCCTGAAGATTTCATGTTCAGATACACGGTTTATGGAGAAAACTGTTTTAACCTGTGCAGTACTGACTCTCATCTTGACCCTTGTGTGTGTAGTTCTCTCCTATGCTTATATCATTAAGACAATTTTAAGATTTCCATCTGTCCAGCAAAGGAAGAGAGCCTTTTCCACCTGTTCATCACACATGATTGTGGTGTCCATCACTTATGGAACATGTATGTTCATCTATATGAATCCTACAGCAAAGGAAGAAGTGACCATTAATAAAGTGGTAGCACTCCTCATTTCTTCTATTTCACCTATGTTAAATCCATTTATTTATACCCTGAGAAATAAGCAAGTGAAGAATGCTTTCAAGGACTCAATCAAAAGAATGGCATCATTCTTAAAGAAATATAACTAAAATAGATGTGAATAAGGCATATTAAAATCAAAGGTGAATGGCTGAAATAACCTGCCATTGAAACTTGTATTCATCTTCACCTGCTAATTTATATTTCAGTTATATTAGCTTTCTTAACTTCTCTTTAAATTTACTTTCATTGCATATTAATAAACTCATTAATTTCCTTTGTTTTTTACTAATACTTTGGAAGGGAATTTTTACCTTAGTAAGGATATTTCTTAGTCCAGGTTGACTAGAGAAACAAATTCAGAGACACTCTTATGTGTATGAGATAAATTTATATCAAGAAGCAATTATTCATCAATAAACATCCCAGCCCAGTCCAAATCAAGTCCACAAATTCAATACTAACCTGTAAGCCCATGAATTCCTCTTCAGACTCATGCAGCACACGCAATAATGCTGAATTCAGGAAGATCACAGTGCATGGAAAGTCCTGTGCATCCAGTGGTGGTGGAAGCATCTCTAGGGGTCTGACTGGCTTGTCCATGGGAAGGTGAAGCAAAGAGAGTGCATCCTGGCTCCAGGGAGGAAAAGAGAGAACTCCCAGAATTCTCATGAGAAGGCCAAGACCACAAGGAAGCATCAATCAGGCTGTGACCTGACTGACAGGCTGGACTCCATCCCTATAACCTGTTTATCAACTCGACATGAAATTATGTAATTACAGCAGACATGAAAATATATTAATGATAAATCCAATTTTGTACAAATAATCTCATATAATTCAATATTGTCATGTTATATGGAATATCATTTGGTTTTGCATAAAATTGATAATATAATGCTATTAATTACAATATGCAAACATGGACAATTTAATACAAAAATTCAAGAAATAACTGCAATTTTTGTTAAAATGCTGAACAGCATAGAAAAAGGCATGATGTAAAAATAATTTAGAAAAAAAGACAGTGGCATTTCTAAGACTTTAAAAAAATAAACTAAAAGCACACAAAAATAGATCAATTTTCACAATTTTACTATTTGGGACATATAACTGAAAGTAAATATAGAAATGTTGTCAATGAAAAGAAGTCAGAGATCCAGATTAAATGGAAATTTAGATAAATAGTCCAATCTATTACCTTTGGGTTCCTAGTAAAAGCAAATGGTGGAGAGGCAAGGTGTCGAATCATGGGTTTTAGTGACTTGTGCTTTAATGTCCACACATTATGAGTGATTCAGCTTCAGAATTCATCACAGCATGTGACATTTACAGACTAGCATAACATCAAATCTTTAAAAGTGTGATTTTTTTTAAGTCACTGATTCTCATAAGAGGTGACAATTTAGTCTCAGATATAGTCTATAACTCTTTGGGCTATGAGTTATATAAAAACTGAAAACTAAAAACCCATAATTGATTAGTCAATTCTGAGACCTAGCAGCTCTGTAGGACAGGGTATGACTTCTCCATGGATTCCAAGGCTGAAATCTCTACAGAAGCAGCCTGCCACATTTCCTCCTGCAGGGCAGCTAATGAATTAGAAGTAAACAAATACATAAACCAATCAATTGGCAGCAAGTCAATTCCTACTTACAGGATCCCTAATGGTGGAAATTTTTTGGTCGCCCATCAAGAGCTTAAGCACAGTGCCACCATAGCTCCTTAAGAAGGCTGTGAAAAGATAAACTCCACCCACTGTCTTGACTGATCAGTGTTCTAAAAGACTTGCTGAAATTGCTGTTGGTAGATGAAGGAACAAAAGAGTGTTGTGCCTTCTTGAATTTTGAACTTTGGGTTTGCTCCTGAATCTGGAAAAATCTGGAGTTATGAAAAAATTCTCCTCTGTAGGACAAAATGTTAAAGAGAGCCTGAGGGCAGCCTGAAAAGATCGTTAGGTGACCACCTGGATCCACTTGTGAGTGTAAATGGGAGAAACAGGTTGAGTCTAAACAATGACTCCCGTGGACCTGTTTCATAGGGACTAGAGGTGAAGATGGGAGCAGGTTGGTTGGTCTGAAGTTAAAGGGTTGTATGGAACCCAAGCCAATGGCATGACCTAGCCCAAGGGGACTAGGGTTGTGGAGAATTTGTGAAGGGACCCATGGTCGAAAGACAAGGTGGCCAATGGGCTTCTTGATGAAGTTAAGTGAGTCAGCATACATTGATTTGACCAGAATCAGACCAGATGAAGATAAGATTTTTGAGCCTGTGAATTGGTGCATATTGCTGCTGAATCTATTAATTTGACTTTGCTTATGGAGGCAAAATCATGTTTCCAACTGGAATAAAGATTCTTTAGAGCAAAGATATGCTTGTCTCCTCAGAGCACTGGGTATTATAAATGGGGAGTATAGAAATTGGATTCCCAAAATTGAGGGGTCATAAAGTGGCTGGTTTATAAACTTTAATGGGTTGGAGAATATGTTAATGGGATTATAGGATTATGGAGTTCCCATAACTTCAATGGTTAGGCATTGAATATTTTTGTTTTGTTCACTTATGGAATATTATGTTTCAATGAAGGTGGCACATTATGAATTATATACATTTTAGTTTTATCCTGTTAGGCATAAATATGATCCTACCATTGTCTTTGTTTAAAAACTATGTATGGCTAAAGAGTTGCGTAAAGGTGTCAAGTTGACAAGGGTTGATCTGTGGTAGTTACATAACTTTGTATCAACATGAAGATATGAAAATGTAGGG
>NW_022103898.1:78750024-78756475 GCF_000313985.2 Echinops telfairi | reverse complement strand
TGCTATATAAATATATGTACATAGGCCAATTCCTCTATTTTTATGATTTAACATATTTATATAAGTGCACACCTATGTTTGTACCTCTATCCAGAGTTTTGCTTCCTAGATATTTCCTCTGTTCACTTTTAACTTCCTCCTTTCCCATCATCACCCTCAGCCTTCTTCTGCCTTTAGTAATTCCTCTCAGCTGGATTGTTGTTGCTCTAACACCCCCCAGGAGCTCTACATCCACCTCATTGTTGATTTTAATTCCCTAGTTGTTCCCCTGTTGATGGCATTGTTTGCTCACCACTCTCTTCCTCTGCCTTCTTCCCCCACCTCAGTCTTTCTGGAAACTTTGGTTCCATTGCTTTCTCCTCAGACTTGCTTCCAATGCCTATCTTATATAGGTAGGCAAACCAACAACAACTTAGACAATACAAAAAGAATATATTATATATTAAAATATGTTTAAAATTATATATATTATAACTAACAACATGACCTCCCCCTCCCCCCAAAAAAGGATAGATGATTCCTGGTCTAGCCACTGACCTTTATGAGCATCTCCCCACTGTCCTGGGGGGTTCCAGGAACTGCCCCTCCTAGTCTAAAGTCTATTTTGGGCACTCCTTAGGGACTTTGTGCCTTGGCTTTCCTCCCCTTAGATCTGTAATGTTGGTTCTCTATGCTGTGGGGATTCAGACTGGATTCACTCCCCGCTGTGTGTCCACAATATTGTCCTCTGGCATGGTATGCTCCAGTGAGGGGACATGATGCCTTGAGCTGTTGTTGGCCTTACAGTCCTCTCTGTGCCTTAGCAGCCCCGTGTAGGGACTGGTGTGCCCATATGGGGTCTAGGCCCTCACTCTCTCTTTTCTCCTTCTTGGTTTGTTTCCATGGTAGCACAGCAGGCCGGCACCTTTCCTCAACGTGTAGGTTTAGTGTTATCCTCTGCAGCACATATTTCTAGGATGGGGTCAGTTTGGCTCTGATTGGGGCCGGCCGCGTAGCCCACTCTGTTCATGCATTGTTCCATGTCGTTATGCTGCCCTCAAGGTTTGGTGCACCATGGCGGAGTTTGCATGCACACTCAATTCTGTGAAGACATAACCAATACTCCCCAAGCTCAACCCCATGCTGCCCAGTAAAGTAGAATTGGGATCATGCCCAGTGCCATCATCTCCCCCATCTTTCCTTCTCCCTTTTTCCACCCCTTCCCCTCCTTGCACCTTCTTTATGTTGGAATAACATGTATATCCTTGGATTTGGCCTGTGCCCCACCAGCATGCCTATACCTCAACACTTATAGTGTGAGGTAAGTGGCTTTTCTTCTATACTTACTGTGCTGATTATACTTACCTCAGTGGACTCATGTTGTACTTACCCTTTTGTGATTGACTAACTTCACTTAGTGTAACATCCTCCAACTCTTCCCATGAGGCGATGTGCTTCATGCAATCATCGGTGTTTTTTCAGGTTGCGTAATACTTCATTTTGTGTGTGTGCCAGTTTCCTGATCCACTGATCTATCAATGGAAAGTTAGGTTGTTTCCAATATTTTGGGATTTTGAATTTCACTGCAATAATCTTACCTCTTCTGGGTATATGCCAAGTAGAGGGATAGATGGTTCATAAGGTAGCTCAATTTTCATTTGCTTCCAATACCTCCAGATTGCTTTCCACAGAGGCTATATGTATCCAAACGACCTTCAGCAATGGAGGAGATTTCCTGTCTTGCCACATCCACTCCAACATTTGTTGCTCTCTGATTTTCTGATTTGGGTTATCCTCAAGGATGTTAAATGGTATTTGACGGTTGCTTTAACTTGAATTTCTCTAAGGCCTATAGATGAAGAGCATTTTCTCATATGTTTATTGGCAATTTGAGTCTCCCCACTAGTGAAACTTCTTTTCATGTCTTTTGACCATTCCATCAGGGGGTTAACTGTTTACCACTTTTTGCAGACTAGGAAAGTATTATAGATTTTAGTAATAAACCCTTTGTCTATTGAGTCTTTGCTAATAATCCTCTCCCAGTCTATGAGCTCTCCTGTTACACTCTTGGTGAAGACTTTCAACACACATAAGTCTTATCCCTAGTAGATCCTACTTGTTGATTTCAGGTTCACATGTTTTGTGTGTGTGTGTGTGTGTGTGTGTGTGTGTGTGTGTACCCTTCTCTTTTGTAGTTAGCCTATGTAATCACTGAGCCAAGGTTCTAGGTTTGATAAGATCACTGTAGACAAACGTGTGCATAAGCAAATGTGGTGAAGAAAGCTAATGGTGCCCGGCTATCAAAAGATATAGCATCTGGGGTCTTAAAGACTTGAAGATTAAACAAGCAGAAATCTAGCTCAGAAGCAACAAAGCCCACATGGAAGATGCACACCAGCCTGTGTAACCATGAGCTGTTTAAGGGATCAGGTATCAAGCATCAAAGAACAAAAAATCATATCATTGTAAATGAGGGTGAGTGCATAGTGGAGACTCAAAGCCCATTGGTAGGCAACTGGACACCCTCTTACTGAAGGGTTGTGGGAGGAGATGAGCCAGTCAGGGTGCAGGGTATCCATGAAATTTGTCAAACAAATTATTCAAAGATTAAAAGTGAAATCAGACTCAATGATCATAGTAGGTGACTTTAATACACTGCTATCAGAGAAAGATAGATCAATGGGAAAGAAACATATAACTTTCCTCTGGTTCTTAAATGCTTCTTCCTCCTCACTATCATGATCCCAATTCTACTTTACAAATCTGACTAGACCAGAGGATATTCACTGGTACAGGTAGGAACTGGAAACACAGGGAATCCAGGACCGATGACCCCTTCAGGACCAGTGGTGAGAGTGGTGATGCCTGGAGGGTGGAGGGAAGGTGGGGTGGAAAGGGGCAACCAATTACAAGAATCTACATATGGCCTTCTTCCTGGGGGATGGACAGCAGAGCAGAGGGCAGGGGGAGACGTTGCCCAGTGTAACATATGACAAAGGGGAAAGTGGGGAGGGAGGAGAAAAATGAGGAGCCATTATTAAAGGTTCAAGTAGAAGGCAAATGTTTTGAGAATAATGATGGCAACAAATGTTCATATATGCTTGACACAATGTATGCATGTGTGGATTGTGATAAGAATTGTATGAGCCCCCAATAAAATGATTTTTTTTTTAATGGAGATGCTAAAACAGACCAGGCAAAGAAAGCTGAAGGTGCTGGAGATGCCAAGTAAAATGTGTGCATTTTTTATAACTGTGTCCTTCTGGTGATTGTACAGTTTGAAATACTACTTTTTTAATCAAGTTTTATAAAAATGCAGAATTTTGTTTTACTTTTTTTAAAGCTATCTTGTTAGCACAGAGAACACTTCATTGTTGTATTTTGGGGGAGGAGAAAATGTCACTAATAGGCTGTCTCCAAAGCTGGATGAAGTGAAGGACAATATCTTGCAATGCTTGTTTTGAGAGACTCTCTCTGGGTTCCCAGGAGAAGGGATTCCCTGACATTGACCCACGTTAACCACCTTGGCACAAACACCTTGTGGGAAAAAGTGCAGTTTTGCTTTTACATCCTCCATACCTTCCTCTCTGTCTCTGCCTTCAGCATAGACTTGACTCCCATAAACCCAGAGATCTGTTGGGACCTGACCTCAAAACATTGGCTGCTAGCATATTGGGCTATCTGGACTTTCTTGTGACGCCATCCCTCAATAGAGCAGTGCTACCTTTGCTCCAATTGTGGATCTTCAGATTGGTAATTCTGCTGTGTTCATTTAATTTTCTGAAAGTCAGAGATGACTTGTGAAAAGTTGTTAAAACAGCATGCTAAATGTGAAATGTCCATCCTCACTCTAAACTTTCCCTCTTCAGAGCATCAGCTGAAGACTTCAGTGGGTTTTACACTGCCTTTCTGATTTTGGTAGTCCATTGAAGAAGGGAGTTTGAAAGTTGTTGGATGTTGTTAATGATCATCTGTCCATGTCCTGCCTGAATACCATGATTGTTTATGAAAAGTATCTTTAGTGAAGCTGGATACAATTTGACTTGGGAGGTAAAAATCCCCTTTTAATTATGAGCTTGTGGGGTGCCCTTGTATTGGAACTGTGCCACACCATCCCCCAGGGAAGAGGACCAGATAAGTGGAGTGGGTTTGGGGCTGACTGGAACTGAATTCTCTCCCGGGTGCACTCTTGTGTCACTCCTGTCACTATCCAACACAGCCTGCTAGTTGTGCTCTGGGAACTGTGTTGTGTCACAAGTAAATACCCCAGCAGCTCTTGAATTGCCTCAAATTATTATTGAATTATCTATCATTACCCAGGCTGAGAGGTGTGGAGCTGGGGAGATGGGGATAACGTGTGGCTGATGTAATAACTCTGTTTCTGGAGTTCCACTGAACTGTTCCTGAACTGCAGGGACAGGGAGGATAGCAGAGAGTGGAACGCCATTGTGAGGTCTTGTGGCTAATTCTCAGAGGCTCTCCATGAGCCTGGGACCATAACTACTTTTAGACAGCAACCTAGAGAAACTACTGCTCGCTGCAGGTCTCATATTTTGGGCAAAGGAAGGGATGCTGGATACCATCCTGATGGACCTGGTAAGGGTTTTGTTGAGCCTACGGACAGATGAAGTGAGCATGGAACATTTCAGCGAGTTCTTGAGTTACTTCATGGGTGAAAATAACTGGGGGGGGGGTGTCTGAACCAGACCCTAGTATACTGAATCTATATTTAACACCCAACGTCCCATTATTGGTCTCCCTTCCTCTTAATTTTCTGATCTAGCAACAGGAGTGGCAGGTGGGTGATTCTGCCTCAACGTCATCTTGACTCTGACTACTTAGATGCATATTTCATACATTCCAAATATATAAAGAAATTTTGTCATATTACAAACTGATTTTTTCTCATATAAAGAACAGTGAATTATAAATAATACAGTGGTATGAGTAAGTTGAAAAAAATATTCTGAATAATATAAACTGCATAAGCACAAGTACATGCTGTATTATCCAGTTATATAAAATTCTGGAGAACACACACTTATCTACAGGAGGAAAAAAATGATCAGTCCTTGGATATAAATGACAGTTTTAGACAAGTAGCCTAGAAGGAGAAATTAATAAGGGGTAGATTGAAACTTTGGAGCATTATTACATATTCAATTTGTCTACGCTTTCTAGAAATAAACATATATCAAATTGTACACTTCATGTGTATGTTTATGTAGCAATTATATTTTAGTAAAAATATTAAATATTAAAAAGAAAAAAATTCATATTTGACTGTTTTAAACCATGAACCATGGGCCAAACATAATCACTAACCCTTTTAAAGATCTAATATATGTTAAAAACACCTTTACTATATTTTCAAGAGCAAAATATAAATAGACATGAAAATTAAAATTATGTGTACTAATGACTTAATTCTAATGGCAAGGCTTTCACGGAACCTAATTTTATGGATTTTTATAATGATAGACATATATGTAAATATGCAATTTTTGATCTAGGGATTTCACATTTATCAAATATTTTTCACATATACAAGAACATTAACATGAAGATGCTTTTGATAAAATGGTTAATAACTAGGAAAAAAGAAACATTACATATTTAATTCAGAAAATGAAAAAATAAAAGCCAGGATGTTGATGTAGCTAATTCTGGTTAATAGTTAAAATTAGAAATAACATAAATTAAAACCACAAGATAAATTAAGATAATAAATATTCTTCATGTTTCATACACAATGAAAATATATAACTGCAAATGTTTATAATTACTATATCATATCTATATTATAATGGGTATATCTGGAGAAAAATTTGGAAGGATAGGGTCAATAATGTAGACAATGACTTATGTATGAATTACTCCTTTGATTCATCTGATGAAACCTTCTAATGATATTAAAAACTTTACATAAAATAATAAAATAATGTTATATTAATATATTTATATCATAATCATTCAAGCACATTAGAAGCTATGTATGAAAGTTGTTTAAAAATTAGATATGAAATTAATGCAATCTTGGTCTCTTTCTTCCATGTTCCTGGAACTGCATACTTTTCCTCTATCCCCAAGGACACATTCCCTCTGAAGCCTATATTACTTGTTTTTGTGTGTGTATGCCACATATATAAGCAGAAAATATATTAATGACTCTTACATGTAGGTCACCAAGGACCTTTTGTTTTTCACTTAATGGCATTTTAAGCTAACTTTAAAAGGGGGGGGGGGTGACCAATAATTACTAACATAAGATTTCTTCACTCTGACTTGCTGATTTAGAATATCACCCCTTCCGTCACTGCAAGAGTTGAGTTCCTGACATTCCCCAGCATTTGTAGTTAATTTATTTTCTTTTCAATGATAGATAATAGTAGGATTTATTTGAGGGCTGATAATAGTACTAATTCCATTGTGCGGAAGTCTACCTAGTTTCTTGGGATAGGAATTACAGGCT
>NW_022103898.1:78748338-78749864 GCF_000313985.2 Echinops telfairi | reverse complement strand
GGCTATATATTCTACTGCAAAATAAAAGTAATAAAATATCTCTATATGTATAAAATATGTATAGGATAATAATTTGACTGAAACTTAAAGACTATTAAAGATCCTTTTGTTCATTTAAATCTTTAAGAGAGAATAAATAGAAAACTATATTTCAAAATTATTCTGTTTATTAATTTTACTGTATAATAAGTTGGAATATCCAAAGAAAAAGAAAGGATATACCTTGAAGATTGACCAATGTCAAAAGGTTGAAGGGTTTGACAGCATTTCTCAATAATTAATGCACAGTTGAAAGGGCAACAAAACGAATAAAGAAATAAGTCAGCAGGTTGAAAAAAAAAGAAAAGTTGTTCTTTATAGTTGATGATTATTGTAAAACAGAATAACTTTGCTAAGAAGTTTATAACTTTCAGGAAAACCATGAATTTCCATCTATGCTTCTTCTCTGTCTTGATAACTGTGAGCTAGACAAACAGGCACAGCCAACTCTGCCTCATGTCGGTAAGAAACACTGGTACACAAGGTACCTGTGGAGTGAAACTGCTAGTAAAGAGAACAAACTAGGTACCTAAAGGCAAATTTCTTCTATCATGAATGTAAGAAAACTTCAAGATATTGACTGTATACTGGGAATATTAGAGTCTTTTTCAATATAGAAAGTATTTAAGCTTGAGAAAATTTTGTGGAGCAGTGTATCATGAACTCTGAATCTGAAGAGTCTTGTCTTCTGCATTCAATATCCAATATCCGATTGATCATTAGCAAAAGTATCAACAATGAAGACAGATTAAATCATTTCACTATAAGATCAGGGAGGAAAGAAGAAGAGAGTTTTCACATAAATTAACAGGAAATATAAAGCAGAAGCAGTAAAAAGCTCCATTTCAGAGGAAAGTTCTGCTCTACAATCTATATAGTGAGCCCCAATATGTGTTAAGTATTAACACTGTGTAAGATGACAAAACAAAACAAAAGAGAATAAAAAATTAAAGCATCTAACTGTCATACAGCTATGGAAAAAATTTGTGATTTCATTTATGAATAGTGAGAAACTCCTAAACATGAAAGGATATTATTGTTATCTATAAAATTATACCTCTTCAGCAATCACATGTTAAAACCATAACAGAAGACAGAAGTAAAACATACAAGAGGGTAATGAGGAATATAACCTTAAATATGTGGAATCTTAAAACCATTTGTAAGAAATTTTTTCTGCCATATACAGATTGGAAGTCGGTGATGAGAAACAATACGATTACAATATTCATTCTGCTGGGACTGACAGATGACCATCGGCTGCAGGTTCTGATATTCATGTTTCTCCTTCTCACCTACATGCTGAGTGTAACCGGGAACCTGACCATCATCACACTCACCTTTGTGGATTCTCACCTGAAAACACCGATGTACTTTTTCTTAAAAAACTTCTCCTTTTTGGAAATCTCCTTCACCTCTGCTTGTATCCCTAGATACTTGTATAGCATAGCAACGGGGGACAAGGTCATTACCTATAATGCCTGTAT
>NW_022103898.1:78737127-78747838 GCF_000313985.2 Echinops telfairi | reverse complement strand
TAATAAAGTGGTTTCCCTCCTTCTTTCTTCTGTTTCTCCGACTTTGAATCCATTTATTTATACCTTGAGAAACAATCAAGTTAAGAATGCTTTCAAAGTTTCACTTAAACGACTTGTATTTATCTCAAGTAAGTAACTTTTAAAAAAATTCAGCTGTAAAGAGAAATGGTCCCACATAATTCCTCCTCAAAATTGTAACCCAATTTATTTTTAACAATGTATATTTTGGCAATATTTATCTTCTGAAATTTTCCTTAAAGTAGCTTCCATGAACTGTGGTCCAGCTTTTCGCTTATATTTATTTTTAAAAAAACAGTATCTGAAAATGATTTGCATCTCACTATGAGAATATGTGAACATATATGGGATGAACTGTTTTTTTTAATGGAATTAACTTCATAATATTAAAAATTATATATAATAAAAGCATTACTGCTATAAGATGAAATTCCTTTCTTTTATTTTTTCACTCACATTTCCCTTTGGGTATCTAAGCACATGAAATAATAGAAACCTTCTGTACAGGCTTTAAAAAGAACAGATAATAGCATACTTTATACCTTGAGGAACAGCCAAGTTAAAAAAGCCTTCACGGACTCAATCAAAAGACTTGCTTTTCTATCAACTAAGTAAAAGAAAAAATCATTTTGAAAAAGTAGATAGATTTGATTTATAAAGCCATTAATTAGAATCCAAAAATCATCAAGGATATTTTAAAAGATGTATTCTCTTAAAATATATATTTAACGTATTTAAAAGAATAAAATATGAATGAACTTGAAAATAAAAGTAATGTCTACTAATTACTCTATTAGCAAATGTCTGACATAAGCTAATCTTTTGGGTCCTTTTTGATATTAACCAGTATTTGTAAGTATGAAATAACATTTTGATCTAGAAATTTCACCTCTATAAATTATTCTGACATCCATGCAAAATATAAGTATATGGAGGCTGTTCATAGAAAGGTTACTAACATTACATATTTAGCTCAAACATTTATTAAATAAAGGATAAATAATCAAATGAATTGCTTTACTAATAGCTGAAAATTAGATGTAACTTAAATGTGTATTACAGTATGTGCTAAATCAACATGTTTTTAAATATATAAAGCATGTTTTGGTATCCAGTTAAAAGATGTAGTTGCAAAGATTTACGTATTTATGAGTAATGGCAATAGTAGTGTATTTGCACAAATCAGAGATTGGAAATATTAAGTATGTAATGTAAGAGGTCTCATATAACTATAAAGTTGTCATTTTGCATATATGAGTAAAATTATCCAATGATATAAAAGACTTTACATTATTTAATAAAGGACTATAATCACATAATAAGGAAAATAAAATATTACAAGTGCTACAATCAAAAATAGTTTTAAAATTAGCTACATAATCTAAATAACACAGTGTCTTCCTTCCCATGTGTCTGGTACTACTATATCATCCTTTTGTCTCCAAGGACACACTTAACCTGAAGCCAATGTTACCTGTTCTTTGCCAAATTTTGTTACTCAGAAAATACATTAATGTCGCTTGAACGTACCCACCAGGGATGCCTTGTATTATCACTTTAAGGCATGCTCAGCAATTTTTGTTCTTAAAAAGAGTTATACTTGACATTGTGAAGCATTTCTTGCTCTCAGGATGTTCTTTAGATTATTGTCTCCTTCAACAGTGTCCAGGTGGAGTGCCTGACATTCCCATCCCTTTCAGTAATTTATGTTTATAATGTGATGGAGATAGAAGAATATACTTCTGGGCTAGTAATCGCACTAAGCCCATTGTGACAATATCTGTCACCTTTCCTAGGCATAACAATTATTGGAAGCATGATTACTGAACCTTCCAGTGATTTTAAAGACATAAATGTTTTTGTAAAAATATCACTTTCACCATTGCAGTCTCAATATTGCTTTGTTTAAACAACCATCACAAATCCTTATTTACTAGCAGATGAGTAAGTATGACAAAGATTGTCTCCTTGTTTGTATATCCCTTTGTAATATCTAGGTCACGTTTACCTCTGAAAAATAAAATGGAATTCCAGGATGATTTATATTTTTCATATGTATCTAAGATATAAAGTGTTGTTTTTCAAAATGAATTTCTCTTGTATTGATAAATGCCATGATTTGGGAAGGTTTTATGAATAATATAAACTCTTTGAATCTAATTTAATTTAAGAATTATCAAGGGAAGCTCTGCCTCTACACTCAACCAAATTGACAATAGTGAAGTATGTTTGTATATTTGTATATAGACATGTATATAGTATGTTTGTATATAGACATATAAGTATGTTTGTATATAGACATATAAGAATAACCCTGTATCTTCACTCCCCAAAAGAATAATATAATGGCTAAGATGGCAGAATTTTATTAGAGATGTTGTGTTATTTTGAAAATTTAACTAAAAGAGAATAAATAGAAATCAGTATCAATCTGTACAATAACGTTTTCAAAAAAATTCTCGGAAACATCAAGTCAATTCTGACTCGTACAACTTTCTGGTAGAGTAGAGTTGGTCTGTGGGTTTCTGAGTCTGTACCTTTTTCAAGGCAGTAACCAGTCTCATCTTCCTCCTCTGAGAAGCTTGGGGTTTCAGTCTGCTGACTTAGTTGTTAACAGCCGACATACAACTCACAACATCACCAAGGCTCATATAACTTTATTATATTGTAAAAAGTTGACTCAATTTCACACATCAACACAAGTAAGAACAACAATAACATCTTGGGCAAAAAAGTCATATTTTGATGATTTACCAATGCAGAAAGATTTAATAATGGAGAAAAGATTTACCATGAGGCACATGTAACTTGAGAAATTTGGATAAAATATCGGAGAAAAGGAGTACAAAAATGAAAACTCTTCTACATCTCAATTTGATAGTCTGTGTTTTAAACGAATATCACACATGGCCTTGTATATTTACTTACCAACTACTCCCACCTCCACGGTTTTTTAGTCAGTAATATGCTAATTTTTATGTTACAGTAGCTAAGGTGCATCATACAAAACAAAAATACCTAAGGAGGGTATGGGGGGAGGGGAGGGGAGGGAGCAGGTACAGTTGGCAATCAAACATAGAAGGCTCGAGTTATTTGACAAAAATCTGATAGTTAATTTTTTCTAAATGAGAGATTAAATTTAATAAGACTATTCTAACTTTCAGATAAATTCTGAGCCTCTCTCTTATCTTAGTAACACTATGAATAGGGAAAATATTAATAGTTCATTCTGCACCTAATTCATTGACGATACAATGAATTAAGTAATGGAATGAAACTGCTTATAAAACAAATGAATTTCGGGCACAAAGGAAACATTTTCTATTCATTAATAGCAGAAAACTTCAAACTTTAAGGTGTTGACACTATATTGGAAACTTTTAAATCCTTAATACTGTAATTAATGGTGGACGTCCGAAAGAGTTATGCCAAGCAGTTTATCACAAACTAAAAGTCTAAGGAATTTGACATATGGATTAAATATCTATTATTTGACAAAAGTGGCAGCAGCAGAAGAAGATATAATCTGTTAAAATGAAAGATCAGACAGGAAAAAGGACATCCATTATTTTGTAAGAGATAAGTGTAAAGCACATAATCTGTAAAGGTAATGCACATAAGGAAAAAATAGTAGATTGCATTGAGTGTAGCAACAATGTTTAGGGTTGTTCCTAAAAATAAACACACAACCTAAAAGCAATCATTTTTATTTTGAACAAAGACGTCAAGCTTTGCTTTAGAGTCTGTGTAGTAAACTCAAGTTTCCTATGACATATTGTTCTTTGTTGGTAGATGTCGTGAGGTGAGATCCAACTCACAAAGTTATATTCCATCAGTTATCTGTTTCAGTTATGTGGGAGAACCTTAAGAAAGGATAGAATAAAACCTCAAAACCTTAAAACAGTGATTTGGAACAAATGTCTCACTGTATTTACTTTTTTAAAGATGTATAAAAATTTCCCTGAATATCACATACAGATTGGCCAGAAGTCAAAGGTCAGTGATGAAAAATGGCACAGTGACAACGTTCATTCTGCTGGGACTGACCGATGACCCTGAGCTGCAGGTTCTGATGTTCATGTTTCTCCTTCTCACCTACATGCTGAGTGTAACCGGGAACCTGACCATCATCACACTCACCTTTGTGGATTCTCACCTGAAAACACCGATGTACTTTTTCTTAAAAAACTTCTCCTTTTTGGAAATCTCCTTCACCTCTGCTTGTATCCCTAGATACTTGTATAGCATAGCAACGGGGGACAAGGTCATTACCTATAATGCCTGTATGATCCAAGGGTTTTTTACCGACCTCTGCGCAGTCACAGAGTTTTTCCTCCTGGCTGCCATGTCCTATGACCGCTACGTGGCCATCTGCAAGCCTTTACATTATGTGACCATCATGAGCGTCAGAGTCTGCAGGATCCTCATTGTCTGTTGCTGGGTAGCTGGTTTGTGTGTAGTAATTCCACCCTTTATCTTGGTTTTTAATTTGGAATTCTGTGACTCTAATATCCTTGACCATTTTGTCTGTGATGCATTTCCCCTTGTGAAAATCGCATGCTCAGATACTTGGATTTTGGAGCAGACAGTTAACATCTGTGCTGTGCTGACCCTAAATCTGACTCTTACTTGTGTCGTTCTGTCATATGGCAGTATCATCAAGACCATATTTAGATTCCCTTCTGTCCAGCAGAGGAAAAAGGCCTTTTCAACCTGTTCTTCCCACATGGTTGTGGTGTCAATCACCTACGGCACCTGCATTTTCATCTATATGAATCCTGCAGCAAAGGAAGAAGTGACTGTTAATAAAGTGGTTTCCCTCCTTCTTTCTTCTGTTTCTCCTACTTTGAATCCATTTATTTATACCTTGAGAAACAATCAAGTTAAGAATGCTTTCAGAGTTTCACTTAAACGATTGGCATTGATCTCAAGTAAGTAACCTCTTTTTAATTTCAAAAGGAAAAAGAAATGGCAGCACACAATTTCTTCTCGAAAATATATAACCTAATTTATTTTTAACAATGTATATTTGGGGAACCATAATGTTCTCCACATTTCTTTGGAGTAGCTTCCATGAACTCTCATCAAGCTTTTCTCTTATCTCTGTTTTTCAAAACAATATTTGAGAATGATTTGCATGTCATTAAGAGATAATGTAAACAAATCTCATGAATTGATTTTTGCGATTGGAACTAATTTCTTAATATCAAAATTTCATTACAATAAAACCACTACTTCAGTAGGACACATATAAGGAAAAACCTTTTTATATTTATTTCATTCAATATATAACTGGTGGATATTGAAACATGTGAAATAAGAGGAACTTTCTGTAAAGACCTTTATAAAGAAAGGTAATAGCCTATTTAAAATGTGAAAAGGATTTTAGAAGGAGAATAAAAGTACTTTCAGTATTGAGAAAATTGTAGATTAAGGAAGCTTGAATTATTACACTCACAAACATGGTAATGCTGAATGAAAATTAATAAAACATTCCTTTGATTCTATGCTGGGTGCATTTAGAAAACTGTAAACTGGAGGTGTTATCAATAAAGATGCAACTAAAAATAGAGCTATAATATGTACATTCATTGACAAATTCTCTTTAGATGACAGAATGGAGCAGAAGAGAGGGTAGTGATGGAGTTGCATTATGGCTCCCAGGAATTTAGGATTCAATCTTAAATTTTGAGTTATAAAGGCACTTCTAAGTATAGAATAGCATAAAGCCAAAACTATCAAATTATTGCTCTTTTAATGAAAATTTGGATTATATCTATGTTCATTTTCACAAAAGTATTCTATTTTTATGTAAAATATAATCCATTTCTTTTCTTCAAGGGGGAAATATTATCAAGTGGATTCAATATATATAACACAAATGAAATGATCGTCCAAATTATCTCATATGAATCTAAATTATGTTATGAAAAATTGAAAGACCACATATGTAATTCATTTTTTGTTAAATTATTCATTCTAATTAACTAACTACAATCCAGAATGCAATGAAATGTGAACATTTTCTCTCCTAGGCACGTTATGCATGTATATGCAAAAATACAACATATTGTGCATTATTTAAAATATCAAAGAAATTCTGCATTTTCATTATTTACAGCAATGTAAACTAAACCAAAAGAGAATAATGTGTTCTCATAAATGTGAAAGAAAGTGGAAGCTGTAACTTATAAAATGTAGAAAATGAAATAAATTGTTAACCAAGGCCAGATCTTTGAAAAGTCCAAAAGCAGAAATAAATATCTTCCTATTATGTGTGAATAAATAAAAAAAGCAGTTCTTCAATGTTTCATGGGAAGTTCTTAGAAATGAAATGGATAAGCAGAAAAAAAGATCAATATAAATATGGGAACTAACATGAAATTATTCCTAATACTTACTTACTGAATTTTTTTACCTGATAGTTTACATTTGACCATGTTGATTGGCAAAAATCTGCTATTCAACTATTAATGATGTGCATCTGACAGTAAGAAACCCTTAGGTGCAAGACAAGGGTAATACTGGCTGTGAGAGTTAAGGTTAGGCATCAACTTGACTGGTCCATGATTCTCAGTAGTTTGGGCAGTTATGTAACACTGTAACTTGTCAGTTTTATAATGATGTCATCTTTTTACCTTTTTACCTTTTGTAATATGATGTGGTCATCTTCCATTTCACATGACACCAACTTTTCTTTAAAGACCTGTTTTTAGAACCTAATGATGTCAATATGTGAGAAGTGGGTGTATTACCTTTAAGTGTTATAGAGTCTTATTTTTTGAAGTTATTTCTCCAAAGAATATCACCTGGTCTCATTGATAACTGAATGGGCAGCATTTTCATTAGTAGTCCATCAATTAATAGCATGTCTTACAGTTGATGGTGCCTTAAACTGATTAATTGTAGCACATTTTTTTTCTTCTGAGGATATTCTTACATATTCATAAACTGAAAAAACGGAATAGGAAACTTGCACAAGTAGGAGAATTTTGCACTGTAGCTGATCAAATAGCAAATATTAAAGGACAATCATTGCATTAGCATAGAAATCAATGACAAAATATTGATATAGTAAGTTATAAAAATTAATTTCCAAGAGAATTAATTATACCTAAAAGGTACATATTAAAATACTAAAAATATTCAAAGTTAATATATAATATAGTTTAAACCAAAGGATGGCAATCACTATTGTTAAATAAGAATGTTAATACTTGTATGTTTATTTTCATGCATATATATGCTCTATATTGTCCATATAATCTTTTACAATTATGAAATTTTATTCACATATATATTCACTAAGCATATAAAATATTAAATAACAAAAAACTCAAATCAAATATCAACTGTTGTCAAGTTGATCTTGAGTCCTAGTCACTCTATTAAAATAGTAGAACTGACACTTTGGGTTTCTGAGGCTGTCCATATTTACTGAAGCAGAGAGACTCAACTCTTTTATGGATTAGCTGGTGTATTTCAACTGTTGACCTTATATTAAATGAAGACACATTTTATTTAAGTTTATCTGTAGCAGAAAATAGTAACTGAATCAGAAAATGAGCCTACCCCTCCAAAAGGTAAAAGCATTAGTCATGTTAACTCATTTATATGTATCGGCTTGGCTATACATATCCAACTATTTAGATAAAATATCTATTTTATAGCTGCTTGGTATATATTGTTTGTATGTACCACACATTATCACTTCACCCATTGACGGCACTTCAGTTGTTTCCGTATTTTTACTATTCCATGTGAATAAAACTATACTGAATACAGGTGTATGTATGCCAGTGTTCATTGCACTCCTTTTATTTAGGTCTCACATGTATACTTAGTGGGATTGCTGGATCATATATGATTTCAATTTCTAGCTTTACAGAAAACACCATAACATTTTCCATAATGTTTGTACTATTTTACATTTACAGTAGCAGAAGAGTTCCATTATCCCTATATCCTACCAACATTTGTTAACTGTTTTTTAAAGTGCCTAAGATTATACTGGTAAACAACAACAACAACAACAAACACACACACATGAGCAATTCAACCCTGTCCTGTAGGGCAATTGAGTCAGCATCAACTCCATGGCAGTGAGCTTTTGAGTGAGATTTTAGGTACGTGAGATGCTATTTCATTGTATTTTATTTGCTACTCTGCAATGATTTTTAGCATCTTTTCACATTTGTATCAGCTCTCTAGATATCCTTTTAATAAAGGTTCTGTTCATTTCTTTTTCTATTTTTGTAATAGGTTGTTATTTGGCTTTTGTTGAAATATTATACACATTTTAGAGATCATACCTTTATAGGGTATGTCATTTGGTGTTTTAATCTTATAATAGAATATTTTAATGAACACAAAATTTTAATTTATCCCTTTTGTTTTCTATTAATTGTGCATTTGTTTTATGTTTGTTTTTCTTTTTTTGCAAAAGAGAAATGTTCTTGCTCTTGTTCTCCAAAATGTCTTGGTAACTGAAAGGGTGATCAGCTCCCACCCTCATTCAGTCAATATGGTTGACAACCGCCCAGTACAGCCCCTACTCTGGCTAAGGTTTGAGTCAAATTCTCATGTGTCATCCACACCTCTTAAATCACATGACTGTACTTCATTAGACCATAACTGTGCCAGACATGTAGTCTAATACCACCAATCCTAGGAAAACAGTAAGTCCTTATTTAGCAAGCAACCTGACTCTTGTTACAATATGTAATTGAAAGAGTTTCCTCCAGTAGCAACAACCTTGACCAAAACCACCTTCTGAATTGGCATAAAACCTATCTCCATATCAGATGCTCTCATTCCAGATACCATTTAAACTGGCAGGAATTCTAAAAAGGAAGTGAGGCCCCTTCCATCTTTTCCCAACTTCTGTGAGCTCCTGGACTTGCAGGGGGCACCTATCATTATTGGGTACCTTGCTCTCTACAGCTTTTCCTCTCTAAATTCAATCATCTCACAATAGTTTCTTATGGTGAACTGTGTTGGCTGTTGTGTCTAGGGCATTATAGTGTTTGTCTTTATATTTAATTGACACTTGTATGTAGGTGTGTTCTTATGATTCACCACTTTGTAGGGATAGTAGAGAATACAAGTATGTTCATACTTCCTCTTTGCTGTTGATGTAGCACAGTAGAGGGTAACAGCTTCAACGAGAAAGCAGGAGAAACAGAAGACAATGCCGGAAGAAATCATGAACCTAACGATGGGCATAGAAGAAGCAGATATCGACCTGCACAAAAATAAATTTTCAAAATGCTGCTTCAAGTCATAAAGTATATGAAGGAAGCAATTCAGAAAAAAGATGAGAGGATAGAGAAGATAAAGGCAATGCACCAAAGGGAAATACAAGAGTTAAGGGATGAAATAACAAAATCCAGTGACAAATTGACAGATCTTGCCAATAGGCTTGAAGAGGCAGAGAAGCACACTGGTGACCTAGAGGATAACCAACAGACCTCAGCAACTGGGAAAAGCAGTCAAATAAGACAATCAAACTAGCTGAAGAAAACTTGAGAGCCATGTCTGATGCTATGAAAAGAAACAATATTTGAATAATTGGACTACCCGAACAAGACACAACAAAGAAATCAACAGCGAAACTCGCAAGGGGATCCTTAAAGGAAAACTTCCCCAACTTAACAACGGAAAATCAGGCAACCATTCAAGAGGCTGAAAGAACAACAGCCAGACTGAATCCCAAGAATAAGTCACCAAGACACATAATTGTCAAATTATCCAACTTTGAGGAAAAGGAGAAGATCATAAAAGCAGCTAGGGAAAATCAGTCACGGATAAAGGTACCCCAAAAAGGGAATGTTCAGACCTATCAGCAGAAAGGATGAAGAAGAGGAGGGAATGGAGTAACATATTCCAAAAATTGAAGGAAAACAACGCAAATCCAAGAAAACTTTGCCAGCCAAGTTAAATATTAAGATAGAGGGTGAAGTAAGAGTCTTCCCAGACAAGGACAACCTCAAAGAATACACAAAAAGAAACCCAGCTCTACAAAAGATCTTTCATGATCCAATACGGGCAGAAGATAACCACTCACGGAGGGCAAATAAGAGACCATCACATAGAAAAACTCCACCCATAGGACGACAAAGAGGAAACATTCCCCCGGGATAGCATCAGCTCAATAGTGGAAAGAAAGCAAACATAAACCACACACAACACAAGCAGATAAGATAGGTAGATAGGAAAATACCCAACACAAAAGGTAAAAGATGACAACACAGAGTTCACCGATGGATATAAAAGCACTGAATATCAATGACATGAACTCAGGCATTAAAAGGCAGAGGCTAACAGACTGGCTGAGGAAACATAACCCATTGATCTGCTGCCTCCAGGAGCCTCATCTCAAGCTTGCAGACAAAAACAGGTTGAGAGTTAAAGGATGGAGAAAAATATACCAAGCAAATGGTAATGCAAAAAAAAGCAGGGGTATCAATCTTAAGATCAGACCAAATTGACTTCAAGATACAGGCGATAACAAGAGACAAGGAGGGGCACTACATAATGCTCAAGGGAACAATAGACCAAGAACCAGTGAGCATAATGAGCATATATGCACCTAAGGAGAGACCAGTGAAATTCGTGAATCAAACACTCAAAAAGATGGAAAAAAAGATCTCAGGCTCAACAATTATAGTTGGTGACTTTAATGCACTACTCT
>NW_022103898.1:78734013-78737027 GCF_000313985.2 Echinops telfairi | reverse complement strand
GTGTGTTCTTATGATTCACCACTTTGTAGGGATAGTAGAGAATACAAGTATGTTCATACTTCCTCTTTGCTGTTGATGTAGCACAGTAGAGGGTAGGCTTGGCTGATTTTGGCAGCTATTACTGATCAGCTCTTTCTCTTTCCTTCTTTTTCTTTATATTTCACTTAGTTTTTTCTCTACTATTTTCTATGACTAATATTCTACTTGCATAATTATGTTTACTCTACTTTTCTCTCTCTTTTTTTAACCACCAAATCAGTCACTGACATCTGCCAAAATTAGCCAAACTCACCCTCAACTTTGCTGCAGAAAGAGTAAAGAAAAACTATGTGCATACTAGAATTCTCTACTACATCCGTAAGGTGGTAGCTCCCAAGACCACACCTATGTAATATTGTCAATTATATATAAAGATAAAAAAGCATAATGTCCTAGACACAACAGATAATGCAGTTCACTAGAAGAAAGGGGAGTGGATCAAATCAATGGTGTGCATTCAGAACCAGAAACATTACTTAAAAAGTTATAACATTGAAACGAGTGAGAAGAAATTCAAAAGAATAATATTTAGACTTCTGAGGGAACATGGTTGCCATATAACAAGCATGAAGACAAGAAACTGGTTCTCTGAAAAGATTAACAATTGGCAAACTACTGGCAACCTAACAAAAGAAAAGAAAGAGAACATGAAAATATCTAGAAGTAGAGATGAAAAGGGTGACATCTAAATAGATATAAATGACATAAGCAGAATAATAGTACAATCGTATGAAAGACTGTACTCAATCAAGTTTGATGATGGAGAAGAAATGAAGAAATACCTACGAGTACATGATCTAACCAGACTATGCAGATCGATGTAGAAAAGTGGGGATACCCATAACAAAAGAAGAAATAAAGAAAGTAATAAAACAACTTCCAGTCAAGGAAAGCCCAGGATAAGATGGCATCACAAGGGAATTATAACAAACACTCAGGAAAGAGTTTCCAATTCTATAACTAGTCCATAATTAGAAAGGGACAGCAAACTACCAAATGAATTCTCTGAAGTGAGTATAACCCTGTGTGGCAGTTACACAATCTCCTGTCAACTTGTGAAGGGGTGGAGTCTAGCCTTCAGTCTGTTCACAGCTTGATGACCACATTTAGAAGTGAAATAAATAGCTCTATGGAGGCCAGGTACACTCTCTGCTTTCTCCCTGTGAGACATTCCTGTTGACAAACCACTTGGAACTATGCTGATGGAGCCAGAGCACTGGAGCTAGAGGAGCCACATGGAGACCCACACTAGCACTGAGATGCTTCCACGGCCACTGGATCCACAAGACTTTCTACCCACTGGCCTGTGCTCTTCCTGCATTCAGTGTCATTGCATGTGTTGTGTGAGTTTGAAGAGGAATTTATAGATTAGTGTTGGACATATGGACTAATATTAGACTTATGGATTTGATCTGGACTGAACTGGAATGTTTTCTCAATATACAATTGCTCTTTTATATAAAGCTCTTTCCTATACAAATATGTGTCTATGAATTTGTTTCTCTAGTCCACCCAGGCTAACACACCCAGAAACCAAAACCAGGCAAAGACTCCATAAAGGCAAAACCATAGGTCAATATATTTATTGAACTTCTACCTTACAAACCTGGCTAGACCAGAGGATGTACACTGGTGAAGATAGGAACTGGAAACACAGGGAATCCAGGACAGATGATCCCTTCAGGACCAGTAATGAGAGTGGTGATACCAGGAGGGTGGAAGGAAGGTGAGGTAGAAAAGGGGAACCTATTACAAGGATTTACATTTGACCTCCTCCCTGGGTGATGGACAACAGTAAAGTGGGTGAAGGGAGATATCAGACAGTATAAGATATGATAAAATAATAATAATTTATAATTTATCAAAGGTTCATGAGGGAGCAGGGAGGGAGGAGAAAAAATGAGGAGCTGATTACAAGGACTCAAGTGGAAAGCAAATGTTTTGAAAATAAGAATGGCAACAGATGTACACCTGTGCTTGACACACAATGGATGGATGGATGGATTGTGATACGAGTTGTATAAGCCCCCAATAAAATGATTTGGAAAAAATAAGTATATCTGTATTGAACATAGATCCAAAAATTATCAACAAAATTCAGGCCAATAGAATCAAACAACATATAAAAATAATTAATCATAACGAAGTGGGCTCCATACCAAGTAGGGAAGCATGGTTCAACATTTTAAAAATAATCAAGGTGGTCTCCCATATAAACTAGTGCTACATGATCATATCAGTAGATGGAGAAAAAGCTTTTGGCAACATACAATACCAATTTCAAACAAAAACACTCAATAAATACAAATCAAAGGAAAATTCTTCAACTTAATCAAGGTCATGTACAAAAATCTAATGGCCAATATCACATTCAAAGGGGAAAAACTAAAAATATTTTCCTTTGAAAATGGGAAGTATAAAAGGATGTCCCTGATCATCAATCTTATTCAACATTGTGTTGGAGTTCTTAGACAGAACCATTAGACAATAGGAATGTAATTAAGGAAATAAAAATGGAAAATAAGTGAAACTTTGGCTATTGGGAGAGAATATGATTTCTTACAGAGAAAGCCCCTACGACACCACTAAAACTAGTGAAAGCAATTGAGGTATTGCATAGAGTAGTAATGTACAAAATGAACAAGAGGAATCAATATTATTCCTATACATCAGCAAACAGAATTCTGAAGAAGACATGTAGAAAACAATATCATTTACAATAGCCATACAAAAGATTAACTCAAAGACAAAAAAACAAACTCACTATAAGATAATATAGAGACCAACTCTTATCTTACATCGTGAAGAAAAACATAATGCTGCTCAAAGTTGGGTAAAGGACTTGAATAGACAATTCACCTGGAAAAACAATCAAAGAGCTAAAACAACACATGGAACTCTTGTATACAGTGAACCCTTGCCACTTCGCGCTTCGACTTCCGCGGCTTCACTCTATCGTGGTTTTTGCGTAACAG
>NW_022103898.1:78727532-78733728 GCF_000313985.2 Echinops telfairi | reverse complement strand
AGGGTGTTTTTTCATGTCCTCTATGCTCTAACTACGAAAATATTTGATTTACAAATAAGGAATCCTACTTCGCGGAATTTCATTTATCACGGTAGAATCTAGAACCGATGAACCGCGATAAATGAGGGTTCACTGTACTACTTAACAGCTTGTAAACATATGCACACTTTGTGGAAAGTGATATGGTCCTACCTAAAACAGCTGGAAATAGAAATATCATACAACCCAGCAATACCTCTGCTGGGTATGTAACTTAAAGAAATAAGAGACAGACACAAACAGACATATCCTCTCCAATGTTCATTTCAGCACAGCTCACAGTAACAAGATAATGGAAACAGCTCAAATGTCCATTTGTAGAAGAATGGGTAAAGAAACTATAGTATAAACATACAATGGAATACTATGCATCGCAAAAACAGTGATAAAATCGTGAAGCACTTCGTAACACGGGTGGACCTAGAAATCATGCTGAGTGAAGTTAGTCAATCACAAAAGGATAAATATTCTATGAGTCTGCTACTAAATGAATACTCACCAAGACAAAGGCAGGCTTCTGCTCTCAGGTCATGTCATCTTCAAACCCAGGCTTCCAATCCAAGCAACAAGTTAGTGAGCCTGTCTAGTGCTGATGAACCATATACCACCCCCTCTATTTGCACCATGCACAACCGAAGGACACACTGCGACATCATATGTCAGCCTCTCAATTGTTCTTCTGTTTGAGCCCATTATGGCAGCTACTGTGTCAATGTCTCTCATTGAGGGTCTTCCTGTTTTTTTCACTGCCCCTCTATTTTACCAAGCATGATGTCCTTCTCCAGGCACTTAAGTCTAGCTCCAATCTAAGAACAATTCGCTCTACTGCCGTGGCCCTAATGGATACTTGCACTCATGAAGAGATCACCGAAGATATGGGTGCTATAGGAAAGTGTGGTGAAGAAATTAAATGGCACCTGGCTATCATAAATAATTGTGTCTGGGGTCTTAAAGGCTTGTCTTCAAATAAGCAATCATCTCAGTCTGGTATCAATTAAGTCCACATGGAAGAAGCACTCCAGCCTGTGAGATCCAAATATTGTAAATAATAAAATCCAAATCTGAAGGAGGGAGTGGTATACAGTGTTAATTCAGAACACCTGGTTTGCAGAAAGACATAGAAGACATTGGAGGCCCAACAGCCATTTGGAGGGTTCCCATATGGATCCATTGAGTCTTCTCTGAGCATAGTACAATGATGTGACTAGCATTGCTATCAAAAGGAGAATAAAAGTTGATTATGGCATATGCCACTTACTCATTCGCTGGCACCAAGTAAATTGTAATTCAAAGAGACCTTATAGGACAGGGTAGAATTGCCCCTGTGGAGTTATAAAAGTATAACTCATTACAGGAGTAGAAAGCTTCATCTTTCTCCAAATGGAAGATGTAGTTAGGTTAAAAGGTAGCATCTTATCATTTGATCTGTGTTTTCACCCATTTTAAAGTTGTTCAGATTTTAGTATTTTCTGCTTTCTTTTCAATTGAGGTTTTTCTCTGTTTTATTTTGTCACTGCTTTAGAGAGCTTTTTTGGGGGGTTGTTGGATTCTTATCCTTTTTTGTATGATTTTTAAAAAATGAAAACCAGGATAGGCAAATCTATAGACAGTTACTGGATTAATAATCACTAAGGCCCATCACAATAGAATTTGTAAGCAAATGATGACTTTACAACAATGAGCACACAAAAGAAGAAAATGTTCTGAAATTGATTATGGTGATAATTGCACAATTCTTTTAATATGACTGAACTATTAAAATGTGTAATATGTGAATTAAATGCCAATAAAACTATTGAATAATCACATTCAGATACTGTCAATGAATTAGAGAAAGAATAATAAAGCTGTAGAAATATGAAGCAAAACACACACAGAACTAGAGAAATCAGAAAAATGTTACAAGAGCAAATTGATAAAAACAAAGGAAAACTTGGAAACCATACAAACTAAAATAGAACTCCAGAAGATTAATGCTAAAATCTCAGAAAATGGATAGTGCATTGAAAGGGCCAAGAAGTATAATTGAACTATACAGTAATTGAATTTTTGCACGTGTACCATAAATCATGATTAGAAATTCATTAATGACACCTAAATGTAGATTTGTTTTTCACTTAATGGCATTTCCAGCTAACACGGAAAAAAGATACTGTACAGTTAATAGTATAAGATTCCTTCTCTCTCTCTTGCTGAATTAGAGTACCATCTCATCCATAGATTCCTGATATAAGGAACTTGTTCTGATGATTCCATATATCAGGACGAGTTTTTGATACTCCCTAGTATTCATAGATAACTTCTTTTTTTTCCCAAGGGTAGACATAGTAAGACTATTACCAGTATTAGAGGATTACTATTAGTACTGAGCCCATTGTGAGGATTTCAACCCAGTTTCTTGCGATGGGTATTGCATGGAGCTGTATTTCCTGCTGAAACTATAAACTTATGTCTTTATAAATACATTATTTTTCACTTTGCAGTTTTAATATTGCTGTGCTACAATAACCAAAAGAAAATCTAAAATACTACCAGAGTCATGTATGATAAAATTTGTCTTATCAAATTATAATTCCCTTTGTAGAATCTAGATCATATTTTCCTCTACCACATAAAATTACTTTTAAGATTTACAATTACTAGAGAGAGGTCAATTCAAGATGGAGCCCAGGTAAGCACCCCATGCTGGGAACTCTGAGGCAAGTGATGAGTTGGGTGACCAGGAGGATGATTGGGAGAATTTTTGTCAGTAAAGCGATCCCCACAACAACACAGAGCACTTCCCCAGCCCGGGAGGCTAACCCCGCACATCCAAGGCCTGAGAAATCTGTGATCTGTTCCCTGGGTTCTCCAGACCCACCCAGCAGTGCTACTTCAGCACACCACTGTGGCCACCACCCACCAATAGCCCCCTCACCACCACCACCAGCCCACACTGCCTGGTTGTTAAGTCAGGATCTAGGTGGCTGCACTGTCAAGGCCCTCACAGCCACAGCTAGACCCACAAACAGCAGCTGTCCACTCGAGGCACTAACCTAAGAGAGTGACTCCCTTCTCCCACAAATCTCCCCTCTCCGTGTGGCAGCGATCCAGCTGCCAAGCTGGGATTCCTCCTATTTGTCCACCAAGGGCCCCTAGGGCTGACTGGAGTTCACCTGCAGTAAGTGGGTCACCTGTGACCTCCCTTCATTCCATGGAGCTCCTTCACCCCCATAAAAACTATGTGTGTAATACCCAACAAGGTGGCCCATGGCTCAACTGAGCCACAACCCAGCGGCCCCTCCCAGGACCTGGGGAGCGGCACATGCCCCAGTGGCTCTTCTGTTGATACTGCATTGCGTGAAGTAGAGGCCTCCCTGGAAGCCCTCCGCTGGACCCAGCAGGGATATGCCAAGTGGCACGCACCCCTGGCAACCCTCCTCTGGACCCCATGGAGCTACATGAAGAGGTGGTGCCCCCAGAGGCCCTTCCCTGGATGTGGCATGCCCCCAGAGTGCCTCTCCAGTCCCCATGGAGCCAAGTGAAGCAGCAGACATCCCAGCGCCACTTCCCACGAGCCAGAGCAGCCTGGCGAATCTTCTCAGCACCTCCGTAGTCCCTCCATGCCAGCAAGGAGCAGCGGAGCATTCATTCATGGTCCAGAAGGCAATCCTCCTCCACTTCTAGCCTAGCTCCAGAACCTAGGGTATCAGTGACCCAGTCCCCACTCCAGTCACTGAAACTGCTCAAAACTTCTACCCACTGAATTGTTGTGTAACCACTGCCTTCAAGGCAGAATAACCCACCTCTATAGTAGGCAACAAGCAGCCCCCTGAAAGCACCCTTTCAGTAACACAGAGAAAGAGCCCAAGGCCCCTGTATCCCAGAAACATGGTGCCTACCTCCACAAAGGGGTTAAGGAAACATCAGCAAACTGAATAACTCTCAAGAAAAAACCAGAGAGAAAACTCTCATAGAAGAATCGGTTGTGCATGTACCACAAGATGACATTTTCAGAGGGCTGCTTGAAGTAATACAGGAGCTGAGGGAAGCAATGTACAACAAGGAGGCAATGATAGAGGAAATGAAGTCCACAACTGAGGGGATGGGTTCCACGATGGAGGAGATGAAATCCATGCACCAAAGGGAAATACAGGTGCTAATGGATGAGGTAGCAGAAGCTATACACAAGATCTCAGAATTTACAGTTAGACTTGAGGAGGCAGAGAACTGTATCCGTGATCTAGAAGACACTTCAACAGACCTCAGCAAACAAGAGAAACAGTCAAATAAGAAATAAAAGAGGCAGAAGATAACCCGAAATCAATGACAGATGTTATGAAGAGAAACAATATTCGAATAAACGGTCTGCCTGAGCAAGACAATATAATCAAGCCTATAGCAAAAACAATGAAGGAATTTCTGGAAGCAAATTTTCCCACATTAATGAATGAGAATCACGTAATTATACAGGAAGTATAAAGGACACCAACTAGATTAAACCCCAGGAACTCACCAAGACATATAAAAGTGAAACTATCCAACTTTAAGGAAAAAGAAAATTTTAAAAGCAGCAAGAGAAAGGAAGATGGTCACATCTAAGGGAGCTCTGGTAAGAAAATGCTCAGAGCTATCAGAAGAAACCATGAAGAGGAGAGAGTGGAGCAACATCTTCCAAAATGTGAAAGAAAAAAATGACTGCCCAAGAATCTTTACCATGCCAAATTACCCATTAAGTTAGATGGGGAGATAAGGGTCTTCCAGGACAAAGAAAAACTAAAAGAATACGCTGTAACACACCCAGAATTAGCAGAGAACTCCTCAAGAAGAAGAACAAAGTTGGAGAACTATATTTACCTGATTTTAACACCTACTACACAATCACAGCAATTAAAACAATGTGGTACTGGCATAATGACAGATACTCAGACCAGTGGAAAAGAACAGAAAGGCCAGAAGGAAAACCATCAGCATATAGATAACTGATCTTTGACAAGGGCTTCAAAAGCATCAAGTGGGAGGCAGATGTGCTGAAACAATAGATATCCAAATATAGAAAAATGAAGCAAGATATACATCTCACCCCATGCAGAAGAACAAGCTCAACTAGAAGTATAACTCCAATTATCAGGACCATCAATGAAGGAATCGGGACAAACCTAAGAACATTGACCCAGGGAATACATAGACATAACTGCAATAGGGTAAAATACACACATAGGTGATCCTAAAATTGACAAGTGGGATCTACTAAGGATACCACACCTGTGTGTGTCAAAAGATTTCACCAGGAGGGTATCAAGGCAACCCACAGACTAGGAGAGGATTTTTTGCAATGACACAACAGACAAAGGGCTTATTACAAAACTCTACAATACCCTCATAGCCTGCAAAAATTGGAAAACAGTTATCTCCCTGAGGAAGTGGGCAAAGAACTGAAAAGAAGTTTCACTAGGGAGGAAACCCATATGGCCAATAAACATATGAGAAAATGCTCCCAATCATCATCTATCAGAGAAATGTAAATTAAAACAACCATGAAATACCATCTAACACCCTTGGGGTTAGTCCAGATCAGAAGATCAGAGAGTAACAAATATTGAAGGGAGTATGGTGAGACAGGAAATCTCTTCCAGTGCTGGTGGTCCTGTAGATATGTAGAGATCTACCTTATGACCCAGCTATCTCTCTACTGAGAATATAGCCAGAAGAGGTAAGAAATAGACCACAACCAGTTGTCTGCATTCCAATGTTTATTGTGGCACAATTCATCATCACAAAGAGCTAGAAACAACTTAAATTTTCAACTTAAAGAGTGGATTGGTGAACTCTGGCACCTGTACACAATGGATTACTACACGTCCCGAAAAAACACTACTGGGGAGACCCCGGGAAAATGGCGACCCGATAGGACGCACCCGTCCGGAGTTCCAGCTGCCAGACCAGAAAATTGGTAGGTAAGGTGAAGGGAACAGGGAGGTGGAGTCCAGAAATTAGAACTAGGGTACTAGGCTCTCTCTTGAACCCCTTTTTTGTTTGTGATTTCCACTCACAAAGCAAGCCGAGAATGGTTTAAAGCGCTCTAGCTTCTGTGAGCCCGCACGCGCCAGTGACGCCCTTGCCAAGAGCCGTGAATGAACCCTTAAAGGGGACAGCACCCCCAGACACAGGAGAATCC
>NW_022103898.1:78709208-78711691 GCF_000313985.2 Echinops telfairi | reverse complement strand
ATATATATATATTATATATATACATATATATATTAGTTGTTGCTGTGGTGTATTTTGTTTTTTAGGGGGGCTTGTTTGTGTGTTATGGTTTGGGAAGTATTTTTTTGTTTCTGTTTTGTTTTGGGGTTTTTAATTTCTCCTTCTTCCTTCTCTCTCTCTCTTTTTTTTTTTGGGTCAACCATTTGCTTTCTATTTGTTTGGACTGTGCCGTTGTTGGTATGCCTACTTACACAAGACAGGCATAGGAAGCAATCTCATGGAGAAAGCAACGGGATCAATGGTCCTGGGGGGACTTGGGGGGGAAATGGGGTGGGATAAAGATGCAATGGGCAAACAGCGCCATAGACAGGAGAACAAGTAGCGAGTAAAAAACAATAACAAGGTGCATATAGAGATCCTGGGAACATTGGTGCAACAGCAATCTAGCTCAAAAAGTACTATGAGGCAGAAGTAGAGCGAGCATGATGGTGGGGCAGAAGGGAGGTAAAAGGAAACAGAAGAATGATCTAGGAAGCAAAACTATGGATAGAGGCATGTGCATAGGGATGTCTGTTTGTAATTACATTAATCCATAAAAATAGAAGTATTGGCCTATGGACATGTATTTATATGGCAATAAACTGAGGTAGTGGATGGACTTTGGGCCTCTGCTCATACCCTCCCTCAACCCAAGAACATGTTGTTCTAACAAATTGGCAACCTAAGATGCTCACCCTCCCGACACAATCACTGAAGACAAAATGGGTGCATAAGCAAATGTGGTGAAGAAGGCTGATGGTGCCCAGCTATTAAAAGATACAGCATCTGGAGTCTTAAAGGCTGGAAGTGAAACAAGCAGCCATCCAGCAGAGAAACAAGAATCCCACATGGAAGAAGCACACCAGCCTATGCAAGCGAGGTGTCATCGGAACCAGGTAACTGGCATCAGGAGACCCTTAACAATCAAACAAACAAAATCGTATGGTTAATAACGAGGGGGCTCAGAGCAGAGAGCCAAAGCCCATCTGTAGATAATGGAACACCCCCCACAGAGGGTTCACAGGAAAAGGATGAGTCAACCAGGGTATAGTAAAGCACTATTGAAACATACAACATTCTTCTGGTTCCTTGAGACTTCCTCACCCCACCACCATGACCCCAGTGATGCCTCTCACTTCGGGTTAGACTGGAGCATCTACACAGCTGTAGATAAGAGATAAGAGCTAGGGACACATGCAACCCAGGAGCAGGAATGGGAAGAGAGATACCAGATAGGAAGGGTGAAGGCAGGGATGGGAAGAAGGGGGAACTGATCAACACACAACCACACACACCCCTCTAGGGGACAGAACAATGGAAACCGTGGGGGAAGAGGGACAGTGGTCAGTGTGAGACATGGAAATAAAAATGTATATCTATAAATGAGGGTGGGTGGGGGAGGGAGGAAAAAAGAGGAGCTAATACCAAGGGCTCAATAGATAGTAACTGGCTAGAAAAGAAATATAGGAACATATGTACAGATATTCCTGATACAACTGATATATGGATTGTAATAAGCATTTTAAGAGCTCTCAATAAAATGACTTAAAAAAAGAATTACATTTACTAATATATTTTAAATAGATTGGGGAGATTTCATTTGTTATACTATTATTTGTCCTTTTTAGACAAATGCTGTTGTCTTGGAGTTTTTTAATGCATAGGATATATGAGTAATTTTTTCTCTGAATTAACATAAGAAATAAAAAGAGAAACTTTGGCTCAACTAAAAATTAAAAATAGTAAATCATCTCTATATGTAAAGAAATATGTATTGAGTAACATTTTAGTTGAAATACCAAAATCTCAAAATGAACCGTATTCTTTAAAATATTTATTTGAACGTTATAATAAATAGAATATTACATTTGATGAGAAATATATTAACCTCCATTATAAAATAAGTTGTAATATCCAAGGTAGAAAACGCAAAACTTGAAGATTGAACAATGCCAAAAGTTTAAAAGAATTGACAGTATTTCATGGAATAGACAGTTATCAACTGGGCTGTGCTGACCTTGAATATGACTCTTAATTGTATAGTTCTATCATATGGTAGCATCATCAAAAACAATATTTAGATTCCCTTCTGTCCAGTAAAGGAAAAAGGCCTTTTCAACGTGTTCTTCCCACATGGTTGTGGTTTCTGTTACCTATGGAATATGCATTTTCATCTATATGAATCCTGCAGCAAAGGAAGACCTGCCTGTTAATAAAATGTTTTTGCTCCTCAATTCTTTCTCTGACTTTGAACCCTTTCATTTAAACCCCGAGGAACAACCAAATTAAAACAGCCTTCAAGGACTCAACCAAAAGACTTACATTTCTCTCAAGTAAAATCAAAAAATTTTTTGAAAAAGTAGATAGATTTGATTTATAAGGGCATTACTATACCTCATAAGTCATCAATGATATTTTAAATGATCTATCATCTTAAAATACATAATTAGCATATTAAAAAATAC
>NW_022103898.1:78694048-78709068 GCF_000313985.2 Echinops telfairi | reverse complement strand
AATTTCACTTTTATAAATTATTCTCACACCTATGTGACATATCAGTATATGGAAACTTTTGATAGAATAGTTAATACCAATGAAAAATGGAGAACATTAGAAATTTAATTCAAGCGATGTTTCAATGGAAGGTAAATAATCAAATGAATAACTTTACTCATAGTTTAAAATTTGAAAGAATTAATGTGTATTATATAACAAATTAAGATGTATTTTAATATATAGAAACATTTCTTGTATCCAGTTAAAATATATAATTGTAAATATTTATGTATTTGTGGGCAATGGCAATAACAGTGTATTTGAAGAAATCAAAGGTTGGAAATATTATGTCTGTAATGTAAGAAGATGTCTCCTGTAACTGCATACACTTGCATATATATATATATATATATATATATATATTGCACATATGAGTAAAATTATCCAAAGTTAATAAATGATTCATATAATGTAATAAAGAATTATAATGACATAGTAAAGAATTTAAAATATTCATATTCTTCAGTAGATGTATAAAAAATTTTAATTCACCATGTAATTTAAATCTTGTTTCCCATGTGTCTGGTACGACTTTATTATCCTTTTGTCTCCAAGGACACCCTTACCCTGAAGCCTGTGTTACTTGCTCTGCCAAATTTTATTACTCAGAAAATACATTAATGTCTCTTGAATGTACTCACTAGGGATCCTTCATATCTTATCACTTTAAGGCATGTTCAGTTATTTTTGCTTTTAAAAAGGGCCATACTTGACGTTCTGAAAGCATTTCTTGTTCTCATGATGCTTTCTAGATTTTTGTCTCCTTCAACAGCGGGTAGAGTGCCTGACATGACCCATGCCTTGGAGTAACTTTTTGTTTTTTATTCAATGATGGAGATAGAATATATTTGTGGGCTGATAATTGCACTAAGTTCCTTAGTACAGTCTGCCTACTTTGTTAGGGATGAAAATTACTGGAGGAATATGCATTACTGAACCTTACAGTAATCTAGACTTGAGAGTCTTCATGAAACATCACTTGCACCATTGCAGTCTCCATCTTGCTATGTTTAAACAACCATCAGAAACTCTTATTTACTAACAGATGAGTAAGTATGACAACATTTGTCTCTTTGATTGAAAATTCCTTTGTAGTATCTAGGTGATATTTTCCCTCTGGAAAATGAAATGAAACTCCAGGGTAGTTTATATTTTTCTCTGTAACTAAGATATGAAATGTCATGTTTCAAAATGAATTCCTCTTATATTGATAAATGCCATGATTTGGGAGGGTTTTGGGAATCATATAACAAATGGAGTCTAATTTAATATAAGAAATACCAAGAAAAACTCTGGCTATACTTCCAACCAAATTAACAACAGTGAAGTGTTTTCATGTGTATAGAAATATATAAGCAAACCCCTGTATGCCCAATCCTCCAAGTGGATTATATGCTGATAGAGATGAAATAATTCTATTAGAGATATTTGTGTTAATTTTGAAGTGATTGAAAAAGAGAATTTCTGAAATCAGGACCAATCTACATACTGGTAATAACTTTTACACACACACAGAATTATCATGAATACTGGCCCTAAAGAACAGTGTAGAACTGGCCCTGAAAGTTCTTAGACTAAAACTTTTTATGATACTAAACAGTCTCGTATTTCTCCCTCTGAGGAGTTTGGAGTTTCAAACCATTCACTTGTGAGTAGAAGGCAAACGTGCACCCACTGTGTCACCAGACTCGTTATATTTACTATATTGTAAAATGTTGACTCAATTGCAGCCATCACCCCCACCACCAACAACAATAATTTTTATGGTGAAAAAAGACATAACTTTTTTTATTGAACAATGCACAAAGTCTAAAGAACTAAGTAAGTTTTCACAGGAGTGAACATTTTACGTGAGAAATTCGGGGGGAATAGAGGCTACAAAAAAAGAAAAAGGAAAAGATTTTCTACATCTCATTTTTATATTCTGTGTTTGACACAATATCACACACTGCTTTGTATATTTACTTGCCCATTATTCCCGCCTACAAAGTGTTTTTGCAAGCACTATGCTCATTTCTTTATATATACTATAAGTTATGTGCAAAGCACACTTACAAAATCGTTCAAGGAGGGCATGAGGGGAGGCGAGGGAGCAGCTACAATTGACAAACATACATAGAAGGTTCATGTAATTCAACTAAAACTAGAATAAATAGTTAATATTTTTAAATGGGAGGTTAAATTCAAAGTGACTACTCAAAATTTCCAATTAATTTTGAACTTCTTCCTCATCTCAGTAACCCTGTGCATAGGGAAAACAGTAACAGTTAATTCTGCATCTACTTTAGTAAAGATGCAAGACGTTAAGGAATGGAACATAACTGTGTGTGAAATAAACAAATTTGTGCACAAAGGAAACATTTTCTATTCATGAATATCAGAAAGCCTCAAGTCTTGACATTATAATGGAGACTTTTAAATCCCTAATGCTATAATTAATAATGGTTGAGTCAGAGAGATCTGTAGAGAAGTATATCCCAAAATAAAAATCCAAAGACATTTGAATTATGGATTCTATATCTATTATTAGGAAAAAGACCAACAAAAGAAATAGAAAGAATCTGTTAGACTGGAAGATTAGAGAGGGAAGAGAAGGCAGTTATAATTTTGTCAACAATAAATGTAATCCACATAAGCAGAAAAAAGCTAGATTGTATTGGGTGGACCAACAGGACTCAGGGCTGTTCATAAAAATAAATACATTGACCTAAAGGCAAAAAATAAACAAAAATGATTTTTGGAACAAAGACTTCAAACTCTGCTTCAGAGTATGTATAGTAAACTCAAGTTACCTATTATATACCATTGTTTATTGCTAGATGTAATGATGTGAGTTTCAACTCATATCAGTAATTTTTTTTCAGTCCTGCTCTTTTCCCTTGACCCTCTGCCAAGTATAATACACTGCTTCAGGAATTGGTCTCTCCTCACAACATGCCCAAAGTTTATGAGACAAAGTCTTGCCCTCCTAACATTCTGAATGTACATCTTCAAAAATAGTTTTGTTTTGTTTGTTTTCTAGCAGTCCATGGTTATTTAATATAAACTCAAAGTTAGCTTTCTTTATTCCCAGTACATTGTGATGTATTAGTATTGTTTAAATTTAAAAAAATTAAGACTCAAATATCAGACAAAACCATGAAAGAGATCATGAAATTTTTTGATTCAGTTTTTCAATAGTAGCAAATTCTTCAGAATCAAATGATATTATTAATACACATAACATTTTACCCCATCAGTTATCTGCTACAGTTACAAGGGAAAATTCTAATCTAAGGATTTAAAACAATAATATACAATAAAAGCCTATAATGTAATTTTTGTGATTATTAAGAATTTTTCTCTGAATACCACATACAGATTGGCCAGAAGTCAGTGATGAAAAATGGCACAGTGACAACGTTCATTCTGCTGGGACTGACTGATGACCCTCAGCTGCAGGTTCTGATGTTCATCTTTATCCTTCTCACCTACATGCTGAGTGTAACTGGGAACCTGACCATCATCGCACTCACCTTTGTGGATTCTCACCTGAAAACACCGATGTACTTTTTCTTAAAAAACTTCTCCTTTTTGGAAATCTCCTTCACCTCTGCTTGTATCCCTAGATACTTGTATAGCATAGCAACGGGGGACAAGGTCATTACCTATAATGCCTGTATTATCGAAGTGTTTTTTACCTACCTCTGCGCAGTCACAGAGTTTTTCCTCCTGGCCGCCATGTCCTATGACCGCTACGTGGCCATCTGCAAGCCTTTACATTATGTGACCATCATGAGCAGCAGAGTCTGTTGGGTTCTCATTGTCTGTTGTTGGGTGTCTGGTTTATCCGTAATAATTCCACCACTCATCCTGGTTTTAAAATTGGAATTCTGTGACTCTAATATCCTTGACCATTTTGCCTGTGATGCATTTCCCCTTGTGAAAATCGCATGCTCAGACACTTGGACTTTGGAACAGACAGTTAACATCTGCGCTGTGCTGACCCTAAATCTGACTCTTACTTGTGTCGTTCTGTCATATGGCAGTATCATCAGGACAATATTTAGATTCCCTTCTGTCCAGCAGAGGAAAAAGGCCTTTTCAACCTGTTCTTCCCACATGGTTGTGGTGTCAATCACCTACGGCACCTGCATTTTCATCTATATGAATCCTGCAGCAAAGGAAGAAGTGACGGTTAATAAAGTGGTTTCCCTCCTTATTTCTTCTGTTTCTCCTACTTTGAATCCATTTATTTATACCTTGAGAAACAATCAAGTTAAGAATGCTTTCAAAGTTTCACTTAAACGACTTGTATTTATCTCAAGTAAGTAACTTTTAAAAAATTTCAGATGTAAAGAGAAATGGTCCCACATAATTCCTCCTCAAAATTTGTAACCCAATTTATTTTTAACAATGTATATTTTGGCAATATTTATTTTCTGAAATTTTCCTTAAAGTAGCTTCCATGAACTGTGGTCCAGCTTTTCTCTTATATTTACTTAAAAAAAACAGTATCTGAAAATGATTTGCATCTCACTATGAGAAGATGTGAACATATATGGGATGAACTGTTTTTTTAAATGGAATTAACTTCATAATATTAAAATTAGATATAATAAAATCATTACTGCTATAAGATGAAATTCCTTTCTTCTGTTTTTTCACTCACATTTCCCTTTGGGTATCTAAACACATGCAATAAGAGAAACCTTCTGTACAGGCTTTAAAAGGAACAGATAATAGCATACTTTAAAATGTGACAAAAACTCAGAACGATAGTAAAAACATGTTCAATATTGAGAAAATGAGAGTAAGAAAGTCTGAAATGGTAAACTTACAAACGTTGTAATGCTGATTGAAACGTTGTAATGCTGATTGAAACGTTGTAATGCTGATTGAAAATATAATAAAATATATTTTGGAATCTAGAAAGTTATAAGTTGAAGGTGTCGTGAAGATGTCACTAAAAATAGAGCAATAATCTGTAAATTAATTGCCAGATACTCCGGAATGGTAGATGGAATATGAGATGGGGCATGAATGGGCTGCAATGTGGCTCACAGGCATTTAGGATTCAAGGCTCAAAATCAATGTGGTAACAGCACTTGGAAAGACACAATAGCATAAAGTCAAAGCTATTAAATTATTGCACTCTTAATGAAAATTTATATTATACCTTTCTTCCTTTAAACAGATATTCATTTTTTTCCTGAAAAATATCTGCTTCTTTAATTCAAAGGGAGAATATTATCAAGTGTATTCAATACATATAGCACAATGAAACTATTATAATCCAAATAATGTCATACAAGTCTAGTTAATTAACTAATTACTATTGAGAATGTAATAATAATGTGGGCACTAGCTTCTTGTGCACATTATGCATGTTATATGCAGAAACTTAGTATAGTATACATTATTTGGAACACTGAGAAAAGCATATATTCAGAAGGATTTCTGCCTTTTCATTATTTACAAAAATGTAAATTAGACCCCAAAGAATAACATTTTCTAATAAATGTGAAAGAAAGTGGAAGCTGTAGCTTAGTAAAGGTAGAAATTGAATCAATTATTAACTAAAACCAGTTCTTTGAAAAGTCCAACAGCATAAATATATCTCTTCCTATGATGTGTGATTAAATATTTAAAAAGCAGATATTTCTTTTTAGTTTCACTGGAAATTCTTAAAAACACAAAAGGTAGGGGAGAAATAATCAGTATAGATATGAGAACTAGAACATGAAATTATACTTAGTCCTCACTTAGTGAATTTTGTTTTCTGATATTTCACATTTGGCTTAATGGTCATCTGGCAGTCACAAACCCTGAAGTGCAAGACGAGTGTAATACTGGCTATGATGTTAACATTCTGTGTCAACTTGACAGGTCCAGGATTCTGAGTAGTTCAGCAGTTATGTAACACTGTCACTTGTTAGTTCCAAAATGATGTCATCATCTTCCAATTTGTGATATAATGTGGTCATCTTCCACTTCTCATGGCACCCATTTTTCCTTGATGATGTTTTTTAGGACCTACTGATATCCATAGATGAAAGTGGTGGCATGGCATTTAAGTGATTATAGTGCCTTATTGATTGATTTATTGATTGAAGGCTCAGACAGCTCTTATCGCAGTGTATACATATATCCATTGTGTCAAGCACATTTGTACATTTATTGCCATCATAATTTTCAAAACATTTTCTTCCTACTTGAGCCCTTGGTATCAGCTCCTCATTTTTTGTCCCTCCACGCCCCACCCTCCCTCCTCATGAACACCTGATAATTTATAAATTATTAGTATTTCATGTCCACACAGACTAATGTCTCCTTTCACCCACTTTTCTCTTGTCTGTCCCCCTGGGAGAGGGTTATATGTAGAGAACTGTGATTGATTCTCCCTTTCTCTTCTAATCTAAGGATTTAAAACAATAATATACAATAAAAGCCTATAATGTAATTTTTGTGATTATTAAGAATTTTTCTCTGAATACCACATACAGATTGGCCAGAAGTCAGTGATGAAAAATGGCACAGTGACAACGTTCATTCTGCTGGGACTGACTGATGACCCTCAGCTGCAGGTTCTGATGTTCATCTTTCTCCTTCTCACACACTGCACCCTGACCAGTTCATCTCCTCCCCACTACTTTTCTATAAGGGATGTCAAGTTACCCACAAATGGCCTTTGAGACCCCACTCTGCACGCCTCCCTCATTCACAATGATGTGATTTTTGTTCCTAGGTGCCAGATACCTGATTCCTTCGACACCTCTTGATCACACAGGCTGGTGTGATTTTTCTATGTGGGCTTTGATGCTTCTGTGCTAGATGGCCACTTGTTTACCTTCAAGCTTTTAAGACCCCAGATGCTTTAGAGTGGCAGTTACTAGATTAATAATTACCTAGGTGCATGGAAAGGGAAATTGGGGGAAAATGAAGACCTAACAATGAGTAAAAGAAAGAAGAAAGTGTTCTGAATTTATTTGTAGTGATGGTTGCACAACCCTTCTTAAAATGATAGAACTATTAAATTGTAGGATATGTGAATTATATAACACTAATGCTATTAAATGAAAGGATTATATTTAGAAACTTTCAATCAATTAAAAAAAGAGTTAGAAAGCTTCAGAAAACTCACAGAAGTAGTGGAGAATTCACAAAAATACTACAAGAACAAAGTGACAAAACAAATAAAAAATTGAAAACAATACAAAACTGGAAAGAGAAATCCAGCATATTTTTACTAAGATTTCAGAAATCAGATAATGCAGCGAAAAGTCCAAGGAGTAGACTTGAATTAGTTTGGTTGTGTGTGGTTGTGCCATATTTCATAATCAGAAAATTCATTAAGGGGTCCTAAATGTAGGTTACCAGGGGCCTTGGCTTTTCATGTAATGATATTTTTAGCTACTTAATAAGGGGAAGAAGAAAAAATCCTTATAGTAGCTAATGTAGAATTCTTTCTCTTTGACTCGCTGATTTAGAATACCAGCTCTTCCATCACTGGATGAGTTGAGCTCCTGACATGCTCCAGTATTTGAAGAAAATTTATTTTATTTTCAACGATAGACAAAATCAGACTCTTTTCTGAGGGTTCGTATAAATACGAAGCCCATGGGGAGGATGTCAACTCTGTTTCTTGAGATGGGAATTACTGCCAGCACTATTTCTGCGAAACCTGCACCAGAATGTGTTCATAAAACATTATTTTCCCTATTGAAATGTCTAAATAACCCAAAGGAAATCTAAATTAATGACAATCAACTAAGATAAAATGTTTCTCTTTAAATTATAATTCCCATCGTAGAATCTAGATCACATTTTCCTCTATATAATAAAATTGCTTTCAAGGATTATTTATATATTTACTAATATATCTAAGATGTATTAAAGAGATGTCATTTATTATACTATAATCTGTCTCCTCTAGATAAATGTTATTGCCTGAGAGTGTTTTAATGGAGAGTACATGAGTAATTCTTTCTCTGAATTAACATAAAAAATGAGAAGAGCAACTTTGGCTATACATTAAACTTTCTGTATGTATAGAAATATGTACTCTTCTCATTGTGGCCTGAGATGATCTGCCAAAATGGTTTAATACTCTCTTGACCCAGAGAACACCACACAATTATGCACATCAAGGCGGTCGAATCTTCAGGTCCACTTTAAGTGGACAGTGAAACTGCCCAGCCCATCAAGGGGAAGCATATCTGGAAATCCACCACGTATTTGAAAGATGTCACATTGGAGAAGCAGCGTGTTCTCTTCCAACTTAACAAGGGTGGAGTTGGTGGGTGTGCCCAGGTCAAACAAGTGTGTTTGTTCGCAGGGCCCGTGGCCCAAAAGGTGCACTGAATTTTTACTGTACATGCTTACACATGCAGAGAATAGTGCTGAACTTAGGGCTTTTCTATGTGGATTTTCTGGTAATTGAGCCACATCCAGGAGAAAAAAGCCCCCAAGATGCACCACCGTCCGGACTTTCAGAGCTCATGGTTGGATCAGCCCCTACGTGCCTGAGTTCCCCTGTCACATTGAGATGATCCTGACTACAGAGGAGCAAATTGTTCCTAACAGACGAGGAGGTTGCTCAGAGGGAAAAGATATCCCAGAAGACACTGAAGAAGCAAAAACTTACGGCTTGAGAGGAAATTGGGATGAAACTAAACGTTAACAAAGGTTAAATGTATGTGTGTTTGTGGACATTATAATATTTTGGCTGAAACAGCAGAACCTCAAAACGACTCCAGTGTTCATTTTAAGCATGTATTTGAAAGAAATAATTAATAGAAAGTTGCATTTTATAAGAGATCTGTTTATGAGCTTTTATTATACAGTAAGTTGTAATAACCAAGGACAATGAAAGGCCATAACTTCAAGAATGAACAAATGCCAAAATTATAAAGGACTTGATAGCATTTCATAGTGACTAACCTACAGGTTGGCACGTGGGGCACTAGATTGGGGTGATGGTGAAAGAAAATTGGTCACCCGGATACAAAAAAAAATCTTTTTTGTAGTTCATCATTATTATAAAAGAGATTAACTTTGCTAAGAAGTTTATATGTTTCAGGTAAACGATGACATTTTATCAATGCTTCTTCCCAGTCTTGGTTACTGTGCGCAGGGGCAGTCACAGCGAACACTGCCTCCTCTCGGTAAGAAACACTGTACACGGGTACACAACGGAGTGAAACGGCTCATCAAACTAACAAACCAGCAACCGAACGGGCAAGAAAACGTCAAGATACTGACTGTATACTGGACACATATGCGTCTTAATTGATATAACACAGATTAAAACTTGAGACAATTGGGTGGAGCAGAGCATCACAAATGCAGAATCTGCAGTCTTGTCTTGTGGATTCAATATCCTATTATTAGCAAATGTAGCAGCACTGGAGACACATGAATTAAGTTCACTACACGATTTGACTGTAGGATCAAGGACGAAGGAGGTGCGTTTTCACTTAAATCCGCAGTATATGTAATGCCAAGCCAGTAAGGAGCTCCCTTCTAGAGGCAAGCTCTGCGATAAAGACTGCACAGTGAGGCCAAAGGATCTGTTATATATTAACAGTGTAAGAACAACAACTTAAACGCACCTGAAAATAACATAACTTCAATGGCAAAAGTTTAGGTTTTTGTTTGCGAAAAGGGAAGAATTGTTGGGCTTCAAAGGAAATTATTGTTACCTACAAAATTAACCTTAGCAGTAGTCATATGCTGAAACCCCTAACAGAAGATGGAAGTAACACATACAAAATGGGAATGGAGATTATAAACTGAAAGATACTGAGTTTTTAAACATTTTATAAGAAATTTTCCCTGAATGCCATATATGATTGGACAAAAGCCAGAAATCGGTGATGAGAGACAATAGGATTACAACGTTCATTCTGCTGGGACTGACCGATGACCCTGAGCTGCAGGTTCTGATGTTCATCTTTCTCCTTCTCACCTACATGCTGAGTGTAACCGGGAACCTGACCATCATCACATTCACCTTTGTGGATTCTCACCTGAAAACACCGATGTTCTTTGTCTTTAAAACTTTTGTGGATTCTCAACTGAAAGTACCTATGTACTTTTTAAAAACTTGTCCTTTATAGAAATATCATTTACCTATGCTTGTATTCCTGCATACTTGTATACCATAGTAACTGGTGACAAGGTCATTACGTATAATACCTCTATGATCCAAGTGTGTTTTACCAATCTCTGTGCAATAACAGAGTTTTTCCTCTTGGCCGCCATTGTCCTCCCATCTCTATCTGGTCATCTACAAACCTTTGCATCACATGATCACCATATACTGCAGAGTCTGTAGGATTCTCATTTTCTGTTATTAAGTAACAGGTTTATCTATAATAAGACCACCTGGTAGCCTTGATTTAAATATAGAATTATGTGACTCTAATGTGCTGGATCAATTTGCCTGTGAAGGAATTTCCCCTTGTGAAAACCACATGCTCAGACATGGTTCATGGAACAGTGAACATTTGTGCTCTGCTGACCCTAAACATGACTCTTACTACTGTATTTCTGTCATATGTAGTACCATCAAGACAGTATTTATATGCCCTTCTGATAGCAAAAGGAAAAAAACCTTTTCAACCTGTTCTTGCCACATGGTTGTAGTTTCTATTGCCTATGCTATGTGTATTATTATTTATATGAATCTTTTAACAAAGAAAGAGGTGATTGTTAAAAAAAGTTGTTTCACTCTTCATTTCTTCTATTTATCCTACTTTAAATCCATTCATTTATACCCCAAGGAAACAACCAAGTTTTAAAAGCCTTCACGGACTAAATCAAAAGACTTACATGTCTCTCAACTATTAAAAGAAAAAATTTTTTGAAAAAGTTGATAGATCTGATTTATAAAACCATTAACTCAATCTAAATATCATCGATAATTTCTAAAGTGACTTCTCATGTTAAAATACATATTTAACATATTTAAAAGAATAAAATATGAACGGGGGTGAAACAAAAATAAGGTTCTCTCATGACTTAATTAGCAAATGTCTGAGCTAAGCTAATCTTATGGGTCCTTTTTGACATTAACCAACATTTCTAAGTATGAAATAACCTTTTTTCTAGAAAGTTAGTTCATGGAGATTTTTGATAGAATGGTTAATGATAATGAAAAATGGAGAACATTAAAAACATAATTCAAGGATTGATTTAATGCAGGGTAAATAACCAAATGAATAGTTTTCCTAATAGTTTAAAATTAACAAGAACATAAATGTGTATTTTGTAATACATTAAGATATATTTAAATATATAAGAGCATATTTTTGCATCCAGTTAAAAGATGTAGTTACAAATACATATGTATGGATGAGTAATGGTAATAATAGTATATTTGGAGAAATTAAAAGTTGGAAATATAAGGTTGTAATGGGAAAAATCTCTTATATGACTATATAAATTTTTCTTTTGCATATCTGAGTAAAATTATACAATGATAATAAATAATTCTATATTATAATAAAATGAATAACTATACTGCCATTATAAGGAATGTAAAATCTTCAAGTTCTTTAGTAGATCTATGATTCTTTTAGATTAACTATGTAATTTAAATAATATACTGTCTTCCTTCCCATGTGTCTGATACTACCGTATGTCCTGCTGTCTCCAAGGACACAGTTACCCTGAAGCTTATTTCACTTGAGCGGTGCCAAATTTTATTACTCAGAAAGTGCATTCACGTCTCTTGAATGTACTCACCAGGGATGCTTTATATATTTTCACTTTGAGGCAAGTTCAGCTGCATTTGTTTTACAAAGGGCTCTACTTGACATTGTAAAAGTATTTCTTGCTCTCATGATTTTTTTTTTACATTATTGTCTCCTTCAACAATAGATAGAATCCCTGATATTTCCCATTCCTTAGAGTAATTTATTTTTTATTCTATGATGGAGCCAGAAGAATCTACTAGTGGGCTGATAATTGCCCTACACCTTTTGTGACAGCCTGTCCACTTTGTTGGGGTTGAAAATTGCTGGGAGTACCATTCATTGCTGAACCTGTGAGAGATTATAAAGACATGAAACTTTTTATAAAACTATTACTTTCACCATTTCAGTCTTAATATTGCTATGCTTCAAAACTAACAAAAATTCTTATTTACTAACAGACAAGTAAGTATAACAGTTTGTCTCTTTGATTACAAATCCCTTAGTAGGATGTAGGCCATATTTTTTTGTGGAAATTGGAATGGAATTGCAGGATAGTTGATACTTTACTATGTGCCTTAGATATGAAATATCACTTTTTGGAATGAAGTTTTCTTATATTGATCAATGCCATGGTTTACAAGGGTTTTATGAATAGTATGTACAATTTGAATCTGATTTAATTTAAGAAATATCAATGGAAACTCAACAGTGAAATATCTTTGTATGTCCAAAAGTATATAAACATGACACGGTACTCCTGACTCCAAAAGAAAACTATAGTGAATGAGATGGAAAGAACTTAGTACAGGTCCCTGTGTCCATTTTGAACATTGATTGAAAGAGAGAATTACAGAAATCAGGTTAAACCTGCATAATAACGTTTCTTTAAGAAAATCTCATGTACACTGACCTATTGATGAGAGTAGAACTGGCCCTGTGGGTTTCTTAGACTATGATTTTATTATGATAGTAAACAGTCTCATTGTTCTCCCTCTGAATAACTTAGAGATTCAAATCACTGACCTTGTAGTTAGCAGTTAAATACATAACCTACGATTTCATCAAGACTCATATTAACTTTATTATATTTTAAATTGTTAACTCAATTTCACCCATCAGCCCAATTACCAACAACGATAATGTATTGGGAGAAAAAAAGATATATTTGGAAGGCTGAACAATGCACACAGTCTAAAGAACTGAGTAAGGTTCCACGGTGATGAACATGTTACCTGAGAAACTCAGAAAATTATTAGAGGCAAAAGAGGCTCCCAAAACATATTCCTTCTACATTTCCATGTGATATTCTGTGTTTTATACAAGTATCACACATTACTTTGTATATTTACTTGCGCTACTATGCCCCCCACCAAGTGTTTTTTAAGCACCATGCTCATTTCTTCACGTTACTATAAATAACACTGCAAATCACACTGATAAAGTGTTGAAGGAGGGCATAAGAGGGACGAGGGAGCAATTGCAGTTGGCAAAAAAACATAGGCACAAGCTATTGGACTAAGTTATAATCAATCAGTAATATTTAAATTAGAGGTTAAACTCAATTTGACTATTTAAAGTTTCAGATAAATTATGCACTCTTCCTTACCTCAGTAACACTGTGAATAGGGGAAATATTAATAGTTAATTCTGCCTTTTTCTCCTTAAGGACACAAGACATTACATAATAAAACAAATAAATTTGGTGCACAAGGGAAACATTTTCTATTCACTGATATGAGAAAACTTTAAGCCTTGAGGTATTATCTATACAATGGAAACTTTTAAATACCTTATGCTATATAAATTAATGGTTGAAGTGTAAAAGATATCTGTAGAGAAGTTTATCAAAAATTAAAATCAATAGGTGTTTAACTTATGGATTATTTATCTATTAGTGGGAAGAAGCTGAAAAAAACAGAAATAGAAATAATCTGTTTGAATGGAAGATCAGAGAGAAAAGCAAAGGCAGTCATCATTTTGCCAGTAATGAATTAATGTATATAAAAAGCACATAAGCAGAAACAAAAAACTAGATTGTATTTGGTGGAGCAGCAGGGGTTATTCTTGTTCACAAAAATAAATACATTGACCTACACGCAAAGCTAAATGAAATATTTTTTCAGAATAAAGACTTCAAGCTTTGCTTCAGAGTTTGTATAGTAAACTCAAGTTATCTATTGTATATTATTGTTTGTTCGTTGATATCATAACATGGATTTCAACTCATATCAGTCCATTTTCTTCAGAATCTTCCACTCTGTCCTCGAGCCTCTACCAAGTATGATGTGCTTCTTCAGGCATTGCCCTCTCCTCGTAACATGCCCCAAGTTCATGAGACAAGTTGGCCTCAGCATTCTGGCTGTACATCTTCAAAGACAATATCACAGATGCAAAAGTGGTTTTGATTGTTCCTAGGCCATTCTAGTAGTTTACTATGCATTTGTATTGTTTCAATTCAAATATTTAAAGACTCAAATATCAAGAAAAAATGACAGCAATCGTGAAATTTTATGATCTAATTTATCAATAGTGGTGAATTATTGAGAGCTGAATGAACTTATTAATACTTGTAAAAAATAACCTTTCAGTTGTCCGCTATAACTACATGGAAAATCTGAATCAAAGGAGGGAATAAGACTTTTACAACAATAAAATAAAATAAAAGTCCATATTGTAACTTTTCTGAATATTTAAGAATTTTTCTCTGAATATCACATACAGATTGGCCAGAAGTCAAAGGTCAGTGATGAAAAATGGCACAGTGACAACGTTCATTCTGCTGGGACTGACCGATGACCCTGAGCTGCAGGTTCTGATGTTCATCTTTCTCCTTCTCACCTACATGCTGAGTGTAACCGGGAACCTGACCATCATCACACTCACCTTTGTGGATTCTCACCTGAAAACACCGATGTACTTTTTCTTAAAAAACTTCTCCTTTTTGGAAATCTCCTTCACCTCTGCTTGTATCCCTAGATACTTGTATAGCATAGCAACGGGGGACAAGGTCATTACCTATAATGCCTGTATTATTGAAGTGTTTTTTACCTACCTCTGTGCAGTCACAGAGTTTTTCCTCTTGGCCGCCATGTCCTATGACCGCTACGTGGCCATCTGCAAGCCTTTACATTATGTGACCATCATGAGCAGCAGAGTCTGTTGGGTTCTCATTGTCTGTTGTTGGCTGTCTGGTTTATCCGTAATAATTCCACCACTCATCTTGGTTTTAAAATTGGAATTCTGTGACTCTAATATCCTTGACCATTTTCTCTGTGATGCATTTCCCCTTGTGAAAAT
>NW_022103898.1:78691585-78693452 GCF_000313985.2 Echinops telfairi | reverse complement strand
GAATGAACTGTTTTTTAAATGGAATTAACTTCATAATATTAAAAATTAGATATTATAAAATCATTACTGCTATAAAGATGAAATTCCTTTCTTCTATTTTTTTACTCACATTTCACCTTGGATATCTAAACACATGAAATAAGAGTAACCTTATGTACAGGGTTTACAAAGAATGGATAATAGCATATTTTACAATGAGAAAAAAATTGAGAATGATAATAAAAACACTTTTAATATTGAGAAAATGAATGATTAGGAAAATCTGAAATGGTAAACTTACAAATGTTTTATTGCTGATTGAAACGTAATGAATATATTTTAGAATCTAGAAATCTATAAATATAAGGTGTCATGAAGATGTAACTAAAAATAGAGCAATAATCTGTAAATTAATTTACAGAGACTCAGAATGGCAGATGGAATATAAGAGAGGGCATGAATGGGTTGCTCTGTGGCTCCCAGGAATTTAGGATCAAAGGCTCAAAATCAATGTGGTAACAACACTTGGAAAGACACTATAGCATAAAGTCAAAGCTATTGAATTATTGCACCCTTAATGAAAATTTATATTACATCTTTCATCCTTTAAACAAATATGCACTTTTTTCCTGAAAAATATTATCTGCTTCTTTTCTTCAAAGGGAGAATATTATCAAGTGCATTCAATACATATAGCACAGTGAAACTATTATAATCCAAATAATGTCATACAAGTCTAAATTAGAAGGTATGAAAGTTCCACGACCACATAAATATAATTATATATTAAATATTCATTTCTACTTAGCGAATTACTATCCAGAATGTAATTAGAATGTGGGCACTTCTTTCTTATGCACACTGTACATGTTCTATGCAGAAATATGGTATACATTATTTGGAATACTGAGAAAAACATTTATTCAGAAGGATTTCTGCCTTTTCATTATTTACAAAAATGTAAATTAGACCCTAAAGAATAACATTTTCTAATAAATGTGAAAGTGGAAGCTGTAGCTTAGTAAAGGTAGAAATGGAATCAATTATTAACCAAAGCCAGTTCTTTGAAAAGTCCAACAGCATAAATATATCTCTTCCTATGATGTGTGATTAAATATTTAAAAAGCAGATACTTCTTTTTAGTTTCACTGGAAATTCTTAGAAATACAAAATGTAGGGGGAAACTATACTTAGTCCTCACTTAGTGAATTTTGTTTTCTGATATTTCATTTGGCTTAATGGTTATCTGGCAGTCATAAACCCTGAAGTGCAAGATGAGTGTAATATTGGCTATGATGTTAACATTCTGTGTCAACTTGACAGGTCCAGGATTCTGAGTAGTTCAGCAGTTATATAACACTGTAACTTGTTAGTTCCAAAATGATGTCATCATCTTCCAATTTGTGATATAATGTGGTCATCTTCCATATCTCATGACACCCATTTTTCCTTGATGATGTTTTTTAGGACCTACTGATATCCATAGATGAAAGTGGTGGCATTTAAGTGATTATAGTGCCTTATTTATTTATGTTTTTAAAAAATCACTTTATTGAGGGTTCATAGAGCTCTTATTGCAGTGCATATGTACATCCATTGTGTCAAGCACATTTGTACATTTGTTGCCATCATCATTTTCAAAACATCTTCTTTCTACTTGAGCCTTTGGTATAAGCTCCTCATTTTTTGTCCCTCTACCCCCACCCTCCTTCCCTCATGAATGCTTGACAATTTATAAATTATTATTTTTATTTCATGTCTACACAGACTAATGTCTCCTTTCACCCAGTTTTCTCTTGTCCGTTCCCTTGGGAGTGGGTAATATGTTGATCACTGTGATTAGATTTCCCTTTCACCCCATCCTTCCCCTTCCCCTCCTGGTATTGCT
>NW_022103898.1:78689825-78691162 GCF_000313985.2 Echinops telfairi | reverse complement strand
TGGTGTGCTTCTTCCATGTGGTCTTTGTTGCTTTTTAGCTAGATGGCCACTTCTTTATCTTCAAGCCTCTATAATGTCCGCCTCTTTATCTTCAAGTCTTTAGGTCCCCAGATGCTGTATCTTTTGATAGCTGGGCGCCATCAGCTCTCTTTACCACATTTGCTTGTGCACCCATTTTGTCTTTAGCAATTGTGTCAGAGAAAGTGAACATCACAGAGTGACGGGTTAGTAGAACAAAATGTTTCTCTGTTGAGGGGATACTTGAGTGGAGGCCCAATGTCCATCTGCTACCTTTGTACTTAACATATAAATATATGGACATAGTTTTATTCCCATATCATTGTATATAAATGTATTTACATATATACATTCTTGTAATTAGACCTCGGTAAATGCCCATGCCTCCTCCTACTACTTGCCTCTATTTCATTTTATATTGCTTTATTTTTTGAAGTGAAATTATGTCACCATAGAATATCATCTGGCATCATTCATAACTAAATTGGCAATATTTTTTTTAATTAGTGGTATAACAATTACTAGTATGCTTTCCAATTGATGGTGCCTTAAAACTGATTAAGTATGGCACATTCTTTCTTCTCCTAGGGATATTTTTACATATACATAAGAGTCAGTAAATTCAGTGGTAAACTGTTTCAATTAATAGGAGAATTTTCTTTCTGACTGAATGAATAGCAACTATTTAGAGGCTCTTTATAATAGCAGAAGGATAGATATCAATGAGCAAATATCACTATCACAAAAGTTATAGAAATTAATTTCCAAGAGAATTAATTAAACTTAAAAGGCTCATATTTGTAAAAAAAAATTTAAAGTTAATATATAATATAATTTAAGCCAAAGAATGGCATTTGCTATGGTAAAATAAGAATGTTAATATATGTATATTTATTTGCACATAGATATGGACTTATATAGTGTAGAAATATTATCTTTTACATTCATTAAGTTTTATTCACATATATATTCTCTGAGGATATAAATTAAAACTAATAATTTACAAGAGAATTAATAAAATGTAAAAGGCAGACACACATATTAAAAAGTAGAGATATAACAGAGTAGAGGAGGAAGAACAAGATGGCAAACAAATAATACCCATTGGATGGATTCAGGAGAGACCAGCACAGAGAGTCAACAGAGAAGGATAGTTCTAGCAGTGTAATTAGCAACATAAAAATATATAGACACATGAGGAGGCCCAATGTCCACCTGCCACCCTACTACCAAACCAATAATTATTGCACTTAGGTCCGTTCCCCCCTTAATCTTAAATATATTTACATATGTACATGTCTGTATTTAGGCTTGTATGT
>NW_022103898.1:78686431-78687860 GCF_000313985.2 Echinops telfairi | reverse complement strand
AACCAACCACACTTAAATGAAATGCCTGAAGTCAAACAGCTTATGGAATTACCAAAAAAAAATCACTTAAAATAACGATGACTGCATTCCTACAACAGATGAAAAGAGTCGGAGCGGAAAGTGAAAAAAGAGAAAAGCTAAAAGTCTCACTACATGCTATACAAGAAAAACCCCAAAAAGGGAAAAGAAGAAGTCAAACACTAAAATAGCAGAATTATACAATACTATAAAAGAATAGAGAAACAAATAGAACCCCAAATTAGTGATCTTGAAGGTAAATCTATAAACTCCAATCTGGAGTGCTGGGGGGAGAAAATAGAAAGAAACACAGACTGAGAAAAGCTTGAGGACAATGTGATGCACAATCAAGGGGAACAACCTATGCTGTATAGTGATTTCAGAAGAGGAAGAAACAAAATAGTCCACACAGAATAATCATAGGACTACTGGAAGAAAGTATTCCTCAATACCTAAAGGATGAACAGTTTTCCAGGAAGCCAATAAAACTCCAATCAGGAGAGACCCCCAAAGGAAAACTCCCAGCATTCTGTAGTCAAGCTAACATCAATGACAAGGAAAAAATTCGAAGAGTAGCCAGAAAAAACCCCAATTACATACACAAGGTCAGGAATGATAATAACCTAGGATTTCTCAGCAGAAATTATGCAGGCAAGAAGACAATCGAGCTACATTTCCGGTCACCCTAGAATCTTATACCCAGCAAAAATATCACCTAAATATAATGGAGAAATAAAAGTATTCCAAGACAAGGAGATAGTAAAGTAATTAACAAAAAGAAAATCACCACTATATAAGATACTCAATGAAGTACTATGACTCCAAAATCTACAACAACGCCCAAACCTGTAACCAACATACAAGACAATTCCTCACAAAAATTCCTCAGAGAAATTTCCAAAGGAAGTAATCCAGGAAGAACAAAGAAACTAAGCACACAAACTAATATACAAACACATTGTCTCACAATATGCACCAATATAAACCAAAATGACAGTTACAAATGCATACATATCAGTAATCTAACTGAATGGTTATGGACTAAAAGCACCAGTAAAGGGACAGAGAATAGCAGAATGGATAAGGAAAAAAAAATCCGTCAATATGCTGCTTACAAGAAGTACACATAAAAAATACAGACATGAAAATATTAAAGATCAGAGACTGGACAAGACCATATCAAGCAATCAGCAACTAAAAGAAAATATGGGTTAGCAACATTAATCTTTGAGAAAATAGACTTCAAGGCAAAATGTAATAATAGACAAAAACAGACAGTACAAAATGATCAAGGGATCAATAGCCCAAGAAGACATAACTATAATAAACATATATGCACCCTTTGAAAGGCCCTTGAAATACATCAATCAAATCCTCATACAATTGAAAATAAGAGATAGATACCTTGATA
>NW_022103898.1:78683892-78684938 GCF_000313985.2 Echinops telfairi | reverse complement strand
ATCAGATTTATAGACTTGAATTGGACTAGGCTAGAATGTGTTCTTGATATATAATTACTTTTTTATCTAAAACTCTTTCTTACACATATATGAGTGTCACTGGATTTGTTTCTCTAGTCAACCTGGCCGAATACAACTATGATCAATGGGATTAATTTCAGGAATGAAGGTTCAGTTCAATATTTAATAAAACAATCAATGTAATCTACCACATAAGCAAGGCAAATGATTAAAAACCACATGATCAATGGATGCAAAAAAGGCATTTGAAAATATTTTATACACATTTTTTATGAAAACACTCAATACAATAGGAATAGTAGGAAATTCCTTAACATAATAAAAGCCATATATAAAAAAAAAATCAACCACCAACATCATGTTCAATGGGGAAAAGCTTGAAACAATTCCACTGAACACAGGGCCCAGACAAGGATGTCCTCTATCACTATTCTTATTCAAGATCATGCTGAAAGTCTTAGCTAGAGCCATCAGGAAACAAAAAGAAAGAAAGCAAATACTAATAGGTAAAGAAGAATTAAGGTCTCGTTATTTGCAGATGCTAAATATAGAAAATCCAAAAGTCCATAAAAGTCTACTGGAAACAATTGAGGAACTAAACAAGGCATAAGAATACAAAATTAACAACCAGAAATCAATCAGATTTCTGTTTAATATTGATAAGCTACAAAAAATGCATTAAGGAAAACAATACCATTTATAATAACCACACAAAAGTTGTAATACTTTGGAATAAATTTAACTAAAGACACAAAAGACCTATACAGAGAAAACTCCAGAACTTTAACACAGAAACCAAAAAAGATTTAATAAATGGAAGAACGTCCCGTGTGCATGGATAGGCAGGCTTATTACTGTGAAAATATTAATACTACCTAAAACAATCTACAGATAAAATGCAATCCAAATCCAACGCCCAAATACATATATACCTATAATACCTATATACATATAATTCCTCTGTGATCCAAGTGTGCTTTACCAACCTCTGTGCAATAAGAGAGTTTTTCCTACTGGCTGCCATG
>NW_022103898.1:78680678-78681879 GCF_000313985.2 Echinops telfairi | reverse complement strand
TCTGATTTAATATAAGAAATATCAACAGAAACTCTAGCTATATATTCAAGTAAATTAACAACAGTGAAATATCTTTGTATGTCCAAAAGTATATAAACATGACCCGGTACCCTTACTCCAAAAGAAAACTATAGTGAATGAGATGGAAAGAACTTGGTACAGGTCTCTGTGTGCATTTTGAACATTGATTGAAAGAGAGAATAACAGAAATCAGGTTAAACCTCCGTGATAATGTTTCTTTAAGAAAATCTTATGTACACTGACCCTATAGATAAGGGTAGAACTGGCCCTGTGGGGTTCTTAGACTATAATTTTATTATGATAGTAAATAGTCTAATTGTTCTCCCTCTGAATAACTTAGAGATTCAAGTCACTGATCTTGTGGTTAGCAGTTAAACACATAACCTACGATTTCATCAGGACACATATTAAATTTATGATATCTTAAATTGTTAACTCAATTTCACCCATCAGCCCAATTACCAACAACGATAATATCTTGGGAGAAAAAAAGAGAGATATTTGGATGGCTGAACAATACACATAGTGTAAAGAACTGAGTAAGGTTCCACAATGATGAACATGTTACCTGAGAAACCCGGAAAATTATTAGAGGCAAAAGAGGCTCCCCAAAAAATATCCCCTCTACATTTCCATGTGATATTCTGTGTTTTATACAAATATCACACATTACTCTGTATATTTTCTTGCCAACTACTCCCTCCTACAAGTATTTTTCTAAGCACCATGCTCATTTCTTCACATTACTATAAATAATTTGCAAAGCACACTGATAAAGTGTGGAAGGAGGGCATGAGAAGGGCGAGGGAGTAGTTACAGTTGACAAATAAACATAGGCGCAAGCTATTGGACTAAATTATAATCAATCAGTAATATTTAAATGAGAGATTAAATTCAATTTGACTACTTAAACTTTCAGATAAATTATGAACTTCTTCATTACCTCAGTAACACTGTGAATAGGGAAAGTATTAATAGCTAATTCTGCCTTTTTCTCATTAAGGACACAAGGCATTACTTAATGAAATGAAACTGCTCATAAAACAAATAAATTTAGTGCATAAGGGAAGCATTTTCTATTCACAGATATCAGAAAAACTCAAGCCTTGAGGTATTAGCTGTAAAAAAGAAATATTAAAATCCCTTATGCTATATGAATTAAGGCTTGAAGCGTGAGAGA
>NW_022103898.1:78677523-78678698 GCF_000313985.2 Echinops telfairi | reverse complement strand
TTAATTTTCCTTACAGTAGCTACATGTAAACAGATTTGTCATGAACTTTTTTTTAATGGAATTAACTTCATAATATTAAAAATTAGACATAATAAAATCATTGCTTCTATAAGATACAATACTTTCATTTATTTCACTTACATATCCCCTTTGGTAACTGAACACATGAAATAAGAGTAACCTTATGTACAAGCTTTAAAAAGAATGGATAATTGCATACTTAAAAATGTGAAAAAAATTTAGAAAGATAATAAAAACACTTTCGGTATTGATAAAATGTAGGAAAAGAAAAATATGAAATGGTGAATTTACGAAGGTTGTAATGCCGATTGAAATTAATAAAATATATTTTGGAATCTAGAAAGCTATAAATTGAAGGTGTCATGAAGATGTCCCTAAAAATAGAGCAATAATCTGTAAATTAATTGACGGATACTCAGGAATGGTAGCTGGAATATAAGAGAGGGCATGGATGGGTTGCAATGTGGCTTCCAGGAATTTAGGATTAAAGGCTCAAAATCAATATGGTAAAAGCACTTGTAATGACACAATAGCATAAAGTCAAAGCTATCAAATTATTGCACTCTTAATGAAAATTTCTATTATAATCTTTGTTCTTTAAACAAATATTCATTCTCTTCCTGAAAAATATTATCTGCTGCTTTTCTTCAAAGGGAGAATATTATCAAGTTTATTCAAACATACAGCACAATGAAACTATTATAATCTAAATAATGTCATACAAGTCTAAATTAGAAGGTATGAAAGTTGTAAGACCACCTAAATATAAGTAATTGTACATTAAATATTTACTTCTAATTAACTAATTACTATCCAGAACATAATAAAAATGTGGGCACTTGTTTCTTATGCACACTGTGCCTATTATATGCAGAAATATAGTATACACTGTTTCCCCTAAAGTAAGACATCCCCACAAAATAAGACCTACTTACAGTTTTGCCTCTCCCTGAAATATAAGGCATCCCCCCAAAACAAGACCTTCCTGAAAATAAGCCCCTCCAAAGCTACCATAACTCTAGACTCTGGACTGTAGTGGTGGGCGCCGCCACACAGCTCACTGTTGGCCACAGCTCAGCCGGAGCAGACAGGAAGTGTGAGGTCTCTTTTAAAAAAAAATAAATGTGTCTTATTCTTCATAGAAAAATAAGACA
>NW_022103898.1:78664095-78676436 GCF_000313985.2 Echinops telfairi | reverse complement strand
TCCCTCATGAATGCTTGATAATTTATAAATTATTATTTCATGTCCACACCAACTAATGTCTCCTTTCCCCCACTTTTCTCTCCATCCCCCTAGGAGAGGGTTATATGTAGAGTACTGTGATTAGTTCTCCCTTTCTCCCCCCAACTTCACCTTACCCTCCTGGTATTGCTACTCACATTTTGGTCCTGAGGGGTTTATCTGTCCTGGATTCTCTGTGTTTACAGCTCCTATCTGTACCAGGGTTCATACTCTGGTCTTGTAGGATTTGCAAGGAAGAATTAGGGACCTGATAGATTGGGGAAAGAAGCATTAAAGAACTAGAGGAAAGTTGTATGTTTCATCAGCACTATACTGCATGCTGACTGACTCGTCTCTTCTGTGTGACCCTTCTGAAAGGGATGTCCAATTTACTACCGTTGGGCTTTGGGTCTTTACTCTGCCTCCCCCCTCATCCACATTGATATGATTTTTGTTTCGTTTTGTTTTGTTTTGGGTCTTTGATGCCTGATACCTAATCCCAATGACAACTCATGATCCCACAGGCTAGTGTACTTCTGTTATGTGGGCTTTGTTGCTTCTTGCCTAGATGATCACTTCTTTATCTTCAAGCCTCTAAGATGGCCACTTCTTTATCTTCAAGCCTTTAAGACCCCAGATGCTATATCTTTTGATAGCTGGACACTATTAGCTTTCTTTACCACATTTTCTTATGAACCCATTTTGTTTTTAGCGATTGTGTCAGGAAAAATGAACATAACAGAGTGCCGGTTTAGTAGAAAAAACTGTTACTGCATTGAGGGTACACTTGATCAGAGGCCCAATGTCCATCTGATATCTTTGTACTTAACATATAAATATATGTACATAGTTCTATTCCCACATCATTGTATATAAATATATTTACACATATACATGCTTATAATTAGACCTCTATAAATGCCCTTGCTTCCTAGTACTTTCCTCTATTTCATTTTATAGTGGATTATTTTTTGAAGTGAAGCTATGTCATCACAGAATATCATCTGGCATCATTCATAACTAAATGGGCAATATTATTTTTTTAATTAGTGGTATATCAATTAATAGTAGTTTTTCCAATTGATGGTGCCTTAAAACTGATTGAGTGAGGCACATTCTTTCTTCTCCTGAGGATATTTTTACATATTCATAAAATTCAGGAATTTCAATAGGCAACTTTCAATTAATAGGAGAATGTTACATCTGACTGAACAAATAGCAAATATTTAGAGTCTATTTAAAATAGCAGCAGCATGGATATCAATAAGCAAATATTGCTCTCATAAAAGTTATAAACATTATTTTCCAAGAGAATTAATTAAACTTAAAAGGTGCATATTTTTTTTAAAATAGAAATATTTAAAGTTAATATATAATATAATTTAAACCAAAGAATGGCAATCCCTATGGTAAAATAAGAATGTTAAAATATATATATTTATTTGCATGTATATATGGAGTTATATGTTGTAGAAATATTATCTTTTACATTCATCAAATTGTATTCACATATATATTCACTAAGGATATAAAAGAAAACTTATAATTTACAAGATAATTAATCATGTAAAAGGCAGAGAACACATATTAAAAAGTAGAGATATAACTGAGTAGAAGAAGGAAGAATAAGATGGCAAACAAATAATACCCATTGGGTGGATTCAGCAGAGATCAGCACAGAGAGGCAACAGAGAAGGATATATTATACTTCCAACAGTGTAATTAGCACATAAAGATATATAGACATATGCTTATTAAAATAAAAGAGCAGCAATGACTGCTGGTAGATTCCACTTTGTCATTGCCCTTGGCACAAGCTGAAGGAAAACAGCTCCCTAACTTTTGTGAATGATTTTATCAGGTCCAGAAGCTAGATAGGGTGGCTGACTGGCTGAATTTCAGGGTCTTAGCTCTGCATGATCAGCCTGTGGTAGATATACACACCGATTGGCTTGCCTTACCATTCAACCCCAGGGATCTCAGTTGTACTCCATTACAAAAGTACCTCCCTGATTGCAGAGATTACACAGGCTACAGAACTGTGTGAGGATAACTTTCTGGAGAAGCCTGGAGTGGACATAAACAGTAAATACATTAACTCTCTCCATAAGCTGAGAGAGCTCCAGCCTTACTCAGCAAAACTAATCCTCATACCTGAAGATATCAGTAAACACACTTGCATAGAAACAGACAGAAATAATTGACAACCAACCAGACTTAAATGAAATGCCTGAAGTCAAACAGTTTATGGAATTACCAGAAACAGAACTTAAAATAATGCTGACTGCACTCCTACAACAGATGAAGAAAGAGTTTGAGGGGAAAGTGAAAAAAGAGAAAAACTAAAAACCTCACCACATGCTGTACAAGAAAAACTCCAAACAGTAAAAAGAAAAAGTCAAAGACTACAATAGTGGAATTATACAATACTATAAAAGAATAGAAAAACAAATAGAACCCCAAATTAGTGATCTTGAAGATACATCTATAAACTCCAATCTGGAGTGCTGGAGGGAGACAATAGAAAGAAACACAGACTGAGAAAAGCTTGAGGACAATGTGGTGCACAATCAAGAGGAACAACCTATGTTGTATAGTGATTCCAGAAGAGGAAGAAACAAAATAATCCACATATAATAATCATAGGACTACTGGAAGAAAATATTTCTCAATACCTAAAGGATCAACAGATAGTTTTCCAGGAAGCCAATAAAACTCCAATCAGGAGAGACCTCAAAGGAAATCTCCCAGCGTTTTGTAGTCAAGCAAACATCAATGAGAAGGAAAAAATTCTAAGAGTAGCCAGAGGGAAAAAAAAGCCCAATTACATACACAAGGTCAGGAATGATAATAACCTAAGATTTCTCAGCAGAAATTATGCAGGCAAGAAGACAATGGAGCTACATTTCCTGTCACCCTAGAATCTTATACCCAGCAAAAATATCACCTAAATATAATGGAGAAATAAAAGTATTCCAAGACAAGGAGATAGTAAAGTAATTCACAAAAAGAAAATCACCACTACATAAGATACTCAATGAAGTACTATGGCCCCCAAATCTACAACAACACCCAAACCTGTAACCAACATACAAGATAATTCCTCACAAAAACCACTACACTCAGAGAAATTACCACAGGAAGTATTACAGGAAGAACCAAGAAACTAAACATACAAACTAATATGCAAACACATTCTCTCACAACACACACCAATATAAACCAAAATGGCAGTTACAAATACATCCTTATCAATAATCTTACTGAATGTTAATGGACTGAAAGCACCAGTAAAGAGACAGAGAATAACAGAATGGGTAAGGGAAAAAAATCCGTCAATATGCTGCTTACAAGAAGCACACCTAACAAATACAGATATAACCATATAAAGATCAGAGACTGGACAAGACCATATCAAGCAAGCAGCAACTAAAAGAAAATGTAACACATAACACAACTTCAAGAAGGTGATGCCCCAATGACAAAACATATCTGAGATAAACCTTAATATGAACAAACAAACATTAAGCAAAATACAGAAAATGTTGACCAGATCAGGTCCAGCGAGCATCTGATGAAGAATCAAATGAAAAGATTTTAACTATTTGAGTAAGGTTTATCCCTTTGATATTCTATACTCATCTCTGCAATGCACTCTCTTCAGTTACCCCTTTCATCTCATCCTTTCACTAAGAATAAAGGGAGATCACTGGAGGCTTATTTCCTATGTAGTTCCCACAAATATAGCTTTCATTTATTTATTTATTTAAATCATTTTGTTGGTGGCTCTTACAGCTCTTATAACATTCCATACCTCAATTGTATGCAGTATATTTGTACATATGTTGCCATCATAGTTTCTAAAACATTTTCTACTAGAGTCCCTGGTAGGAGCTCTTCTTTTTTCCCCTCCCTCACCCACTAAATATATCTTTTAATTGTGCATTTGATAAGCTTGTTTTTTTCATTTTGCAAGCATCTAGGTCCCGTAGATTTTGCCATATGTTAAGCATGTATGTATTTGGAAGCATCAAGAATTTATTGAAGGCTTTTTATAATGTTAAAAGAAAGGGACTGAGCACAATATGAAGGAAAAATGTATAATATTTTAAAAATAAGTTGATGTTAGAGGAAATTAGAGGAAATTTCCAGCAAGATGAAAGAGTAGGTAGGGAATCTACACAGAATCTATACAAAAATAATTGGAAAGACAACTGGAAATGTTGTCATTGATCATACTGGAAATCTAGGCTTCATAAAAATCAGATAGGGAAGTGGACTGAATATTGACTAGGAGCATAAACTAAAGAGAAGCCGGGAGATTGGAAAGAGATGGAAAGGGTAACTTGTCAGTTGACCTGACACAGTGTGGCTATGTGGAACATTCGATCCAGATAGCAACATGGCAATCAAGGCTACTTGCCCAGGACCAGAATAAGCACTCTGATAGGTGATTGTCCATCAGAAAGATATGCCCTCTCCTTGTTCTCCAAAATGTCCTGGAAACTACAAGCATGATCAGCTCCTACATTCATCCAATCAATATGAATGACAACCACTCGGCATAGCCCCTGTTTTGCATGACTTTGGAGTCAGATTCTCATGTATCACCCACACATCTGCATGACTCTACTTCATTAGACTAGAACATGTGCTGTTACAGACATGTGGCCTAATACCACCAACTCCAGGAAGACCAAACAAACAAACAAACCAAATTCCCTGCCATTGACTCAAGGATGACTGATAGTGACTTCATTGGGTTTCAGAGGCTGTAACTGATCCTGGGGAGCTGCTGGACCATGCAGATTACAACCCCAGGTGTGACCACTAAACCACCAGGTGTGACCACTAAACCCCTTAGTCAGACAACAACTGCTTCTATAGCAAGCTTCTCAGCACTTGCTACACTATACACCCGAAAGAGTTTCTTCCAGTAACAACCACCCTGACTGAAGCCACCCTCTGAATTGGCATGAAAACTATCGCCAGTTCAGTTTCTCTGATCCTAGATACCAATGAGACTGGCAGCATTTGATGTCCCTCCCATGTCATCTTAACCGCTATGAGCTGCTGGACTTGCAAGGGGCACCTTTCATTATTGAGTGCCCTGTACCCTACTTTTCCTCTGTAAGTGCAATACATCCCCCCTGGAGCCTTCTTTTTATTAACCCCCTTTTTGTCTTTCCCTTTCCTTGTTTTGTTTGCTTTATTCCTCTCGCTCTCTTTTCTTTAGTGCTGTTTCACTTTTCATTTTTCTCTATCCTTCTTTTTCTCTTAGTTTTATTTCCCATTCTCTATTTTCTATGAGAATTATTCTCCCTGTATACCTTTGTTTACTGTGATTCTTTCTGTCTTTTAGCATCACCAGAGCAGTAAGAGACAGCTGTCAAACTCAGACAAATGCACCCTCAACAGCAAAGGGAAACTGTGCACATACTAGAATTTTCTACTATACCTCTTAGGAACACATCTAAATATAAGAGTAAATTAAATAGAAAGACAAAACACCAAACTATCATAGACAAAACACAAATTACAGCTTACCAGTAGAAAGGGGGCAGTGGTGCAGAATTAAATAAATGATTTAAATACAGTACCAGAAATATTACTTGAAAAGAAATGACATTTAGACAACATGAAAAGAAATTCCAAAGAATGATACTTAGACTTCTAGGTGAATATGGCGTCCAGATAACAAGCATGAAGACAAGAACTTTGTTCTTTGAACTGATTAACAAAATTGACAAACTAGCAACTTAACAAAGTAAAAGAAAGCAATCATGAAAAATATCTAGAATTAGAGATGAAAAGGTGACGTCAAACATATATAAATGAAGTTATCAAATAATGAAAGACTGTACTGCAAAATTTTTGATAATCTAGAAGAAATGGGCAAATACCTAGAAGCACACCATCTACTCAAACTAATGTAGACAGAGGCAGAAAACCTGAGCATACCCATAACAAAAGAAGAAATAGAAAAATTAATCACGAAACTTCCAACTAATAAAAGTCCAGGACAAAATGGCTTCACAGGGGAATTCTACCAAGCATTCAGGGAAGAGTATCCATTTATACAAAGACTATTCCAGAATTAGAAACTGACTCCCAAACTCATTCTTTGCAGTGAGTATAACCCTGAAACCAAAAGCAGGCAAAGACTCCATAAAGACTGAACTGCTAACCAATATCTCTATTAGAAGTGAGAAACAAAATTTATCAACAAAATTCAAGCCAATAAAATCAAACAATGTATCAAAAAATAAGTCATCATAACTAAGTGAGCTTCATACCAGGGATGCAAGCATGGTTCAGCATTCAAAAAACAATCAAAGTTGTCTACTACATAGACAAGAGCTACATGATCATATCAATAGATGGGAGGGGGGAGGAGGAGCATTTGCCAATATCCAACACCAATTTCCCATAAAACACTCAATTCAATAGGAATCAAAGGAAAATTCTTCAGCACAATCAAGGCTGTATACAAAAACTCCAATGTCCAACATCACATTCAATGGGGAAAACTTAAAATATTTCCTTTGACAAAGGGCACTGGAAAAGAATGTCCCTTATCATCACTGTTACTGAACATTGTGGTAGAAAGACTTACCCAGAACCACTTTAATGCTTTCTTTGATTTTTTTAAATGAAATATATTGCTCTTAGAGGTAAATAAATGTTATCAAAAGCTTTGCCTCTCCCATCCCTCACTGACATTTAAAGAGTGTCCAGTCATTTTAACTAATCTGTACAAATCAACAACAGGTATTTTGATCTGAAAAGGCAGTTTATACATGTGTAATTTCATTTATTCAAAAACTGCAAGTCAAGTTCACTGCCATCATGTTGATTCTGACTTATGGACAAGCACCCTGTAAGAGGGGGTAGAATTGCCATTGTGTGTTTGTAAAAGTGTAACTCTTTGTGCGAGTAGAAACCCTCATCTTTCTTCCAACCATGTTTCAAATTCTATACCATTGGCTGAGTTAATGACACTATCCATAAAATTGCCTAATGTCCAACAGGGATGATTTATAATATTCTCTATCATAAATGATAATGATGTCTCCATCAGGAACCAAAGGCATATATAAACCATAGATAAATGAATGGATCTTGGGTTTGCATGTAATTGTTGTTGTTTGGTGCCATCAATCAGTTCTGACTCACAGTGTCACCATGCATGACAGAAGGAAACACTGCCACATCCTTTGTCATCCTCAGAATTGTTCCTGTGCCAGAGCCCATTGTTGCAGCCACTGTGTCAATCTACCTCCTTGAGGGCTCTCCTCTTTTTCGCTGCCCCTCTACTTTACCAATCATGATGTCCTCATCCAGGCACTTAATTCTAGCCCTAATATAAAAATAATTAGTTCTTCCTCTGACATGGCCCTGCTGGGTACTTGCCCTCATGAAGAGATCATGTATCCATAGTAGATATGGATGCTATAAGAAAGTCTGGTGAAAAATCAGATGGTGCCTGCCTATCATAAAGAATTACATGTGTGGTCTTAAAGGCTTGTCTTAAAACATGGAGTCATCTAAGTGAGATGTCAACTAAGTTCAAATGGAAGAAGCACAGCAGCCTGTATAATCCAAGGACTATAAATAATAAAATCAAAATCCAAATGAAGGAATGGTATCAGAGTTTAAATTGTGAACATAGCATTTATAAAATGCTATGGATGATAGTGGCAGGCCAATGCCCATTTGATAGGGCACTATGTGGCATAAGCCTCCGTTAATTCTTTTCTGAGCATAGTCCAGGGATACGAATAGCCCCGCCATCAGACAAAAAGCCTTGTAAAGGAGATTATGGCAGATATAGCTCATTCACCACTACCGAGTCAATTCCAGCTTACAGAGACCGTATAGGACAGAGAAGCACTGCCTTGCGGCTTTCTGAGAGTAACTCATTACAGGGGTAGAAAGCCTCATCTTTCTACAAAATGGTAGAAGCAGGTGGTTAAAATGTAACAACTTACCATTTGGTTTCCCTTTTGACTCAATGTTGTTTCAGTTTTAAATATTTTCTGTGTTCTTTTCAATTGAGGCTTTTCTTGGTTTGGTTTTGTTATTGTCGTACACGATTTTTGTTTTTTATCTTTTTTTAAAAATCGTTTTATTGGGGCCTCATAAAACACTTATCACTATCCATCCATCCATCCATGTGTCAAGCACTTTAGTACATTTATTGTCATCATCATTCTCAAAACATTTAATTTCTACTTGAACCCTTGGCATCAGTTCCTCATTTTCCCCTCCCTCCCCATTCCCCACTCCGTTATGAACCATTGCTTATTTATGTTATTATAATTTAATCTTACACTATCTGACATCTCCCTTCACCCACTCTTCTGTTGTCCATCCCCCAGGGAGGAGGTTATATGTAGATCATCATAATCGGTTCCCCCTTTCTACCCCACCTTTGCTGCACCCTCCTGGTATTGCTACTCTCACCACTGGTCGTGAGGGTATCATCCATCCTGGATTCCTTGTGTTTCCAGTTCCTATCTGTACCAGTGTACATCCTCTGGTCTAGCCGGATTTGTAAGGTAGAATTGGGATCATGATAGTGGGGGGAGGAAGCAATTAAGAATTAGAGGAAAGTTGTATGTTTCATCAGTGCTACACTGCACCCTGACTGGCTCGTCTCCTCTCCATGACTCATCTGTAAGGGGATGTCCAGTTGCCCACAAATGGCCTTTGGTTCCCCACTCTGTACTCCCCCTCATTCACAATGATGTGATTTTTGTTCCTTGATGCCTGATACCTGATCCCTTCGACATTTCGTGGCCACACAGGCTGGTGTGCTTTTTCTATGTGGGCTTTGATGCTTCTGTGCTAGATGACTTCTTGTTTACCTTCAAGCCTTTAAGACCCCAGATACTTTATAGGGGCAGTACTGGATTAGTAATTACCTAGGTGCATGGCAAGGGAGGTTGGGGGCAAATAAAAACCTAACAATGAGTACAAGAAAGAAGAAAATGTTCTGAATTTATTTGTAGTGATGATTGCACAACCCTTCTTAAAATGATTGAACTATTAAATTATAGGATATGAGAATTATATGCCACTAAAACTATTAAATAAACTCTTTAGACACTTTCAATGATTAGAGAAAGAATTAGAAAGCTTCAGAAAACATCGAGGAAAGCACACAGAACAAGTGGGGCATTCACAAAAATACTACAAGAACAAAGTGACAAAACAAATGAAAAATTGGAAACCATACAAAACTGGAAAGAGAAATCTAGGATATTATTACTAAGATTTCAGAAAACAGATAATGCAGCGAAAGGTCCAAGGAGTAGAGCTGATTTAGTTTGTGTTGTGCGTGTGTGTGTGTGCCATGTTTCATAATCAGAAAATTCATTAATGACACCTAAATGTAGGTCACCAAGTGACTTTGCTTTTCATGTAATGACATTTTTAGCTACTTAATAAGGCGAAGAAGAAAAAAACCTTATAGTAGCTAATGTAGGATTCCTTTTCTCTGATTCTCTGATTTAGAATACCAGCTCTTCCATCACTGGACGAGTTGAGCTCCTGACATGCTCCAGTATTTGAAGAAAATTTATTTTATTTTCAATGATAAACAAAATCAGACTCTTTTCCGAGGGTTTGTATGAATACGAAGCCCATGGGGAGGAAGTCAACTCAGTTTCTTGAGATGGGAATTACTGCCAGCACTATTTCTGCGGAAGCTGCACCAAAATGTGTTCATAAAACATTATTTTCCCTATTGAAATGTCTAAATAACCCAAAGGAAATCTAAAATAATGACAATCAAGTAAGATAAAATCTGTCTTTTTTAATTATACTTACCATTGTAGAAACTAGATCACATTTTCCTCTATAAAATAAAATTACCTTCAAGAATTATTTATACATTTACCAATATATCCAAGATATATTAGGGAGATGTCATTTATTATACTATAATTTGTCTCCTCTAGATAAATGTTATTGCCTGAGAGTGTTTTAATGGATAGAGTACATGAGTAATTCTTTCTCTGAATTAACATAAAAAAATAAGAAGAGCAACTTTGGCTATACATTAAACTTTCTGTATGTATAGAAATATGTACTCTTCTCATTGCGACCTGAGATGATCTGCCAAAATGGTTTCATACTCTCTTGACCCAGAGAACACCACACAATTATGCACATCAAGGCGGTCGAATCTTCAGGTCCACTTTAAGTGGACAGTGAAACTTCCCAGCCCATCAAGGGGAAGCATATCTGGAAAGCCACCACGTATTTGAAAGATGTCACATTGGAGAAGCAGTGTGTTCTCTTCCAACTTAACAAGGGTGGAGTTGGTGGTTGTGCCCAGGTCAAACAAGTGGGTTTGTTCGCAGGGCCCGTGGCCCAAAAGGTGCACTGAATTTTTACTGCACATGCTTACACATGCAGAGAATAGTGCTGAACTTAGGGCTTTTCTATGTGGATTTTCTGGTAATTGAGCCACATCCAGGAGAAAAAAGCCCCCAAGATGCACCACCGTCCGGACTTTCAGAGCTCATGGTTGGATCAGCCCCTACGTGCCTGAGTTCCCCTGTCACATTGAGATGATCCTGACTACAGAGGAGCAAATTGTTCCTAACAGACGAGGAGGTTGCTCAGAGGGAAAAGATATCCCTGAAGACACTGAAGAAGCAAAAACTTACGGCTTGAGAGGAAATTGGGATGAAACTAAACGTTAAAAAAGGTTAAATATATGTATGTTTGTGTATATTATAATATTTTGGCTGAAACAGCAGAACCTCAAAATGACTCCAGTGTTCATTTTAAACATGTATTTGAAAGAAATAATTAACAGAAAGTAGCATTTTATAAGAAAGCTGTTTATTAGCTTTTATTATACAGTAAGTTGTAATAACCAAGAGCAAAGAAAGGTCATGACTTCAAGAATGAACAAATGCCAAAATTTAAAGAACTTGATAGCATTTCATAGTAACTAACCTACAGGTAGGCACGTGGGGGCCTAGATTAGGGTGATGGTGAAAGAAAAATAGGTCACCTGGGTACAAAGGGTACAAAAAATATATTTGTAGTTCATCATTGTTATAAGAGATATTAACTTCGCTAAGAAGTTTATAAGTTTCAGGTAAACGATGAAATTTTATCAATGCTTCTTCCCAGTCTTGGTTACTGTGAGCAGAGGCAGTCACCGTGAACTCTGCCTCCTCTCGGTAAGGAACACGGTACACGGGTAGGCAACGGAGTGTAACGGCTCATAAAACTAACAAACCAGCAACCAAATGGGCAAGAAAACGTCAAGATACTGAGTGTATACTGGACGCATATGCGTCTCAGTCGCTATAATACACGATTAATGCTTGAGAAAATTAGGTGGAGCAGAGCATCACAAACGCAGAATCTTCAGAGTCTTGTCTTCTGGATTCAATATCGTTCTGATTATTAACAAATGTAGCAGCCCTGGAGACACACGAATTAAGTTCACTGCATGATTTGACTACAACATCAAGGCCGAAGGAGAAGCGTTTTCACTTAAATCCACAGTAAATGTAATGCCAAGCCAATAAGAGCTCCCTTCTAGAGGCAGGCTCTCCGATAAAGTCTGCCCAGTGAGGCCAAAGGATCTGTTATATACTAACAGTGTAAGAACAACAACAATAAACCACCTAAAATCACCTGAGTAAAACATAAATGCAATGGTAAAAGATTAGGATTTCCTTTGTGAAAAGGGAAGAGTTATTGGGCTTCAAAGGATATTATTGTTATCTATAAAATTGACCTTAGCAGTAGTCATATGCTGAAACCCCTAACAGAAGATGGAAGTAACACATACAAAATGGTCATGAAGATTATAAACTGAAATATACTGAATTTTTAAACATTTTATAAGAAATTTTCCCTGAGTGCTACATACAGATTGGACAGAAGCCAGAAATCAGTGATGAGAAATAGTACAATTACAATATTCATTCTGCTGGGCCTGACAGATGGTCCTGAGCTTCGGGTTCTGATTTTCATTTTTCTATTTCTCACCTACATGCTGAGTGTCACTGGGAACCTGACCATCAGCACACTCACGTTTGTGGATTCTCACCTGAAAACAACTATGTACTTTTAAAAAGCTTGTCCTTTATAGAAATATCACTCACCTGTGCTTGTATTCCTAGATACTTGTATAATATAACAACAGGTGACAAAGTCATTACCTATAATACCTTGTGGGGTTAAGGGTAAGAGGGAACCCCACAAAACATCACAGGTTTGGTAGGCGCAATTGTACAGCGATAATAAGTAGAGATTATAGTAAAGTCATAGAGAGCATGAGAGCTAAA
>NW_022103898.1:78659452-78663128 GCF_000313985.2 Echinops telfairi | reverse complement strand
AGGAATTTCCCCTTGTGAAAACCACATGCTCAGACGTGGTTCTTGGGACAGTTAACATCTGGGATCTGCTGACCCTAAACATGACTCTTACTACTGCGTTTCCGTCTCATGTAGTACCATCAAGACAGTATGCATATTCCCTTCTGACAGCAAAGGAAAAAGACCTTTTCAACCTGTTCTTCCCACAGGGTTGTAGTTTCTATCGCAAGAGGTGATTGTTAAAAAAGTTGTTATGCTCTTCATTTCTTCCATTTCTCCTTCTTTGAAGGCATTCATTTAAACCCCGAGGGAACAGCCAAGTTTAAAAAGCTTTCATGGACTCAATCAAAAGACTTACATTTCTATCAACTACTAAAAGAAAAAAAATTTGAAAAAGTTGATAGATCTGATTTATAAAACCATTAACTCTATCTAAAATATCATCGATAATATTTCAAATGACTTAGCATGCTAAAATACATATTTAACATATTTTTTAAAATATGAATAGGGGTGAAACAAAAATAATGTTCTCTAATGATTCAGTTAGCAAATGTCTGATCTAAATTAATCTTGTGGATCCTTTTTTGACATGAACCAACATTTTTAAGTATGAAATAACATTTTTTCTAGAAATTTCTAGGAGGCTTTTGATAGAATGGTTAATGATAATGAAAAATGGAGAACATTAAAAACATAATTCAAGGATTGATTTAATGCAGGGTAAATAACCAAATGAATAACTTTACTAATAGTCTAAAATTAACAAGAACATAAATGTACATTATGTAATAAATTAAGATGTATTTAAATATATAAAAGCATATTTTTGAATACAGTAAAAAGATGTAGTTGTATATTTGGAGAAATTAAAAGTTTGAAATATAAGGTCTGTAATATAAGAAAATCTAATATGACTACAAATTTTTCTTTTGCAAATCTGGGTACAATTATCCAATGATAATAAATTATTCTATATTATAATATAATAGAAAACCATAATGAAATTATAAAGAATGTAAAATCTTCAAATTCTTTAGAAGATACATGATAATTTTAGATTAACTATGTAATTTAAATAATATGCTGTCTTCTTTCCCATGTGTCTAATACTACCATATTGTCCTTCTGTCTCCAAGGGCACAGTTACCCTGAAGTTTATTTTACTTGTGCTGTGCCAAATTTTATTACTCAGAAAGTTCATTCATGTCTCTTGAATGTACTCACTAGGGATGCTTTATATATTATCATTTTGAGGCAAGTTAAGCTACTTTTATTTTACAAAGGGCTCTACTTGACATTGTAAAATTATTTCTTGCTCTCATGATTTTCTTTTTAGATTATTGTCCCCTTCAACAGTAGATAGAATACCTGACATTCCCCATTCCTTCGAGTAATTTATTTTTTATTCTATGATGGAACCAGAAGAATCTACCTGTGGGCTGATAATTGCACTAAACCTATTGTGACAGTCCGTCCATTTTGTTGGGGTTGAAAATTGCTCACTATTCATTGCTGAACCTGCTAGTGATTGTAAAGACTTGAAACTTTTTATAAAACTATTACTTTTACCATTGTAGTCTTAATATTGCTATGCTTAAACAACTAACAAAAATTCTTATTTACTAACAGACAAGTAAGTATTATAAAATTTGTCTCTTTGATTGCAAATCCCTTTGTAGGATCTAGACCATATTTTTCTTGGGAAAATGGAATGGAATTGCAGGATAGTCTATACTTTACTATGAACCTTAGATATGAAATATCACTTTTCAGAATGAAATTCTCTTGTATTGATCAATGTCATGATTTGGAAGGGTTTTATGAATAGTATGTACAATTTGAATCTGACTTAATATAAAAAGTATCAATGGAAACTCTAGCTATATATTCAAACCAAATTAACAACAGTGAAATATCTTTGTTATCAAAAAGTATATAAGCATGACCTGGTACCCCTGACCCTCCAAAAGAATAATATGATGAATGAGATGGAAAGAACTTAGAACAGGTCTCTGTGTCCATTTTGAACATTGATTGAAAGAGAGAATTACAAAAATCAGGGTAAACCTGCATAATAACTTTTCTTTAAAAAAAATCTCATGTACACTGACCCTATAGATGAGAGTCGAACCAGCCCTATGGGTTTCTTAGACTATAATTTTATTATGATAGTAAATAGTTTCATTGTTCTCCCTCTGAATAGCTTAGAGTTCCAAATCACTGACCTTGTGGTTAGCAGCCAAATAGATAGCCTACAATTTCATCATGGCGCATATTAACTTTATTATATTTTAAATTGCTAACTCAATTTCACCCATCAGCCCAATTATCAACAACAATAATAGCTTGGGAGAAAAAAAGATATATTTTGCTGACTGAAAAATGCACAAAGTCTAAAGAACTGAGTAAGATTCCATGGTGATGAACATGTTACCTGAGAAACTCAGGAAATTATTAGAGGCAAAAGAGGCTCCCAAAATATATCCCTTCTACATTTCCATGTGATATTCTGTGTTTTATACAAATATCACACATTACTCTGTATATATATACTTGCCAACTACTCCCCCTACAAGTATTTTTCTAAGCACTATGCTCATTTCTTCACATTACTATAGATAATTTGCAAAGCCCACTGATAAAAGTGTTGAAGGAGGGCATGAGAGGGGCTAGGGAGCAGTTACAGTTGATAAACATAGTGCAAGCTATTGGACTAAGTTATAATCCATCATTAATATTGAAATGAGAGGTTAAATTCAATTTGACTATTTAAACTTTCTGATAAATTGTGAACTTCTTCCTTACCTCAGTAACACTGTGAATAGGGAAAATATTAATAGTTAATTCTGCCTTTTTCTCATTAAGGAAACAATTCATTAGTTAATGAAATGAAGCTGCTTGTAAAACAAATAAATTTGGTTCACAAGGGAAACATTTTCTATTCACTGCTATCAGAAAACCTCAAGCCTTGAGGTATTAACTACACAAAGGAAACTTAAAAATCCCTTGTGCTATATAAATTAATGGTTGAAGTGTGACAGACATCTGTAGAGCAGTTTATCAAAAATTAAAATCAATAGGTGTTTAACTTAGGGATTAATTATCTATTAGTGGGCAAAAGCAGAAAACACAAAAGTAGAAATAATCTGTTCGAATGGAAGATCAGAGAGGAAAGAGAAGGCAATCATCATTTTTACAGTAATAAATGTAATGTACATAATATGCAATAAGCAGAAAAAAAATAGATTGTGTTGGGTGAAGCAACAGGGGTCATTCTTGTTCATAAAAATACATACATTTACCTACATGCAAAAAATAAATGAAATTTTTTTTTTCAGAATAAAGACTTCAAGTTTTGCTTCAGAGTTTGTATAATAAACTCAAGTTATCTGTTGTATATTGTTTGTTGGCTGATACCTTAACATGAGTTTCAACTCATATCAGTCAAATTTCTTCAGAATTTTCCACTCTGTCCTCCAGCCCAGTACGATGTGCTTCTTCAGGCATTGCCCTCTCCTCGGAACATGCCCCAAGTTCATGAGACAAAGTGGTCTCAGCATTCTGGCTGTCTATCTTCAATGACAATACTACTGATGCAAAGGTAGCTTGATGGTTCCTAGGCTATGCTAGTACCATATTATGTATTAGCATTGTTTAAATTCAAATATGTAAAGACTCAAATATCAAAAAAAAA
>NW_022103898.1:78656626-78658544 GCF_000313985.2 Echinops telfairi | reverse complement strand
AAAGGCCTTTTCAACCTGTTCTTCCCACATGGTTGTGGTGTCAATCACCTACGGCACCTGCATTTTCATCTATATGAATCCTGCAGCAAAGGAAGAAGTGACTGTTAATAAAGTAGTTACACTGCTTATTTCTTCTGTTTCACCTACAATGAACCCATTTATTTATACATTGAGAAACAATCAAGTTAAGAATGCTTTCAAAGTTTTACTTAAAAGACTTGCATTGATCTCAAGTAAGTGATTTCTTTTTAATTTCAAAAGAAAAGTAATATGAGCCCAGACATTTTCTCCTTGAAATTTATAACCTAATTTATTTTTAACAATGCATCATTTGGCAAAATTAATTTTCTCAACAATTTTTGAAAGTTGCTTCCATGAACTCCAGACAAGCTATTCTCTTTTCTTTGTTTTCAAAAGCAATATCTGAAAATTGTTTATATCTGATTAAGGGAATATGTAAACAGATTTGTCATGAATTCATTTTTTGGAAAGGAATTAACTTCATGATATTAAAATTTAGAAATAAAATTACTCATGCAACATGACACAGATGGAGAAAAACCTTTTTAATTCATATACAAATGTATTAAATATGAGCAAAATAATTTTAAAGAATGGGTAATAGCATACTTTAAAATATGAAGTTCTTTAGAAAGTGAATAAAAGTACTTTCAATATTGAGAAAATGGAGGATAAAAAACATCGTAATGCTGAATGAAAATTTCCATTGACTCTGGAATGAATGTGCTTAGAATGATGTAGGTTGTAGGTGCTCTAACTAAAGATACAACTACAATTAGAGCAATCATCCGTCAATTCATTGAAAAGTCTTCTGGAAATGATAGTCTGGGACATGAACAGGGGCAGGGATGGGGTTGTATTATGGAGAGCTGGAATTTAGGATCAAATTCTCAAGATCAACATAGTCAAAGCACTTGGCACGGCACAATCAAGTCAAAACGGTCAAACTGGTGCATTTTAATGAAAATCTGGACTATATGCTAATTTTCACATCGAATTTTTTTCTGAAAAATATTATGTGCTTCATTTCTTCATTGGGGAAATATTATCAAATGTATTTAACACATATAACCGAAATTAAGCTATTGTAGCCAAATTATCTCATACTAATCAAAATATATGATATGAAAAATTAAGACAAACCATAAATATACATCATTGTTCATTACAGTATTAACTTTTACTTCACTAATTACTATCCAGAATAGAACAAAATGTAGACACTTGTTTCCTATCCACACTGTGTATGTTATATGCAAAATACAGTATGTTATACATTACTTCGAACATTAAAATAGCCATATTCATAAATATTTCTGCATTTTCAGCATTTACAAATATGTAAACCTGACCTAAAGAGAATAATGTGTTCTAATAAATGTGAAAGAAAGTGGAACCTGTAACTTAGTAAATGTAGAAAATATAATCAATTATAAACCAAAGACAGTTCTTTGAAAAGTTGTACAGCATAAATAGATTCCTTATTAATATATGTGAATAAATAACAAGGCAGATGAAACTTTAATATCCCACAGGAAGTTCTTAAATATGCAATAGGTAAGAGGAAAAAATAATCAGTGTAAATATCAGAACTAGCATAGGAAACAACTGATACTCCTCACTTAGATAATTTTGTTACGTGACATCTCACATCTATGTTAATGGTCAAAAATCTACTATCCAACTATTAATAATGTGCATCTGGCAATAACAAACACTTAAGTGCAAGACTAGAGTAATGCTGGCTGTTTTGATTGAGATTAAATATCAATTTGGCTGATCCATGATTCTCAGTAGGTTGTCAATTTTGTAACATTGTAATTTGCCCGTTCTACAGTGATGTCATCATCTTCCTTTTTGCAATATGATGTGGTCATCTTCCATTTCATGTGACACT
>NW_022103898.1:78648807-78655745 GCF_000313985.2 Echinops telfairi | reverse complement strand
CACATCTTAGTTCAAGTTTATGTGTTCAAGTTTAAGAAAATCAATTCTTCAATAAGAAAATGATAGAATGACACACCCACGCACCCCTCAAGGAATGTAAAAATATTGATCATCTTTTTCCATTTATATATAAGGGTTTGGTTATATATGGGTTTGTGTGTCTCACTGCTATCCAGTCAATGCCAGTTCATTGTGACTCTATAGGGCACAGTAGAACTACCCCTGTGAGTTTCCAAGTCTCTGTTACAGGGGTAGAAAGTCCGTCTTTCTCCTGCAGAGTTCTGGTGGTCTCTAACTGCAGTCTATGCAGATCACAGCCAACCAGGCCAGCAGGGTTAAGTTTCATGTGAAGAATGTTTTTTTCACATGGATTTCTGTTTCAAAGCAACCTCATGTGTAACTGGAGGAAGAGTTGTATTGTTCTGAGCCATCCTCATAATAATTGCTATATTTGAGTCTTTTATGAAATATCAAATATTGAATCCTATGCTTAAAGGGAAATATTAGTTTCAAAATATTTTAATGATGGTAATATTTCAGAAAAAAATGAAATATGCAAACTGGCTAAACTCTTCAATTACTTGTATGAGAATTATGCTCTAGTTTCACCCATGTTATAAAATGGTTCACAGACTCAGCATTCTATTTATATTTGCTTAGTATTTTATAGTTGCTTAATATACATTGTGTGTGTGTACCACAGCTTATTTATTCCTTCATCCATTGATGCTTCAGTTGTCTCCATTTATACATTGTGTGTGTGTACCACAGCTTATTTATTCTTTCATCCATTGATGCTTCAGTTGTCTCCATTTTTTGCCATTCTCTGTGAATAAAATGATAATGACTATAGATGTGCACATGTCTGTGTTTATATCACTCCTTTTATTTACGTCTCACAGGTGTATACTTAGATGTAGGATTGATGGATCGTAAGTAAGTTCTATTTATAATTTTACAGAAAACCAAACTGTTTCCACAGTGGCTGCAGTGGTTTATGTTTGCACCAGCAAAATCGTTCCGCTCTCCCAACATCCTCACCAGCATTTGCTATCGCCTTTTCTCGGTGCCATCTTAGGCACGGCTTCAAAAAAGAAAGGGAAAAACTCCACAAGGGAAATTCTACCCTGGAACCAGCATCCACTTGATGACAGTGTATTTTTTGAGTGAGATTTTAGCTGAATGAGATGTTATTTCAATGAAAGTTTGATTTGCTCAATGACGAACGTTTGTGAGCATCTGTTCACGTTTGTGTTGGCTGTTTGAATGTACTTCTGATGGAAGGTCCAGTTCATTCCTTTTTCCATTTTGAAATGGATTATTAGTGTTTTTATAGTTGAGTTGTTGAGATTTTATGCATATTTTATAGCTCATACTTTTATGGGCTGTGTCATTTGCTGTTTTATCCTTTTGATGGAGGAATTGCAGCACTTCCTGAGGAAGATTAAGGGTTGTAGCCTTCAGTATCGATTAGAACTAATTTTAAAGCAGACCAAAATCCTCACACCTGGAGCAATAGATAATATCATGATAAATGGCAAAAAGGTTGAAGTTGTCAAAGATTTTGTCTTACTTGGGTCCACAATCAATGCTCCTAAAAGCAGCAGTCAAGAGATCAAAATATACGTTTCATTAAGTAAATCTGGTGCACAAAACTTCTTTAGAGTATTGAGGAACAAGGATGTTTCTTTGAGGACTACGATGTGCCTAACTCAAGCCCTGGTATTCTCCACTACATCACATGCATATGTAAGTAGTACTTTGAACATGGAAAACCAAATAAGAATGGAGGCATTTCAATGGTGGTTCTGTAGGAGAATCTTGAAAGTACCATGGACGGCTCAAAGGACAAACTGAGCTACATTGGAAGAAGTAAGGCCAGAGTGCTCCCTAGAGGCAAAGATGGTAAGACTTCATCTTACACACTTTGGTCATACTGTCATACCAATTCCTGAAGAAGGAGATCATGTTTGGTAAACTGGAGGGGTGGAGATACACGAGGAAAGCCCTTAACAAGAGGGATTGACACCGTGGCTGCATCACTGGGTCAGGCATAGGAACAGTTGTGAGGATGGCACAGGATCGTGCAATGCTTCATTCAACTGTGCAGAGGGTCACTATGGGTTGGAGCCAACTCAATGGCACATAAACACAAGAATAACAACAGAAACACAAAAGATGAACTACTTAAAAATAAATATAACCAAAATAAAACAGAAGACCTGTGCAAAAAATTCTTTAGAGCATTATTACAAGAAACCAAAAGAAACACACACAAAATGGAAGAATATCTGGTGTTCATGTATAGAAAGACTTAGTATTCTGAAAACGTTAATACTACCTGTGTTCATCTACAGTTTCAGAACACTTCTGATGCAAATTTCAAATAGATTTCAACAAACTTCATATGGAGAGGGAAGAAGTCAAGGATAAGCAAAGAACTCCTCAAAGGGACAGTGTCGGAGGGCTTGTACTCTTTAACCACAAAACCTCTTATGCAGCCACGGTAGTCAGAACCACCTAGGATTGGTGCATAGACAAATGGAACAGAATATAAAATGCACACATAATAACAACCACCTACAGGCAACTGATTCTCAACAAACATTCAAAAAGCAAAGGTAGAAATGGTTTCAAAAACAGGTGTTGGCTATTGGTTCTGCATTGGCAGAAGACTGAAATAGGACACCTGCCATGCCCACTAAAAGGAATATAAATGGGTTACAGACCTAAATGGACACCTCTGAGCTCTGGTATTATCAATGAGAAAAATGGGATAAACATAAGGTGCACATTGCAAGCCAGACACAGACTACCAATTAGAATAAAGGACACACACACACAGAGATGACTGTGACCATTTGATAGCAAAACACTTAGGAACATCAAAAGGCTTCATTACAGGAGTCAAAAGAAAGCCCGGTCTTTCTCCTGCAGAGCTGCTGGTGGTTTGAACTGCAACTATGCAGATTGTACCACAACACGTAACCACTATATTTCATTTTTCTATATATGAAACCGAGGATTGGTGAACTGATAGCAACAAGTAGAATAAGGATTTCAGGGGATATGGGGGTGAGGGGGAGACAATGTCAAGGGTCCATGTAGAAAAAGAATGTTTGGACACATTGTGGTAGCAAGTGTATTGAAGTGATTGAACTACAGAATGATATGAAATATATATCAATTTTTTAAAATTAGATAAAAATAATTTAGCAATGGCACATTGAACAAGGGACTGGTTCCTAAAATCTATATAGTTCTGCAACACCTCAATTAAAAAATTGGGTAATTAAAAGGTGGGCAAAAAACAGGAATTCATTAGGGATGCTGTTCAAAGGGTTAAGAAACACATGAAGAAATGCTTGCAGTTACTTGTCATCCAGGAGATGCAAACTAAAACTTAGATGAGATATCACTTTACACCCACAACAATAGCCCAATTAATAAACAAAACAAAACAGAGGACAACAATGCTAGAAAAAGTACAGGGAGATTGGAATACATACACTCCCGGTGAACTTGTGGACGTGTACAACTTTTGTGGAAAGTGATATGGTGCTACCTAAAACAACTGGAACTAGAAATACCTCCACTGGGCATGTAACCCAAAGAAGTAAGAGACAGACCATGAACAAACATAAGTTCTCTCATGTTCATTGCAGCACAATTCACAACAGCAAGAAGCTGGAAATAGCCCAAATCCCTACTAGTAGAAGACTGGATAAAGAAACTATGGCACATACACACAATGGAATACTAAGTACCCCAGTACACAGTGAAGAAGTCATGAAACACCTAGTGACATGGATGGACTTGGAAACCAATATGCTGAGTGAAGTTAGTCAATCACAAGAGGAGAAATATTATATGAATCCACTCCTCTAAGGAAAACACCAAGACAAAGGCAGGCTTCTCTCAGTTCATGTAATCCTCTAATCCAGTCTCATAAGCAACAAGTTAGTGAGCCTGCCTACTCACCTATTGAACCATATATCATCCCCTTTGTTTTACATTTAACAAGCCACTTTGAGAAAGGATGCCTTACATTAGCTGAGGTCTCTTTTGCAATATAGAGGGAGAGAGAGATCTGGCAGTTGCTGGCATACAACATTGTTCTAAGGTTACTCCAAATCAGCAGACACTCCAAGAGTGATTAGCAAACTTTATTGGAAGTTCGAGTCACGAGGGAGGATGGCATGTCTGTGTTGGTGTTTCTTGGTGGGTAAACCTGGTAGAAAAAGTAGCCAGTGGGAAAAAATTCTTAAAAATTCTAATATAGACCCCAAGTGGTGAATATACCCAGATATTACTGTTATTAGTGGGGCACTTTGACCAAGTTCCTATGCAGCCCTTGATGACGGAGGTTGCATGCCATAGACAAATGAGACATTAGATTCTGACCTTTTGAGGGGCACAACATCCTTCATAGGTGACATCAGAAAGACTAGATGTAGAAACCCTGCCAATTGAACTGGGCTTTACTTAAATTCACGTGCAGCAGATTTAAGGGACTGACATTCCCCTCCTTGCATGTAAGGCTGGCATGCCCTAATGTGAGAAGAAGCAGACGATTGCTATCCCAAGGTTATGAATTTGGTAGTCATTGGACTTTGGCTTAGATCTCTTTCTTTGAAGGTGTCCAATGAATGGTGTCACAGGACTACACTACATTTACTATTTTAATATCCTATTTAATATTTCATGACAAGTATTGGTTTGACTGGCATAGCTTTGCCTTTGTGGATGAGTGATATTGAAAGTTCTGCTACATCAACCCTCATTCATTGTGTAGTGTTTAGTCATTTACTTTTCAATCTGTACAATTCAACAATTCAGAGATTGTGGTCTGAAAAGTTGGGCTTATACATGTGCAATTTACTTTATTCAAAAAGTTGAAGCCAATTGGAATCTAGTCGATTCCAATTCATGGGCAGGAACCCTGGAGGCCAGAATAGACCCGGCCCTGTGCATTTCTGAGAATGTCACTCTTCTTTGGGAGTAGAAAGTCTCATCTTTCTTCCAAAAGTGTTGCAAATTCTATACCATTGGTTAAATTAATGATACTAGCAATAGAATGTCATCCTACAGACTTTAGACATGTTGTCAGGAAAGACTAGTCCCTGGAGAAGGGAATCTTGTAAGGCAGATTAAAAGGGTAGTGAAGAAGACGGATTGACACAGTGGCTGCAACAATGGGCTCAGGCATAGAACCAGTTGTAAGAATGGAGCAGGACTGGGCAGTGTTTGGTTCTGTTGTGCATAGAGTATCTTTGGATTGTAACTGACAGGTGGTGCCTAACAACATCAATAGAAGTACCTTGTGCCCCATGGGGATCGTTTATAATATTCTGGATCATAAAATGATAATGATGTCTCCAAAGTAAACCAGAGGCGTATATAAACCGTACATAAATGAATGGATCCTGGGCTCGCACTTAATTGTTGTTGTTGTTGTTTTTAGGTGCAGTCAATTCCGTTCTGACTCATGCAATGAAGCTATGCACAACAGAAACATTGCCTGCTCCTGTGTCAACGTCAGAATTGCTCCCATGCTTGAGCCCACTGTTGCAGCTATTGTGCCAATCGACCTCATCAAAGGTCTAACTGTCTTTGCTTCCTCTCTACTTTATAAAGCATGATGTCTTTCTCCAGGTACTTTATTCTAGCCCCAAAGTAAGCATGATTCGTTCTTCTGACATGGCTCTGTTAAATACTCACCCTCATGAAGAGATCATTGAAGTATGAAGGCGAAAGCAAATTGTGGTGAAAAATTAAATGGTACCTGGCTACCATAAAGAAAAAGTGTCTGTGATGTAAAAGGCTTGTCTTAAAACAAGCGGTCATCTAAGTGATGTATTAACTAAGTCCGCCTGGAAGAAGCACATGAGCCTGTGTGATGATCCAAGAATTGTAAATAATAAAATATAAATCTGAAGGAAGGAATGGTATCAGAGCTTAAATTCTGAACACCTGGTTTGTAGAAGGCTATGGGTTACAATGGTGGCATTAATTTCACTTACTGCATCTGTATATAGATTAAGCCTCCATTGTGTCTTTTCTGAGCATAGTTCAGTGATGTGAGGACCCTTACTACCAGATAGTGAACGTTGTAAAGTATACTATGGCAAATATCAACCACTCATTCACACTCACCAAGTCAATGAGTCACTTTGGACTCCTAATGCCCCTATAGGACAGGGTAGAATTGCCCTTACTCTTTACAAGACTAGAAAGTATCTTTCTTCTGATGGCAGCTTAAGATTAGGTTAGGTTCTTATAGTTAGGTTAAAATGTAACACCTTATCTTTTTATCTACCCTTTGGATTTTTAAAAATTGTTTCAATTTTTAATATTTTCTGCTTTCTTGTCAATTGAGGTTTCTTGGATATTTTTGTTGGCTTCTTACCCTTTTTTGGTAGGATTTTATTGTGTATGAAAATTGTGTGTAAGGACAATTACTGGGTTAATAATTACCTAGCCACAAGGACATGCTGTCAGGAGAGAGCAGGCCCTGGAGAAGGACATTCTGCATGGGAAAGTAGAGGGCCGTGAATAAAGAGTAAGGGCTTTGGTGAGAAGAATTGATAACAGTGGATGCAGCAGCCGGCTGCAAGACAGCAACGATTGTGAAGATGGGCCAGGAGCGGGCATTTGAGTCAATTGTACACAGGGGCACTAGGAGCCAGAACTGGTTCCAAGGTGCCTAACATCAACAATTAGTGAAAGTTGTACAAAGACGATGGTAAGCCATTTGAACAGGGTTCTCCCCCACATAGAGATCCATGTTCAAGCCCAATGAATCTTCGTAGTCAAATAGTCAAAAGAAAAATGGAGAACCTTAAAAGGAGGAAAAGAAGCACAATTTATCACATTTAAGAGAGCCAAGTGAGACTAAGGAGCTGTGGTAATTACATAATCTCCTGTCAACTTGAGTG
>NW_022103898.1:78644852-78646925 GCF_000313985.2 Echinops telfairi | reverse complement strand
TCGTTTTAACTGCTCTTACACTAAGGTAGCCATATATTGGCCTTATTCCATTTAATTTATTTCCCTCCCCCCTGTAATACAACCCTCAGAAATTGGGGAAGCAAGAGTGCTTTATTTGTTTTGGTTTTTTTTTTTTTACATTTTAGCAGTCAACTTTTATTTTATTGGGAAAAAAGGGGGTTCTTTAGTTTTTCTTTTTCATTTCTACAAAAGGTAGTCAATGATTGTTCATCTACAATCATTGTGTTGTGCACTCCCTGATGAGGGAGGTGCTCTGAGAATGCTTTCAATGGCATGAACAAGAGGGCTTCAAAGTTCCGGTGAGAGGGAACATTCTCTCTGGTCCCCTTTCTCCTGTCCACCTTAGCCTTCCTTGGTTTATGTTGATGGTAGTGAAGACCCATTCCATGAACTTCTTCAGCTTGTCCACAGCATTCTGGGATTCCTCTCGTAGCTTCGAGTTGTCCTCACACAAGTGCTGAACTTCAGTCTGAAGATGGGCTTTGTTTTCTTTTCCCTTCTTCAGATCTTCTGGAAGCATCTTCAGCGTGCATTCCAGTTGGTTCACTTTAGAAGCTAGAGTGGGAGAGGAATCTTTTCTGCTGCTGTAAGACTTCATCTGGGCCAAAGTCTGATCCTCAACTTAATCACTTTTGGATGAGTAAAACCCAATAGATGATGTTGTCATCACTAGCAGCAAAGAACAAGACTCTCTACACCTCACGGAGTTTGGCCACATTTACCAACTTGGACCTGCAGCTGCATCAAGCAAGGCTATCAGGTTATGAGCTGCCTTTGGGTCTCCCAGACATCAGTAAGAGAGCTCTCTGAGGCTGAGAATTCTCCATGAAGCAACTTCTTCTTGAGGTGAAAGAAGGTCTCTCCAGTGGAAGAGACTTGGGGAGAGAAAGATATGAGGCGTTGAAGAGGATTTCTACATACGCATATAGCCCAATCTCATAACAATATAACCTTGTTATGTCCTGTCGAGTCAATTCCAACTCATTGTGACCCCATATGACATAGTAGAACTGCCCTACAGGTGTTCCTAGGTCGTCACTGTACACCTTTCTTATATGAGAATTATATCTCAAAATCTGTCCTTTTTAAAAATTTAAGTGAACAATTGATACATGTATAAAAAGATCGATCTCTAAAACCTTATGCTAGCAGAAAGGAGGTTAAAAGCATGCATACTTTATCATTTTATTCCTATACAACTTTACAAAATAGACCATAATACAGGAGCTGTTTTGTAAAATGAGTTTATAATGCAGCTTGGACTGTGGTGAACAAAATAAAGGAAAATAAGGGAATTTTTCAGGTGCTAGGGACATTCTAAGTTTGTATTGTGTTGAAAGGGGTCAAACTTCATCAACTGCACAATTCTAATGGGTGCACTTAATTCTATGTAAATGTGTCTAACTAAAACTGCATCCCAGTCTTGACCTACATCAGTCTATGATCAAATTAAGTTAATAATTCCTCCACTTTATGAATGAGGAAAAAAAGAGAAAAACTCACATGAGGGTATATATTAAAATGCTCTTATAAGTTTGATTTGAATTTTAATTATTTATCATATATCACTTGCAAGTTAGATATATCAATATTAGCATCTAACTGCTAAATCATATTTTGTAAACTATTCACAAAATATTATCTGTACATGTATTCTTCTTTCAGAGTTTCTTATAATTATGAGAAATGAGAGAGAATCTAAATTTATTTGTTGAGACAAACTAAATTGTTGGATAACATAAGAGTATTTCTTTTTTTTTTACCTAGGTTTCTTTTTGTTGTTGTTGTTGTTCATCTTACCTTTATTTTATTTTTATTTTTAAGCATTTTATTAGGGGCTCATACAACTCTCATCACAATCCACACATACATCAATTGTGTAAAGCGCATTTGTACATTCATTGCCTCATCATTCTCAAAACATTTCCTCTCCACTCAAGCCACCGACACCAGGTCCTCATTTTTCCCCACCCTCCCCGCTTGTGCCCTTGATAATTTATAAATTGTTTTTTTGTCATATCTTGCCCTATCTGACGTCTCCCTCCACCCACT
>NW_022103898.1:78621304-78644059 GCF_000313985.2 Echinops telfairi | reverse complement strand
TGCTTATTCACCCGCTTTGTCCTCAGCGGTTGTGTCGGGAAGGTGAGCATCATAGAATGCCAATTTAATAATGATGAAATATTGGAAAGAGCATACATTTACAAGAACTATGCATGGGTTCAAGTGGCATCATCCAATAGACATTGGTCTGGTAACCACAAGTTGGGTGGTTCAACCCCACCAGCTGCCCCAACCAAATAAAGATTAGGGTATCTTCTGACATAGAACTGTAAGACCTGGGACCCTCTACATGGGGTTGTCGTGAGTAGGAGCTGTCTGATGTCAGTGAGCTTGGGTAGCGTTGGCTCAAACTCTGAAGATACTTTAATATCATGGATAAAAATTAATTGAATTCAAAACATGTGTATAAATAAACATGTATTCACTTAGGGTTTAATTCAGAAAGTATTGCTACAGAATCATGGAAATCTTTATTTCAAAAATTCCAAAATGAAAAATGATTGTGCCATGATGTATCCTCCAGATAGGTCTATCCACATAGGTCTATCCACTTCTGAAGGTGGTGTTTCCATCACTGATTCTTCCCTAGAGAATTCGGTGCTCTTCTCTTTACACTATGTCAAAATATTAGTTTGGGAAATCTCCAGGAACTCAGCTTGTGCCCCTTTGAAAGCAGTGTTTTGTTTTGTTTTTTAATTTAGGGAACAACAATCAAAATTCCTAGAAGAGAAATATCGGGGCTGTGGATAGGATAAAGTTCCCCAATAAAATTCCTATGGGCCAGTCGGTACAACACTGGAAGAATACATCAGTGCATCCTTGTGATGGGGAAAAAAATTCCATTCCACAACTTTCCCGGATTTTCCTCACCGGTGCTGTTATCAACTTTCTTAAAATATCTTTACGTTAAGTCCCCACTATTGTCTTATGTCTGTAGAGAAAATCTACCTCAATTACCCCTTTTGAGTCCCCTGCAAACAGGATCATAACCTTTTGAATTTCCCTGCCTTGAAATTAACTGGCTTAGCAGATCCCCTGGGAAACCACTGTTTTAATTAGACCTGTTTTTAAAAAAGATATCCTGAAACCACTAAGATAAGTCTGCTTCTGAAAGAATTTGGTTTAAGTCATTTCTGGATCAGAAAGACACGTGCAAATAAGTGTTGTTTGGAAGGAACCCTTGCAAGTGGGAACTGGAAACCTGTAGCAATACCTTTGACCTCTCCTGTATGTCTTCAGTTAACACAGCATGTAGTAAGCTTTACGTGTCAAGATGTATCAGGTATAAATATTTTCAGTTTAGTGCTAATGTATTTGTAGATAGTGAATGTGACATCGATGTGTATATTTGCAGGAAAAGGGTATGGAAGGATGTGCTCCAAAATAATAATGTTCATTACCTCTTTGAAAAGCTGGATTTTGGTTCTTTGGCCAGGGGTTTTCGTCTTTTTTCGGGGGGAGGGGGGTGTTATCTGCACAAATGTCTTAAACACCCAAACCAAACAAACAAAATAAAAAATAGTCACCTGTTGCCATTGCATTGATTCTTACCCTGAGCAACCTTACATGAGCGAGCAGAACTATCTCATGGGGTCCCAAGACTGAACATCTTCATAGAAGCAGATGCCTACATATTTCTCTCATGGAGTGACTGAGGGTTTGAACCACTAACCTTTTGGTTAGCAGTCAACCTACCACACTCCTTAAAACTGCCTTATATATTAAAGATAAGATTTAGGTTGGTTGTTTGTTTTTAAAGAGCAACTTTACTAGGATTTTTAAAAAATCCGATTCTTATTGTTTTCCAACTAGTCTCTGTTAAATGATTCACATGTTTTCTCCAGTCTCTAAAGACCATGTCCCTATTGTTGCTTTTGTTAAGTTTCTTTTTTATCCCCATTACACTGATGATTCATTAGTAATTTTTGAACGTAGGTCACAGAGGACTCTTTAGTCTATGTTGCAGATTTGGCGAACAAAACTGAAATTAGAAAACCCTCTTTCTTAGCAAACCCACTTAAAAACATCAGTTCTTTAGGAGACGACTGAGAGGTCTTCTGAACAAGTGTTGTTTTCAGTGACGAAACGTAAAAGAAAGCGTATCCTGGCCTAATGACAGCACAGCAGCTATCAGGAGGTTTATGAAGGTAGAAAATGAAAGTCATCAAGATTGTTATAATTATAGGTGTGGATTTAATCTGTAGGGCTTAAAAATTTGCATGTACATTTTTAACATTTCATTGATTTCCAGATATTTAATTGTAAGATTTATTGTAGTTAAGCAATTCATAGAAGGAAGTATTGGTTAACAACCAGAAGCTTAAACTAAGATAAATTCTGTCATTTTAATTTCACTATCTTTTGTGGGAAAGGGTCACATTTGTGTCTGGAAAATGGATATTTTCTGATGATATAGAACTGAGATATATTATTAGTTTTAATGTGAATCTTAATGAAATGACTTTTTGGAGTGCATTCCTCTCAAACTGTAAATTCAATTGATATGATAGTTTTATGTAACAATAAGTAGATCATCTAAAGGTAGTATAACTGGAGTGGAATGAAGAATCAATAGCTCCCATATGAGAAGTAAAAAATCCAATTTACACTCTCGCTAATAATTAAGATTTAAGACTTTTTCAAATCGAATATAAATAGTAATCATGTTGCCATTGAGTTGATTCTGACTCAGATTTTAGCTGCCCCTTGGGCTTCCGGGGCTGTAATCTTGACAGAACAGAGCATGACATTTTTCTCCTGTGGTTTGAAAGGCTGATTTTTTATAAGCAGCCAAGTGCTTAACCACTGCACCCCCAGAGTCGTTTAGTTACTAGTAATCAGATGAAGCATTTAATCAATATCTGCACTGTAATATCAGAGTTCTCATGGAGATAAAGTTTAACTGCTGAAATAAAATTTACTTTTTAGAGATGAGCACTACTCAACAGAGTTGTGGTTGAAACCATAGAGAAGCGCGGGCCTCTGTACATTAAGAAGCAGCCAATTCCAGGATGCAGGTGGGATGCACACATCGTCCCTCACTGCTTCTCAAGTTGGTCTTTTGCAGATACCAAGTATGGGTCAACATTCTCAGGATTCTTCCAGCTTTCAAACTAATCATAAACAAGTACATATACTTTCTCTAGGAGAGTGGTAGCAATTTGTGAGATTTAATTCTAGAACTTTGACACATGGTCAGAGCTGAGGCACCATTGAAGTTTAGGGATATTTTAAAGTAAATAGAAACTTTATGTATAATAAATTCATTGAGGACTCGAAGCAAAATTTCCTTGTGGGGAACTACTCATGAAATTTTGGTAATGTTTAGATAGCTGGTATGATATTCATTTTGCTAGCCACACACAAATCTCAATATAGAAAACATTGTCACAAATTTAGAAATAAAAAATATCCATGGGTTCTAGTTTTAATATCCTGATGAGAGATGAATCGGAGAGGTAAACACAACATCAATGAATATGCAAACTTCTGTTCTGTTTGATAAATAAGTGAAGGATAAGTCAGTCATCACTTTTGTCAAGAGTTAAAGCAGTAAGTAATAAATATATTCATAATAGTGCTTCTTACAGATAAGACTTATTTTAACAGAAAAAAAAAAAAGTTCTTCACCACCCAACCCCCAAACTCAAGATGTTAAACTCAAATACATAGTAAATCCAATATTATATCAGTTAGACTCCAAAGAGGAAATTATAGACTTTTTTGTGGAAAATTCGAGGGCTTTTTTGCCAAGGTATTTTAGGTATTGGAACTGTGTTATTGGAGGCACTATTGATGTTAAAAAAAGAAACCCAATTTCAAAATAATGTATATACTCAGAATAAATATAAGATATTGGTAAGAATTACTTGCTATAATGACACCCACTGGGAATAATAATGATAAATTTATCAATATAACAGGGGATGAGATAGTTAAACTAAAAGCCATTCATGATGTATTTACATCCTGAAGAATCTGGATTTGGGGAACAATGAGAAATCAAAGGTTATACTACTACAAATATATATAATATATTAAAAGTAGTTTACTACCGACTCAAACATACTGTTTTGATTTTAAAAACAAAGGAGATAAGTAGGATGGAAATGTGCGGTTTTATGAATATATCCCTAAGATTCAGGGGAGCATTAATATTTGGAGATTAAGAATTAGGACTTTGGGAAACTATACACTGACACTGTATTTAAGAAACAAAACTGAGGAATACTAATATTCTAGAGACCAGCAAGAAAAGAAATACCAAGAAATTGTAATTCAATAAGTTGAGGTAAGTTATGAAAAATGTTGTGCATAGTGTGTGGTCAAAGATATATTTCACGTTGGAATATTCTAATATTGTATTCCAAAATAGAAGTCTTGATAGAATTAAAAAAGCCATTTCATTTGAAAAGCAGAGGCAAAGCCTGTGAGGAAGAGTGCATGGACAGGGATTAACAAAGGAAAAGCATTATGGATCAGGTCATTGATCATGAACATAGATCTGTCCTTAGGAGCCTGGCACTTTTCTAAGTTCTGTAGACAGTAAAACCTAGGGAATTTGGAACCAATAAAAGTTGGAAACTTTTTAGAGAATAAGAACTAAAATATTTCCAATAGAGATCAACAGAAAGTGATAGGACTACATTCTGCCAAAGGCTGAAAATTGGGAATACCTAGCGTTTCAGCTCTTACAGATTCCTTTGTGTGTGTGTCTCTCCCTAATCTATCTATCTATCTGTGCTAAATTTTCAACACAAGTATATAATAGGTATTATTAGTAGTTCAATTTTATAGATGGCAAAACTGAATAAGAGTGAAAGCAAACATTTACTGGCAACTGTAATTCGTATTTAAATTTGATATAAGACTGTTGTTATGATGTTGTACACCAACATCCAACATTTTACATCCAACATTTCTTAATATCTATACATGTTTCTCATCAAAACACTTTGTTCTGGACTATAAGTATAATATTTAGAACGAAAGCCATGAAGGCAAGAACGGAAAAAGAGGAAATGAGAATAAGGTTTAGAAAAGAAAGCAGACATTTATTAAAAATTCATTTTATTGGAGACTTGTACAGCTCTTATCACAATCCATTCATCCATCCATTATGTCAAGCACATCTGTATATTTGCTGCCATCATCATTTTCAAAAACATTTTCTTTCTACTTGACCCCGTGGTATCAGCTTCTCATTTTCACCCTCCCTCCCTCATGAACTCTTGAAAATTTATACATTTTTATTATTTTTTCATGTCTTACATTGGCTGATGTCTCCCTTCACCCACTTTTCTGTTGTCCATCCCCCTGGGAGGGGTTTATAGGTAGATCATTGTGATCAGTACTCCCTTCTCCTCCCTCCCTCATGACCCCTTCATAATTAATAAATTATTATTTTTTCATGTCTTACATTGGCTGATGTCTCCCTTCACCCACTTTTCTGTTGTCCATCCCCCTGGGAGGGGTTTATAGGTAGATCACTGTGATCAGTACTCCCTTCTCCTCCCACCTTCCCCTTCCCCTCCTGGTATGGCTACTATCAATCTTGGTCCTGAGAGTTTTATCTGTCCTGGATTCCCTGAAAAACAGACATTTTAAAATAACAAATTTACATATTTTCTGCATAAAATTGCTTAAGAATTGTAAGTGCAAGATTTTGTTTTAGAAGTTATTTTCAGTTTATAATCCAATATAACTCTAGGGATATTCCCTATGTAATGTGTAGATATAAATAAAATATAAATTGAATGTAAAAAGCAGTAAAAAAAGACATGAAAAGGTGTTCAAGTGTGGTATCAATCAAGTAATTAGATTTTTTTAAGTTATTAACCGAAATTACTAAAACATTGGAATTTTGGAATCAATTCTACTAATGTAGTAACTAATAGTTAGAACCAAAATAATGCAACATTGTAGTTGAGATTGTTTACGCAATTTGTTGGGTCATAAGTTATTGATATATCATATCATCATCTTTGTCCTCATAGCACACATCTCTCCTTATCAATATGGATTGAGGACAAATCAGAAGTGAATTATGAGAAACCACACAGTCACCACTTTCATCCTGACGGGACTGACAGATGACCGACAGCTGAAGGTTGTGGTCTTCCTCTTTCTATTCGTTACCTATGTGCTGAGTGTGACCGGGAATCTGACAATCATTTCCCTCACCTTCATCAGTTCTCACCTTAAAACTGCCATGTACTTTTTCCTGCAAAATCTCTCCTTCTTGGAAATCTCATTTACATCTGCATGTATTCCCAGGTACCTCTACAACATATCAACAGGTGACAAGACCATCACTTATGATAACTGTGTTGTTCAAGTTTTTTTCACTGACCTTTTTGCTGTAACGGAATTTTTTCTCCTGGCGACCATGTCCTATGACCGATATGTAGCCATCTGCAAGCCCCTGCATTACGTGACCATCATGAACACCAAGGTCTGCAGAAGGCTCGTTGTTGGTTGCTGGACAGCTGGCTTGTTGATCCTAGTTCCGCCAGTCAGCTTGGGTCTAAATCTGGAATTCTGTGACTCTAATATCATTGACCATTTTGCCTGTGATATATCCCCTCTGCTAAAGATCACATGCTCTGAAACATGGCTCATAGAACAGGTGGTCATAGTTTGTGCTGTGTTGACTTTTATTGTGACCCTTGTATGTGTTGTTCTTTCTTATGTATACATCATCAAGACAATTTTGCGCTTCCCTTCTGCCCAGCAAAGGAAAAAGGCATTTTCTACTTGCTCTTCCCATATGATTGTGGTTTCCATCACTTATGGAAGCTGTATCTTCATGTATATCAAACCTTCAGCAAAAAATTCAGTGGCCATTAATAAGGGTGTATCAATACTTACGACTTCCATTGCTCCCATGTTGAACCCCTTCATTTACACCCTGAGGAACAAGCAAGTGAAACAGGCTTTCAATGAGTCAATAAAAAGAGCTGCACTGCTCTTAAAGAAGTAAAGGAATTTGCTTCTGTAAAGATATACTATTTTTAAAAATACTTTATTATGAATTGAGTAAAAGTTTGCAGAGGACAACATCAGTTTTACATCCAATAATTCATATACATTTGTTTCCTCTTGTTCATTGGAATCCCTTTGATGTAACATCACTATCTCACGTCCTCCTAGAGCTTTATATTTTCATTCCTCCTTCTTTCTTATCCCTTCTGAACTTTGTCCTTGGAAAAATACTGCCCTTTAGATCTCAAGCAGTTAATTCTTATAAGGTGTACATATTCCCCTGATGATTTTGTTCTATAGGTCTGTCTAGTTTTCGGGTGAAAATTGAGGACTGGGGATAAGTTCATTTTCATATCTAAAAGGTGTCTAAGGGTCATAGTCTCATGGCTTCCACCAGTCTCTATATGACCAGTAATCTTTATCTCCTTTATGATTTTTAGTTTTCTTTCCAGAGTTTTCTCTCACTCTGTCCAGGACCTTCTAATGTGATCCCTTTCTGAAGGGTTGGTAGTAAGAGGAGGAATTAATTCATTCATCTGGTCTCAGAGCCATGGAACATGATGTCTGGGTGGTCCATTAGTCCTTTGGACTAATATTTCCATGTGTCCTCAATGTTTTTCACTCTTCTTTTCTTCAGATTGTGAGATACCAATATTTGCAACTGAGAATAGCACTCCCAAGCTTTTAACATTCCATTTATTATTCATAAAATAGGATGTAAAATATTGTCTTGATGGACTATGCTATGTCATTTGACCTTGGTGTCTCCTAAAATCATGATCCTGAGCACTTAGGCCCAGTGACTCCGAACACGTTTAATTATGCCTAAGACTTTTTTATAACTTTAACCCCATGTATGTATTCTCATCAAAGATAAATATCTATGTGCAAATGAATATATAATTATATAAATATAATTAGTTGGTACAGTGGCACTTTTCTACTGTCATCTGTTAAACCTGCATGCTTATATATGCATCTACCCAAGTAATTTTTGGTTTTAGGATCCACCAAGTCCATTTTGACCCATATTGACCCTATGTACAAGATAGTAAAATGCTGCATTGCTTTGTGCCAACCCCACAATTGTTGATATGCTTGACCCCATTGTTATAGTTATTGTGACAACCCATCTTGTCAAGAACCTTTCTTTTGCTGACCCTCCACTTTACAAAAAATGCTCGTAGCAAGGACTCTAACTTCAGGTAGAATATACTCAAAGTTGAGTTTGGGCTCTCTAGAACTTGTTTTATGGTTCTAGGAACTTGCGTCTCCTGATGATATGTTGAAAGTACGGGAGATGGCATGTAGCTTCTAAGGAACATCTGACCGTGCTTCTTTCAAGGTAGACTTGTTTGATCATATGGCGGTCACTGGTACTTTCAGTATGTTTTGCCCCCACTGTACTTCAAATGTATCAATTCATCTTGGCTTTAAAAACACACACACTTTAAAGAGATCTGCTGCAGCGGATTTTCCCTTTGCAGTATTTTTGTTTGACTTCTTGACTATTGATTCTATGATCATTGTTTATAAATCTTCATAAAATGAAGTCCTTGACAACTTTGATCTTTTAACTGTTTATAATGATGATTTTGGTAGTTCAATTCAGAGGAATTGGGGTTTCTTTTTCTTTATATTGAGATGTAATTTATTGTTAAAACTGTTGTGCTTTGATTTTCATTAGCAAGTGCTCCCAGTTCTTTGATTTCAGCAAGCTCTATTGTGCCAGCTGTAGTTTGTTTGTAAACCTTCCGTATGCTACATTCTGTTATAGATAGATAGATAGATAGATAGATAGATAGATAGATAGATGATAGATAGATAGATAGATAATAGATTCTTGAATTATTTGCTCATCTTAAATGAAGTGAAAGAATACAAGCATGAAGCACACCTTTCCTGATTTTAATCCATGCAGTATTCCTTGGTTCTGTTCTAAGAACGCTTAGTCTATATACAGCGTTGCATAGCATATGAGAGTGTTCAGCAAGTTGTAATCTTCACCAAGTTATCCATAGTTTGTTATTACACACAGGATCAAATTCCTAGACAATAATACACAAATAAACATATTTCTGATATTCCCTTTTTAGTCAAGACCCATCAAACATCAGGAATTATAGCCCTCATGCCATGTGTTTTCTGGATCCAGCTTGAATTTCCAGCCATTCTCTGTGGGTGTACTGTTGCAATCATTTAAAAAATGATCTCCAACAAAAATTTGCTTGCATGTGCTATTAATGATATCATGAAATCTTAAAGTTCTGCAGAACATAGAGCTAAACATTACCCCATATTCTGGCTCACAGAAACTCTGTTATAATAAATACATGCTTTTTAACATGCTAAGCTTGTGGTACTTTTTTCTACAGAATGGAAAACTACAACATATATTTTCCTTTGCCTTGGAATGGCAGACTGTAAGAAAGTCAGTTGAAATCCTAAATATTATCCAATCCTTTCTTCTTAGGGCTTCCAATTCATTGGCAATCTGATGTATAAAATCTGCTGTTTTTTAATTTCTTGAGAGCCTTGTTCATTTTAAATGAACCCTCATTACCTGTTTCAGATTTGTTAGGTAGGTGTAGTTTTCAGAATCATATTCTAAAAAAAATAAAGTGACATTTTGCATTTTATTTTAAAAATAGAAATATAAACTAAACCCATTATTGAGAGTTTAATATGCATAATTATTCTGCCTGTGTATCATTTCAGGCATCTTCAGTGAAGGGACCATGGAGTGTGGTTTTAATTTGAATTTTACTTCTTAGTTTTCACTGACAACCCTATGGGTTGATGTGTTAGACAGGGGTCTCTAGAGAGATAAAACCAGATTGCTGATAATTTTATATATTTATTTATAAAGATAGCTATATAACACAAGAAATGAACTGTTACATTATATACAGATACATAGATATATAATATAAGAAATAAACAGTTAAATTATAAAGCACTACAAATGGCTCAGTGCAACTCACTCCCATGAGAGAGTAGTGAGACACTAGCAGTCCTTCAAGTCTAGTCTGCTGCCAGATCTTCCTCTATTTATAGAGAGAGCTAGGCTATCTCAGCACAGCAGCCAACTGCAAGGCAGGTCACCAACTGTCAGCCAGGTCACCAACCGCCAGTTCCCAGTTCCAGAGATGTCTTAAAAGGACCTCAGCTTACAGCGACACAGTCCACAGGCAATGCGTCCCACAGGTAGTGTAGCCTTTAAATTGAGGCACAGAACAAGCAAGGAAGCGCACACTGGTCCGATGATTAAAGAGTGAGAGACAAGAAAGGCGAGGCTCATCGAGCCATTTATCTCTCCGCCCTTCAGTTAATCCCACTTGTGTTTATCGGCCAGGCTGGCACAATAAACTATCTCAGTTGACATCTTTTTTCGCCTGAAAAATTCTTGACAGTTCTTTCTATGAATATTGCTTTTGTTCTATGTTGGCTCCTCTCCTGGAATTTCACTTTCTAGGGTTTGAATTAAGTAGCCTAGTAGGTCAAACGTGGGGCTGGTACCTGAAACACCAACAGATGCTCTCAGGTCCTCAGGAGATGAAAGGAATAGGCTTCTGGAAAGATCCTCAAACAACACCTCACTGCCACTGAGTGAAAGCTGACAGCTTCAAAGATCTGATGAAGCAGTTATCATCTTTCTTTTAGGACCACTTAGCAGCAGTCGATTTTATTTGCTGTTGCTTCAGCGTGTTTTATGCCATCCAAAATTATTCCAATTAGTTTTTTTTCAAATATAAAAGCTTCACCTTCTTCTCATTAACTTCACCAATTAACCCAGTTTTATCTTTGAAGCATTTTGAAGTAGTTACTGATGAAGATCATAAACTATGGATTGCACTTCAACATAAAAGAAAATAATTTCACAATGGGATACACTTATAATAAACAGACACAAGATTGAACTTATCAATTATTTTGCTTTACTTGAATAAACAATTAATATCCATAGTAACAACATTCAAGATATCAAATAAAGCATTGCAGTGGACATATCTGTTCCTGTCCATTGCTTTAAAGTGTTAAAAATTAAAGACATCACTTTGCAGCGTAAAATGCTCCTGACCAAAGCCATAGTATTTTCAGTTACTTCATATGCATGTAAAATTTTAGAAAAATTGATGAATTTCAATTATCAGGTTGGAAGAGAGTATTCAATATACATATCATAGACTTCCAGAAATATGTATTAAATGTATGGCTGTACGGATTCTCCAGGGAAGCAAAGACGATAGGACTTCACTAATGTAATTTTGACAAGTTATCAAAAGGCAGCAATTCCTAGAGAAGGACATCATGCTGGGTAAAGTAAGGAGTCAGGTGTATAAAAGCCAGATTCTCAAAAACGATGAATTGTTTAATCTGTGAGTGCAGGGATACCTTGAAAATCTAAGTGGTACTGCATGCTTGTGGGATACCATATGCTTTCTGAAGTGTAGAAAAAAAACACTAAAAATATTTCAAGAGGAATTACAGTTAGAAAGAAATTTACAGTCCAGTGTGGTCTCTGCTAACATTTGGAATAGTGCTTTCCATGAGAAAGGGAAGCAACTAGAGAAGGGCACCCAAAGGTGCACAAAACAGGGAGCTAACAAGGCAATAGCTTGGAGAAGGCTAGAAACAAGACTGAGTGTGAGCATGCATGAGGCAGGCCAGCTGCCTACAGCCCAGTACTAAACCCACTGCTTCCCCTTCATCAGCAAAAGCCTCTGCAGAGGCTTGAGAGTATTGCCCTAGTCCCAACCTCTTGCTCAGGTCTTCAAAACAGCAAAATCCAGCAAGGAGGTGGGAAAGCAAGTAATGAAAAGAGGCTACCTGCCTGATCATGCAAGCTTCCTCATGTGTAGTATAAAGGGAAGTTACCTGCCTGTCCCCATCACTGTCCCCTTCTCTCCCTCTACCCACTCCCTCCTTGCTCTAGCACCAGCACACTGTCGTATTGGTGTCTATGAACAAAATCATTAAAAAGAAACTCAACTACTAACAGGAAGGAGTCAGACAATGAATTCTTGCTGGACAAAAAAAAAGAAAGCAAAGTTCTAACAGTTGGCATTGCCCATGGTTCAAAATTGTTGTTTTTATATCTTCTAAACATTTGAACTAACATTTTCTTGATGTAAAAATATGGAGTATTTTTATTATTATTATTAAATTTCTTGTGTTTTGCACTAGGATCCCTGGTGGTGTAATGGTTATGTGTTGGCCCACTAACCACAAGGTCAGAAGTTTGAAACCACTAGCCCTTAAACTGGAGAAAAATAGGATTTTCCACTTCCATAAAGGTTACAGTGTCAGAAACTCTAGAGGCTAGGGGCAGTTCTACCCTATCCTATAGGGTTGTTATGAGTAAATATTGACTGACGGCAGTACGGTTGAGTTTTTTCTAATGTTTTCCGCCCTATTGTGTGCAAGAAGGGATTATTCCCATGGATTTGTGAATATGCAGACAAATGTCTACATGCCATTTTGCCATGGCTGTTATATTAGAAAACAAAACAAAACAAACACAGCACATTGGAGTTGAGTTAGACTCCTGGAGACACCATCTGCTGTTGAGTAGAACTTTGTATCACATGGTTTTCTTGTCTGTAATATTTAAGGAAACAGGTCATCATTGTTCTGTATTCTTAGAATTTCCAGATTTGTTTTCCAATCCCTCTAACATATCATAGCTGTAATTTTATTGATAAGGAAAAATTAGGAGGGACTTAGCTTTCTCATATTTCCATATCTTCCATAATATTATACTCAATAAGAAACTATTTCCATAGAGGATATTCAGACAGGTTTCCAGATATTCCTTTAAAAATGTTTTATTTAATTTCAATTCGGTAATTAGGTAGTATCAAAAATATAAGTTGTGTCATTTTCTCTGGCTGCCATAAAAGGAGATGGATTGACACCATGACAGCGACAATGGACGCAAGCAGAGGAACAATTCCCTGGAGGACACAGGACTAAGCGAGGTTTCCTTCTATGGATCAGAAGCAAGTCCACGGCACGTAACAACAAAACATTGTATCAGTATACAATAAATATTTCAACAAACTATTTAAAATTTCAATTGCAATTTATTTATTCTTGGTTTGCATGCCTTCTAGTCTTAGTGACCCTGTGCCAACAGAACAAACATGGCCCTGCCCCATGCCAGCCAGGACAGTTCCTTTGTCTGAGTCTATTTTTGCAGTCTTTGTGTCAATCAACCTCATGGAGGGGGGTTCCCTTTATCCTCTGCCCCGCTAGTACATAATAAACAGTCCATGTGCAAGAGGGATAAGACATAGGATAAGTGGCCTCATAATATATATGATGAGCTAACTGGTGAAGCATCAGAACAAGTAAAGGTTACAGCCAATGCTGTCATTAAACAGTGATCAACATTAGGATCTCGAGTCTCCTTTTCAAGTGGAGAATGGGCGACCTTCAGTTTTGTTCACTTGGAACCAATCTTGCCTCGGACACATGGCAAAACAGTCAACTGTTGTTATTTTTAGTCACCGTTGAGTGAATTCTCACTCATAGCAGCCACCTGTGGGCACAATAGAACTGCTTCCTGAACTTTTTTAAGTCTGGGACTTTTCTGAAGGAGATCATCAAGTCTAGATCACTCTATGGAGTTGCCTGTCAGTAGGTTTAACCACCAACATTTCAGTTAGTAGGGGAGCATTTAACTACGTCTGCTATCCAAGTGCCTTCAAAATTTCAATACAACCTTTTAAAAGGTTCAATTTTAACATTAATAACTCAGACTTCCCAAGGATCCCATAATGATACTCTTATTCACCTCTGTTATTTGTTTCTGTTTTAAAGATGCTTTTTCCCCAACCGTTTTATTGGCATATAACTCACATATCATACAACTAAATGGTTCAATCACATCAACAGGAGTTGTATAATCATCACTACAATCAGTTTTAGAAGATTTTCTTCATTCTTCATTCTCTAATTGTTACTAGCTCCAAACTTCTCCCCAACCTCCCCTGCCATACCTTCCCAAAATGAAAACTCACTGCTATCAAGTCAATACTGATGCATAGTGACACCCCTTGTGGGTGAGGAGACTGTAACTGTTTACTGGAATAGAAAGCCCGGTCTTTCTCCCACAGAGCTGCTGGTGGTTTGAACTGCTGACCAGGTGGATTACAGCCCAACGCTTACCCACTACACCACCAAGGTTCCACCATACTCTCAGGGAACCATTAATACAGTTATTCTCTCTATAGATGTACCTATCCTGGATTTCTTATACAGAAAAACATTAAAAATCAAACAGAGCCAATCATATCCATGTGAAGGCAGAGGAGTGTGGAGTGGAGACCCAAAGCCCATCTGTAGACAATTAGATACCCCCTTACAGAAGGGTCACAAGGAAGATACGAGCCAGTCAGGGTGCAGTACAGCACCGATGAAACACACAACTTCCCTCTGTTCTTCAATGCTTCCTCCCCCGATCCCATTCCCACTATCATGACCCCAATTCTACCTTACAAATCTGGCTAAACCAAAGTATGTGGCGGAAAGGGTAGTTTTAAACAAGGATATCTGTGCTCAGCACTTCCGTTGAGCTTAAAATATTTTATCAATACCCTTCAAAATAAATAAGCAGCACATGCACGTAAGGGTATAATTTTAAAATGTATCATTATCTTTAAAAATTTCTCTTTTATAAATAAAATGAAACCATTAAAGCTTATTTAAAATGTAGCTATATGGCTACATATGGATATTCAAATAAAATGACTGTTTTTAGCTAGATATAGGGAATTGAGTTTCAGATCAAACATAAGAATTTAGATCATAGCTGGCAAGTGGTCATTGGCACCAAGAAATTCAATGAAATCTAAAGTGTGTAGAGTAGGAAGATAACACGTTACAAAATATTGAGTAATAGGAACATTTAGGTATAATGTGCTGAATAACTAACAACAATAATTTTAAAATGTATGGAAAATTATAAGAGAAGTAGCTAGCAATATTTTACAAAAGAAAATTAAAATATATGTATGATTTGTAGAAGTTTAAAGTTGATAAATGCAACAAAGGAATAAAAAAATCATTTTTATATATCATGTGACTTTAGCATGATTCTGACTTTGAAAAGTTTGGCAAGAATTGAGTCAATTTATTGGATGATTAAAAAAACTACACAGGTAAAAGAACCAATAAGATAAATGAGCAGAAATAATATGTATAGATAACATGAAAATTAGAGAGAAATTAAGTAGATAGAAAATATACTTAATATCTTAACTATGTTGCATTTCAGTGTGCTGACTAGAAAACACACAACTTAGGGATTTAACCTGCCATTAATAAAACAATAGAACAATAGTTTATATTTTTCTCACTACTTGCAAAATCATACTTCAAAATTGTGCGTGTGTTAAATATTAGTGGGAAATGGTTGAAGGCATTCCAGAAGGAATGATAAGATTGATTCCATATTTGAATTGAAGATAAAATGTAAGTTATATATTTAAATGTTAGTGCAGAATGGAGAATACAATATTTACAAAAGATTGTTGTGATTATTGTTAAAACTGTTGCATTCCAATAGCCATTAATTATCAATGCACCCTGTAATGAAGATTTGGAAAGGTCTGTGGAATCTATAAGAAAAGGCAGAAGGGACTAATATGGTGTTTGTTCTACTTTGGAAGCTATATCCTTTTGATCATTACCAAGAGTGCAGAATTTTTCTCCTGAATTGTATATAAAATAACTACTTAGAATTGAAGTGAAATAATGTTAATACATTTTATGTATAAGGGAGATGAGAAAGGGGAAATGGGAATATATGTACATAATACAGACATAGTAAATGAATTATAGATATACACACACATATTTATTATCACACATATATACTTTCTCACCACATATGCCAGTTTGTCACATTGTGGAGGCTTATGTGTTGCTGTGATGCTGGGAGCTAATTCACTGGTATCTAAAATGTCAGCAGGGTCACACAAGTGAACAGGTTTCAACAGTGCTTACAGACTGAGAAAAGATGCAGAAGGAATCAACCGCCCACTTTAGAGGAAGTAGCTACTGAAAACCTTATCCAGAGCCTCCAAACATCCTCAGACACTGAAAGCCTAATTAATGGAAGCAGAACATTGTTGGCGATAGTTCCAGAGAATGGGCCCCTCCGGTCTGAAGGCACACAACAGGTGACTGAGGAGGAACTGCTTTCTCAAAGTGGTCTTGACCATGGAGACATGACTGGAGTCAAGCTTGTGGGAGCGGAGCATTTGAAATCTTCATTTCCTGATGGGACATAATGAAATGTAAGAAGAAACAGCTGCACAAATCTACTAAAAATCGAAATTAGGAATACACAAAGTATAGATCCAGGAAGATTGACAGTCATCAAAAATGAAATGGAACACACAAAGGTCTACATTATAGGCATTAGTGAGATTGGTATCTCACTAATGGGCTGATATTGACCATTTTGAATAAGAAAAATCATATAATTTACTATGCCAGGAATCAAAAAATCTAGAGAAATAGCACTGCATTCATCATCAAAACACCAATTACAATATCGATTTTGAAGGTCTTTAATATGTGGTAGGATTATATATATAATCAAGGAAACCAAATAAATACAACTGATATTCAAATTTATGCACCAACCACAAAAACTAGTGATAGGGAAATGAAAGGATTCTACAAGTGATTTCCGTCAGAATTTGATCAAATATGTAAACAGGGTGAATGGATAATTAATGGCTATTGGAATGCAACAGTTGTAAAAACAAAGAAGGAATAGTAATTGGAAAATATGGATTTGGTGATAGAAACTAACCTGGAGATTACACAATGGAATTCTGCAATAACAAATCCCTTTTAAAAACAAAACGGAGGCCACTAAGCATGTAAATTTCACCAGATGGAAACACACGTTTTTCACACAAAGCAGAAAAACAATATTCTTATCTTGTAATATATAAAATTATTGCTACATTCCTTAATGAAAGTATTCTTTATGTGAGAACTAAGGCTTATTAATCAGCAGATAGCAAGTTGCACAAATGAGAAGCAAAAATTTATTTGGCAGATCTATAGGGGTAATACTAATAGTGGATGATACAATATGTGCAACTTGACTTTCAGATTCATGATCCAGTTCTCATACATGAAATATGTTGGTCAGTGAGTAAGAGCATATAGCACATCAAGAGGGCATCCTGAAAACTTGTAAATTGCTGCAGCTCAGGTGCCACATCAAGGCATCTAGAACAGGCCATGCCACTGTTAGGACAGACTGGTGTTAGGCAGGGTTCTCTAGAAACAAAACCAGAAACCTTATGATTATATATATATATGTACAGATAGATGCATAGGTTTATAAAGTGAGAAGGAAATAACAACTAATTAGTCCACACAGCAGTACAGAGGGCTCAGTTCAACTCACTTCCATGGAACCATTAATATACTGGAAGTCCTTCAACTCATGTGGGCTGCAGGGACCAAGGTCAAGGAAGCAGACAATAGAGTTCTCCCCTGGGCAAGGCAGGCAGAGTCTGCCTGCAGGCAGCAAATAGCAGAGTGGGTCATCCAAAATAAGTACCTTTGGAGCTTAGCAAAGCAGGCCCAGATGGGACATGGAACTCAAGCAATGCAAGGCAACAGAATCCACCAGCCTCAAGCTCAAGCGATGTACAAACCAGCAGTGTGGTGAAGCAGGTCTCTAAGGAGCCTCAAGCCCTAGCAACATGATCCATGGATTAGCTTGGTCCACAGGTAGTGTAGCACACAGGCTGAGGCAGAGAACTAGCTAAAGCAGCAGCACGCTGGTCTGATCACCAGAGCAAGAGAGATGTGAGCGGGCCTTGCAGAGCTATTTATCTCTGCCCTCCAATTAATCTGCAGCCTAATTAATCTCACTTGTTTCTATTGGCCAGGTAGGCACAATAAACCTATCATAAAACCAAAACAGCTTAAACTCCAGAGAAAAGAATTGTTACAGGGTTATTATAAGACTTGGATCAGCATGAGTCAATTACTACATCTAATTTGCTGTAAGATGAACTTCCTTGGAGATAAAATATTTTATATAAGATCATAAATTTGAATAAGATATGCATTGGATTCATGGGGGATAGTTTTAATAAAAGCATCATAGGAGAGAAGACAAATTTCTATCAGTAATAAATACTCTAGGGGAGAAAAGAGTGTTGATACTTTCATGAAAAATGTCATCTCGGTGAATTAATCTTTCACAAGAAGGCTGCTCTCTGCCATTGGCCTACTGATGCTACATAGTGGCTGTAGCCAAACCTTTTGGACTGAAATTAATATTGTTGATCTCATTCATAATGTTCATCACCACTATCAGAACAACATTGTACACAAATCCACTAATTAATGACAGAGGAATTTAGAGAAATAAGCTCACTAACAAGCACTGGACAAGTTACATTTTTATCCAAATGATTATATATTTCTCTGATGTGGTTACTCTTAAGTGAGCATTTACTTGAAACACAAATATCTTTACTCTCTGTGAACACCTAAAGGAGTCCATGCACATAACTTTTTCCCAGAGATCTTTGTCACCAACTATACACATAGGTTTCTTCTTATTCTCTGACTAATCAGACATGCCCTTCATTAGTCACTGTCCATACATTTGTATCTACCTGTAACACTGTTCCTCTCTCTTTTTGAGTGAAACAAATATCCATATGCATAAAATCATGCAAAATCTACTGTAAACTAGTCCCCAATTTCTATGTTTTATTAATTGGCCTTAGAGGACACTATAAAAGGACAAACAGATTTGTGTTGGAAGAAGTAAGGCCAAGTGTGCTCCTTAGAGGAAAGTAGAGCACGATTTTGTCTTACATACTTTGTATGGAAAAGGATGTCATGTTTGGTAAAGTGGAGGGGTGGCAAAAAAGAGGGAGGCCCTTGCTGACACAGTGGCTGCATCAGTGGGCTCAGGCATTGTAACAATGGTGAGGACGGTGCAGCACCGAGCAGTTTGGTTGTGCATAGGGTGGCTACAGGTGGAAGCTGACTCAATAACACCTAATAATAACAGCAAGGGGACACTGTTTATGAGACTACAGATATGAGTCAAGAAGGGAAAGGAAATGTAGAAAGAGACTCTATAGTCATCTAATTATATGATGTTTTCATCACATATCAGGATATCCTTGAGTTCTGTTTTGTGGATACAAAGTCTTCCACAAAATGATATAAGGTCACCTTGAGTCAGAGATCACTTAAGATAAATCTTAAATATATTGTGTTGAATTAGAGAATCTAGAGACAAAAGCAGTGCATACTGTAGGACTTGTTTATAAAAAGTAAAAGAAAAAACAAAAGTCGTCATTGGTTATAAAATTTTACATGATGATTATTTCTGTGGGGTTCTTTCTTCTTCTCCCTCCCCCCTGCCCCCAATGCTTACTTGAAAGCACCACCTGGGCTTCCAAACTCTTGTGAGGTGGTTTTATTCTTTCTCGTGGGGTTTGAGTGAGCTGAAAATCGACCATAAAACAACGACTAGAGAGCGAGCAGAAAGTTCGTCCCAGTCTTTCTCTATCACACAACGTAAGCAATGATATGAGACTCTTCCAAGTTCTTCAGAGCTCAGCGAAGATCCAGCCCTTGCCAGTGAGGGGACAAGATGTTAATTGATTACACATGCACAATGGATGCCTTAGGATGTTAGGGCTCACTTCTCTAGCAGAACCCTAATTTTATCATCATTCTTTGTTGGTCTATGGGCGGGTTACTCTTCCTGTACTGGATGTAGCGATGTCAAGTGGATTAGGATTCAGATCCTGGTTCTGCGTACTGGAAAGGTGGCAGAAGGGATAACCCCACTTCATCTCAGAGTAGCCACTGAAAAATGATGATAGAGGTACCTTGGATTTTTTGAGGATTAGATCAAATAGTTCAAAGGTGAAACCTTTCTATTATGTTGTTATATTTTTAGGTGTCATTGAGTCAGTTCCCACTCATCAAGGAAGGCAGACCAGCGAAGGTGGGAACTTTAATTCTATAGCAATGTGCCCATCCCAGTTTCTTTATAAGGGGCATTACGATAGAATTAAAATTTCCTCCATCCTCTGTTTGCCTTCCTCTTTTCTTCCCTCCTTCCCTTCCTTGAAATGTCTAATTGGTTTGGGTTCTGTCTTTATTGTTCATAGTAATCTCGATATTGGCATGGTTTTCCGTTTAGACTTTTCTGGGATTTAGTGGAAGAGTTAATACCCATCTCTGACAACTCTAAATAAGATGATGTGGAGTTCACTTATATTTTATCACACCCTCCTTCAGCCTCCCACCACCATCTCTTATTACTTTTTGAAGAAATTCTTCCATTCTTTCATTAGTAGGTTATGCATGTGTGCCAACTGATAGTATTAGCAATTTTGTATTTACTTTGTATAGATTTGCTTGGTGTTTGAAAATGATTAACATTTATTTTTTCTCTTTTTTACCAAACGAAATTGCAAAAGCATACTTGTGGCATTTATGGAAGCAAAACAAGGGGAATTTTTGAAGAGATAAAATGTTCTATATCATAATTTTTTATTTAAAGTTATTATAAGAGAGTACCAGAGTCTGTAAACAAGTACTAGACATTGAGCGTTAGGTTGTTTTTGTTGTTGTGATTAGGTGCCGTCAATTGGGCTTGGACCTATAGGACCCTACCCCAGAATGCAGTGCTGCCTGCTCCTGGGCGGTCCTCACAATTGCTATTATGTTTGAGCTCGGTATGGCAGCCATTATGTTGATTCTCTTGTGGGGTCTTCCTCTTTTTAACCCACTGCTTTACCCAGAATGCCGTCATCATCCAAAAAGTCGTTTCTTCTGGTGACCTGTGCAAAGTCCTTGAGAGGAAGTCTCGCCATCCTCAATTCCTTATTCACTTTCAAGTTTTCATATTAAATATACTATTAGTTGAGCCTGACACACAACACTTCTCAAAGTGACATCTTGGTTTCTTCATACTTTAAAGAGAACTTTTGAAGCAAATTTGTCCAGGGCAGTACACATTTTTATTTCTCGACTGTGACTTTCATGAGCTTTGATGGTGGGTCCAAGTGAAATTAAATCCTTGACAATGTCAATCTTTTCTTCATTTATCATGATGTTGACTATTGCTCCGGTTGTGAGGAATTTTGTTTTCTTGGCATTGAGTTTTAATTCATACTGAATGTGAATAAACCTCCTTCCAATGTTGGTGGCAAATTCTTCTTCATATAGTCCATTTCTTGGATTATTTGCTAAACACACAGATTGAATAAGTATAGTGGGAGGATACAAATCTGATAGACCCTTTTCCTGATTTGAAAAAATGTCTCCCCTTGTTCTGTTTGAACTACATTTTGGCTTATATAATGTTCCACCTGAGAATAAATTAATATTTTGGAATTCCCATACCTTGTAATGTCATCCATAGGGGTTTAGTTTTGTTTTTTAATGATAGACACAGTTGAATGCCTTTATTTAGTCAATAAAACACACATAAATCTCTCCCTGTTCTCTGAATTCATTTAAATTCATCTTATGTAGGTAATGACATACCTTAGTCACATCTTCATGTGGATTCAGATTGAATTTCTGCTGCGATTTTTTTGTATTTATCTTCAGCAAGATTTCACTTGCACATTATTTTAATGATAATATTTGATTCCACATTTTGGGGGCTACATTACTGTCATCCAAGTTTCTTGGCATAGATTAGTGAGTGCTTTCAGTGTTGCATCAGTGTGTTGAAACATTTCAACTGGTATTTCATCAATTGCTGAGTTGTCAGTGGACAAACAAAAATCAGCAGAAGTGCACATAAAATGAGATTTACACCTATTATTTTATAGAATTATAATGAGCCCTATTGGTGTAGTGGTTATGCATTGGACTACTGACTGCAAGGCCAGCAGTTCAAAAACCACAAGCTGCTCTGAAGGAGAAAGATGAGAATTTCTACTCCTGTAAGGAATTACAGTCTCCTAAACACACAGGGACAGTTCCATCCTGTCCCTACAGGGTCACTCTGAGTTAGAATTGACTAGATAGCAGTGAGATTTATACACTTACTATAAACCTATCTAAAATTTAAACAAAAGGAAACCTGGGGGGGAAAGACTACTTCCAATAAATGTATATAAATAATTTAGGAATAAGGAACATGTCAAACCATATGTTAAGAATAAAAGTACACACAATTTTAGATTGAAGTCAGTTATGTAACTAGTATTATTTAGTAATTAAAATATATATAAATATAATTTTAACCCAGTGTGTATGCTTCTTATAATTATTATAACAAGTGTGCAAGAGTCTTCATATAAGATACATTTTTAAGTTTTATCATTTTAATTGTGAGAAAATAAGGTAAAGTTTATATTCTTTTAGTTATTGGTAAAGCAATGGAAATAAAAATAAAGAAAATATTAATATTGGTAGTCAGGTTTAGCTAGTGGTCTGGATGACCTATCCTAAAATGTACCACATGATCCATTCCACTTGAAGTCTGGGTGACTCATCCCAACACCACGGAGGGGGGATGGAGAAAAAGGGGGGGGTTTGAGAGTGAAATGATAACGGAGAGAACAGGGCATTAATCGACCCAGGGGGGAAGTACTGGTCTTGTCTCCACAGAACCTGGAAGGGTCATGCAGACCCTACCATGAAGTACCAAGCCATGAGGACAGCGTGGTCACATGGAAGGATGGAAGGATGCATGAAAAGAAAGCTACAGGGCTGGCCCTAAACAGAGCCAAACTGACCCCCTCCCTGGAAGTGGGTGTGGCAGACAGCAGG